>NC_135717.1:14273127-14580860 GCF_964656455.1 Halichoerus grypus | reverse complement strand
TCAGAGGCACACACCTTACAGGGATAAAACCACTAACCAAGAAATGCTTTTGGTTGAGTTGGAGTACACCTCTCCCAGTGGTCATCTGGAAGAACTGGTCCTGGTTCTCACCCCTGGGAAGTGTAGAGCCACTAGAAGCGTTCACTGAGGTTCCCTTCTCCTGTCTTCTCCAGACCAACACACCAGGCACTTCCAGCATTGCCCATATGATGAGAGCTCACATCCCTTCGGACTTCCGGCACATTCTGTCTCATCAGTCTCTAAGCAGGGCAGCCACTCTTTCCGTTTTGAGAACTTGAGGAGGAGCCTGTTTGGAAACCACAGGACCCTGCATTCTGTCGGGCAACAGCCCCCCTTGATTTCTCGACCACAGACATGTGCAAATAAGGGTTAGTGGCCAAGTGGCACACACGGGTCTGCTGAGGACTTCAGACTCCAGGAGGGGGACCCTGGTCCTTGAACTGAGGGCCTTGAAAACTGTTGTTAATGAATTTATTGAGATATAATTGACCTACAATAAATTGCACATATTTAAAGTGTACAGTTGGATAAATAAGACCTATGTATACATCCACGAAACTATCACCTCAGTCAGGATAGTGGACATGTCTGTCACCCACCAAAATTTTATTTATCCCTTTGTAAAGTGTCCTTCTCCCTCCCAGGTAATCACTATTCTGCTTCTGTCACTAAAGATTAATTTGCATTTTATACTGTTATATAAATGGAATCTTATGGGATGAGATGTGCCCCCCCCCCCTTTTTTTTTTGCTCTGGCTTATTTTACTTGGCATATTTATGTTGAGATCCATCCATGTTGTTGAATACATCATTATTCCTTTTGATTGCTGGTAGTATTCCATGGTATGGATATACCCCAGTTTGTTTTTCCTTTCACTTGTTTGGATTGTTTCCAGTTTGGGGCTATTACAAACAAAGATATTATGAACTTTCATATACAAATCTTTGTACGGACATATGCTATCTTTTCTCTTGGGAAAATATATAGAAATTGAATGGCTGGATCATAAAGAAGATATATATTAACTTTCAAGGAAAATGCCAACCTCTTTTCCATCTTAAATTTCTACCACTGGCATACAAGAGTTCTAGTTCCTCCACATCTATACCAGTATGTGGTTGTTTTAGCCATTTAATAGGTATGTAGTGGTATTTCACCATAGTTTTAATCTGCATTTCAGCAGTGATTAATGATGTTGAGCATCTTTTTATATGCTTGTTTGCCAACCACATGTATTTTTTTTTTAAGTTTTTTTTTTTTTTAATTTAAATAATCTCTACACCCACCATGGGGCTCAAACTCATGACCCTGAGATTGAGTTGCATGTTCTACTGACTGAGCCAGCCGGGTACCTCACACAAGTCTTCTTTGATGAAGTTCAAGTCTTTTTTTTTTTTTTTAAGATTTTATTTATTTATTTGACAGAGAGAGAGAGCCCAAGCAGGGGGAGCGTCAGGCAGAGGGAGAGGGAGAAGCAGACTCCCTGCTGAGCAGAGAGACCGATGCAGGGCTCAATCCCAGGACCCTGAGATCATGACCTGAGCCGAAGGCAGACGCTTAACTGACTGAGCCATCCAGGCACCTGAAGTTCAAGTCTTTTACCCATTTTTAAAAAGTGGGTTCTTTGCTCATTATTGAATTTTGAGAGTTCTCTGTACATTCTGGATACAAGTACTTTTTTTTTTTAATTTTTTTATTGTTATGTTAATCCTCATACATTACATCATTAGTTTTAGATGTAGTGTTCCATGATTCATTGTTTGTGCATAACACCCAGTGCTCCATGCAGAACGTGCCCTCCTCAATACCTATCACCAGGCTAACCCATCCTCCCCCCCGCCCCTAGAACCCTCAGTTTGTTTTTCAGAGTCCATCGTCTCTCATGGTTTGTCTACCGTTCCGATTTCCCCCCTTCATTCTTCCCCTCCTGCTATCTTCTTTTTTTTTTCTTAACATATATTGCATTATTTGTTTCATAGGTACAGATCTGAGATTCAAGTCTTGCACAATTCACAGCACTTACCAGAGCACATACCCTCCCCAGTGTCTATCACCCAGTCAGCCCATCCCTCCCACCCCACCCCCCACTCCAGCAACCCTCAGTTTGTTTCCTGAGATTAAGAATTTCTCATATCAGTGAGGTCATATGATACATGTCTTTCTCTGATTGACTTATTTCGCTCAGCATAATACCCTCCAGTTCCATCCACGTCATTGCAAATGGCAAGATCTCATTCCTTTTGATGGCTGCATAATATTCCATTGTATATATATACCACCTCTTCTTTATCCATTCATCTGTCGATGGACATCTTGGCTCTTTCCACAGTTTGGCTATTGTGGACATTGCTGCTATAAACATCGGGGTGCACGTACCCCTTCGGATCCCTACTTTTGTATCTTTGGGGTAAATACCCAGTAGTGCAATTGGTGGGTCATTCGGTAGCTCTATTTTCAACTTTTTGAGGAACCTCCATACTGTTTTCCAGAGTGGCTGCACCAGCTTGCATTCCCACCAACAGTGTAGGAGGGTTCCCCTTTCTCCGCATCCCTGCCAACATCTGTCATTTCCTGACTTGTTAATTTTAGCCATTCTGACTGGTGTGAGGTGGTATCTCATTGAGGTTTTGATTTGCATTTCCCTGATGCCGAGCGATGTTGAGCACTTTTTCATGTGTCTGTTGGCCATTTGGATGTCTTCCTTGGAAAAATGTCTGTTCATGTCTTCTGCCCATTTCTTGACTGGATTCTTTGTTCTTTGGGTGTTGAGTTTGATGAGTTCTTTATAGATTTTGGATACTAGCCCTTTATCTGATATGTCATTTGCAAATATCTTCTCCCATTCTGTCGGTTGTCTTTTGGTTTTGTTGACTGTTTCCTTTGCTTTGCAAAAGATTTTTTATCTTGATGAAGTCCCAATAGTTGATTTTTGCCCTTGCTTCCCTTGCCTTTGGCGATGTTTCTAGGAAGAAGTTGCTGCGGCTGAGGTCGAAGAGCTTGCTGCCTGTGTTCTCCTTTAGGATTTTGATGGACTCCTGTCTCACATTGAGGTCTTTCAACCATTTGGAGTCTATTTTTGTGTGTGGTGAAAGGAAATGGTCCAGTTTCATTCTTCTGCATGTGGCTATCCAGTTTTCCCAACACCATTTGTTGAAGAGACTGTCTTTTTTCCATTGGACATTCTTTCCTGCTTTGTCAAAGATTAGTTGACCATAGATTTGAGGGTCCATTTCTGGGCTCTCTATTCTGTTCCATTGATCTTTGTGTCTGTTTTTGTGCCAGTACCATACTGTCTTGATGATGACAGCTTTGTAATAGAGCTGGAAGTCCGGAATTGTGATGCCACCAGCTTTGCTTTTCTTTTTCAACATTCCTCTGGCTATTCGGGGTCTTTTCTGGTTCCATACAAATTTTAGGATTATTTGTTCCATTTCTTTGAAAAAAGTGGATGGTATTTTGATGGGGATTGCATTGAATGTGTAGATTGCTCTAGGTAGCATTGACATCTTCACAATATTTGTTCTTCCAATCCATGAGCATGGAACATTTTTCCATTTCTTTGTGTCTTCCTCAATTTCTTTCATGAGTATTTTATAGTTTTCTGAGTACAGATCCTTTGCCTCTTTGGTTAGATTTATTCCTAGGTATCTTATGGTTTTGGGTGTAATTGTAAATGGGATCGACTCCTTAATTTCTCTTTCTTCTGTCTTGTTGTTGGTGTATAGGAATGCCACTGACTTCTGTGCATTGATTTTATATCCTGCCACTTGACTGAATTCCTGTATGAGTTCTAGCAGTTTTGGGGTGGAGTCTTTTGGGTTTTCCACATAAAGTATCATATCATCTGCAAAGAGTGAGAGTTTGACTTCTTCTTTGCCGATTTGGATGCCTTTGATTTCTTTTTGTTGTCTGATTGCTGTGGCTAGGACTTCTAATACTATGTTGAATAGCAGTGGTGATAGTGGACATCCCTGCCACGTTCCTGACCTTAGGGGGAAAGCTCTCAGTTTTTCCCCATTGAGAATGATATTCGCTGTAGGTTTTTCATAGATGGCTTTTATGATATTGAGGTATGTACCCTCTATGCCTATACTCTGAAGAGTTTTGATCAAGAAAGGATGCTGTACTTTGTCAAATGCTTTTTCTGCATCTGTTGAGAGGATCATATGGTTCTTGTTCTTTCTTTTGTTAATGTATTGTATCACATTGATTGATTTGCGGATGTTGAACCAACCTTGCAGCCCAGGGATAAATCCCACTTGGTCATGGTGAATAATCCTTTTAATGTACTGTTGGATCCTATTGGCTAGTATTTTGGTGAGAATTTTTGCATCCATGTTCATCAGGGATATTGGTCTGTAATTCTCCTTTTTGATGGGGTCTTTGTCTGGTTTTGGGATCAAGGTAATGGTGGCCTCATAAAATGAGTTTGGAAGTTTTCCTTCCATTTCTATTTTTTGGAACAGTTTCAGAAGAATAGGTATTAATTCTTCTTTAAATGTTTGGTAGAATTCCCCTGCGAAGCCATCTGGCCCTGGGCTCTTGTTTGTTGGGAGATTTTTGATGACTGCTTCAATTTCCTTAGTGGTTATAGGTCTGTTCAGGTTTTCTATTTCTTCCTGGTTCAGTTTTGGTAGTTGATACACCTCTAGGAATGCATCCATTTCTTCCAGGTTATCTAATTTGCTGGCATAGAGTTGCTCATAATATGTTCTTATAATTGTTTGTATTTCTTTGGTGTTGATTGTGATCTCTCCTCCTTCATTCATGATTTTGTTGATTTGGGTCATTTCTCTTTTCTTTTTGATAAGTCTGGCCAGGGGTTTATCAATCTTGTTAGTTCTTTCAAAGAACCAGCTCCTTGTTTCGTTGATCTGTTCTACTGTTCTTTTAGTTTCTATGTCATTGATTTCTGCTCTGATCTTTATTATTTCTCTTCTCCTGCTGGGTTTAGGCTTTATTTGCTGTTCTTTCTCCAGCTCCTTTAGGTGTAGGGTTAGGTTGTGTACTTGAGACCTTTCTTGTTTCTTGAGAAAGGCTTGTATTACTATATACTTTCCTCTTAGGACTGCCTTTGCTGCATCCCAAAGATTTTGAACAGTTGTGTTTTCATTTTCATTGGTTTCCATGAATTTTTTAAATTCTTCTTTAATTTCCTGGTTGACCCATTCGTTCTTTAGTAGGATGCTCTTTAGCCTCCAAGTATTTGAGTTCTTTCCGACTTTCCTCTTGTGATTGACTTCTAGTTTCAAAGCATTGTGGTCTGAAAATAGGCAGGGAATGATCCCAATCTTTTGGTACCGGTTGAGACCTGATTTATGACCTAGGATGTGATCGATTCTGGAGAATGTTCCATGGGCACTAGAGAAGAATGTGTATTCCGTTGCTTTGGGATGGAATGTTCTGAATATGTCTGTGAAGTCCATTTGGTCCAGTGTGTCATTTAAAGCCTTTATTTCCTTGTTGATCTTTTGCTTAGACGATCTGTCCATTTCAGTGAGGGGGTTGTTAAAGTCCCTCACTATTATTGTATTGTTGTCAATGTGTTTCTTTGCTTTTGTTATTAATTGCCTTATATAATTGGCTGCTCCCATGTTAGGGGCATAGATATTTACAATTGTTAGATCTTCTTGTTGGATAGACCCTTTAAGTAGGATATAGTGTCCTTCCTCATCTCTTATTACAGTCTTTGGTTTAAAATCTAATTTGTCTGATATAAGGATTGCCACACCAGCTTTCTTTTGGTGTCCATTAGCATGGTAAATGGTTTTCCACCCCCTCACTTTCAATCTGGGGGTGTCTTTGTGTCTAAAATGAGTCTCTTGCAGACAGCATATCAATGGGTCTTGTTTTTTAATCCAATCTGATAGCCTGTGTCTTTTGATTGGGGCATTTAGCCCATTTACATTCAGGGTAACTATCGAAAGATAGGAATTTAGTGCCATTGTATTGCCTGTGAGGTGACTGTTACTGTATATTGTCTGTGTTCCTTTCTGGTCTATGTTACTTTTAGGCTCTCTCTTTGCTTAGAGAACCCCTTTCAAGATTTCTTGTAGGGCTGGTTTCATGTTTGCAAATTCCTTTAGTTTTTGTTTGTCCTGGAAGCTTTTTATCTCTCCTTCTATTTTCAATGACAGCCTAGCTGGATATAGTATTCTTGGCTGCATATTTTTCTCATTTAGTGCTCTGAATATATCATGCCAGCCCTTTCTGGCCTGCCAGGTCTCTGTGGATAGGTGTGTTGCCAATCTAATGTTTCTACCATTGTAGGTTACAGATCTCTTCTCCCGAGCTGCTTTCAGGATTTTCTCTTTATCTCTGAGACTCGTAAGTTTTACTATTAGATGTTGGGGTGTTGACCTATTTTTATTAATTTTGAGAGGGGTTCTCTGTACTTCCTGGATTTTGATGCCTGTTTCCTTCCCCAAATTAGGGAAGTTCTCTGCTATAATTTGCTCCATTATACCTTCTGCCCCTCTCTCTCTTTCTTCTTCTTCTGGGATCCCAATTATTCTAATGTTGTTTCATCTTATGGTATTGCTTATCTCTCGAATTCTGCCCTCGTGATCCAGTAGTTGTTCATCTCTCTTTTTCTCAGCTTCTTTATTTTCCATCATTTGTTCTTCTATATCACTGATTCTCTCTTCTGCCTCATTTATCCTAGCAGTTAGCGCCCCCATATTTGATTGCACCTCATTAATAGCTTTTTTGATTTCGACTTGGTTAGATTTTAGTTCTTTTACTTCTCCAGAAAGCGTTTCTCTAATAACTTCCATGTTTTTTTCAAGCCCAGCTAGTATCTTTAAAGTGATGATTCTGAACTCTAGATCTGACATCGTACTAATGTCCGTATTGAGTAGGTCCCTGGCAGTCGGTACTACCTCTTGTTCTTTTTGTTGAGGTGATTTTTTCCATCTTGTCATTTTGTCCAGAGGAGAATAGATTAATGAGAGAACAAAATGCTAACAGGTAACAAGGTCCCCAGAAAATATACTCTAAACAAATCAGAAAAGACCTGAAGCAGTGGGAAAAGAAAGGGAAAGAGAGAAAAAAGGAAAAAGAAAAAAAAAAAGATAAAGATAAAAACAAACAAAAACAGAACAAAACAAAAAAAAACAGAATATGATCAAATATGATCAGGCTGGTATATAGATCAGTGCCACACACTAGATTTTGGGTGTATTCTGGTCTGTTAGGAGAAAGTGCCTCCCAAAATTTTAAAGAAAGAAAAACTTATATATGTACAAAAATAAGGGTTGATATGATGAAGGGATGGAATATGACTGTAAAGATGGAAATTATAAAAAAATTTATAAAAGGAATTGCTAAGAAGTTGTTTGAAAAAAGAAAGAGGAGGATTTAAAAAAAAAAGAAAAAGGAGAGAATGTGATCAGGCAGGGGAGTAGAAAAAAACCATACACTAGAGATTTAGGGTATATTTTGATCTGTTAGAAGAAACTATCTCAAAATTTTAAAGAGAGAACAACTTATATATATATGCCAAAAATACGGGTAACTCCTATGAAGGGATAGAATATGACTCTAAAAATGAAAAATAAAAATGTTTTTTAAAAAAGGGATTGATAAGATGTTGGTTGAAAAAGGGAAAAAGAAAAATTCAAAAAAAAAAAAGTTAAAAAACAATTAACTTTGAAAGACTACAGAATCATGGTAAAAAAGCCATGAATTCTATGTGCAGTATTCCCCTAGCGCTGGAGTTCTGCCGTTCTCATTGATCGGTAAACTTGGTCTTGGCTGGCTGTTTTCGCTGATCTTCTGGGGGAGGGGCCTGTTGCCGTGGTACCCAAATGTCTTTGCCGGAGGCAGAATTGCCCCGCCCTTGCCGGTCCGGGCTAAGTAATCTGCTCGGGTTTGCTCTCGGGAGCTTTTGTTCCCTGCAAGCTTTCCGTACAGCGTTGGAGGCGGAGACTGAAAATGGTGGCCTCCCAATCTCCGCCCCGGAGGAGCTGAGAACTCGGGGCCCCCCTCCTCAGTGCGCCCCCAGAGAAAAGCAGTCAGTCACTCCCGTCTCCCCGGTCTCCAGCCGCACTCCATGCTCACCCGGCCTGTGACCAAGCATTTCTGTCTCTGGCACCTGACCCCGTGTGGAGTCTCCAAACCCAGCAGATCCCTGCAGTGCACTCCTGTGATGTCCTGGAGGAGGAAGGTGAGTCTCCCCGGATCTGCCGCTTGTTGGGTCCCTGCTGGAGGAGCAGTGGCCCGACTGTGCCGCGGATCACGGTTTATGGCAACCCCGAGCTGAGAGCCCGCGCCTGGGCTCCGTCTCTGCAGCCGGCTTCCCCGCTCCGATCCCTGGGAACTCTGCCGCACTCAGGCACCCCCGGTCTCTCTGTGACCCTGAGGGTCCTGAGACCACACTGTCCTGCGAGGTCCCACCCCCCGCTTAGCCACTGGAGCGATGTCCCTCAGCGGAGCGGCTTCTAAAAGTTCCGATTTTGTGCTCCGCGGCTCTATCACTTGCCAGAAGCGGCAGACAGAGGCCCCTCCCCCGCCGTCTATCCTCCCGAATATCGCCTTGGATTCACTTCTCCGCACGTCCTACCTTCCAGAAAGTGGTCGCTTTTCTGTTCAGAGGGTTCTTGCTATTCTTTTCTTCGATCTCCTGTTGAGTTTGTAGGTGTTCAGAATGGTTTGATCCCTATCCAGCTGAATTCCTGAGACCAGACGAAATCCAGGTCTCCTACTCCTCTGCCATCTTGCTCTGCCCTGGATACAAGTACTTTGTAAATATATGCTCTATGAATATTTTCATTTAGTCTGTGGAATATTTTTTCTTTTCTTTTGTTAAGTGTCTTCTGAAGAGCAGAAGTTTTTTTTTTTTTATGTTATGTTAATCCCCATACATTACATCATTAGTTTTTGACGTAGTGTTCCATGATTCATTGTTAGTGCATAACACCCAGTGCTCCATGCAGAACGTGCCCTCTTTAATACCCATCACCAGGCTAACCCATCCCCCCACCCCCCTCCCCTCTAGAACCCTCAGTTTGTTTTTCAGAGTCCATAGTCTCTCATGGTTCGTCTCCCCCTCCGATATCCCCCCCTTCATTCTTCCCCTCCTGCTATCTTCTTCTTCTTTTTTTTTTAACATATAATGTATTCTTTGCTTCAGAGGTACAGATCTGTGATTCAACAGTCTTGCACACTTCACAGCGCTCACCATAGCACATACCCTCCCCAATGTCTATCACCCAGCCACCCCATCCTTCCCACCCCTCAGCACTCCAGCAACCCTCAGTTTGTTTCCTGAGATTAAGAATTCCTCATATCAGTGAGATCATATGATACATGTCTTTCTCTGATTGACTTATTTCGCTCAGCATAATACCCTCCAGTTCCATCCATGTTGTTGCAAATGGCAAGATTTCATTCTTTTTGATGGCTGCATAATATTCCATTGTGTGTGTGTGTGTGTGTGTGTGTGTGTGTGTGTGTGTGTATACCACATCTTCTTTATCCATTCATCTGTCGATGGACGTCTTGGCTCTTTCCACAGTTTGGCTATTGTGGACATTAAGAGCAGAAGTTTTTAATTTTGATAGTGTAATTTATCATTTTATTCTCTTATGGCTCATGCATTTGGAGTATACTTAAGAAATCTCTGCCTAATATTAGGTCACCAAGATTTTTTGCTTGTTTTTTTTTTTTAAGATTTTATTTATTATTTTTATTTATTTATATATTTTTAAAGATTTTTATTTATTTATTTGAAAGGGAATGAGTGAGAGAGCATGAGCAGGGGGAGGGGGAGAAGCAGACCTCCCTGCTAAGCAGAGAGCCCCACGCGGGGCTCAATCCCAGGACCTTGGGATCATGACCTGAGCTGAAGACAGATGTCTTAACTGACTGAGCCACCCAGGTGCCCTTTTCTCTTGTTTTCTCCAAGAAGTTTCATAGATGTAGATTTTATGTTTAGGTCTCCAATCCATTTTGAATTAATTTTTGCATATGGGGTAACGTATGGATCAAAGTTGTTCTCTTACTTTCTCTTTCCTCTCTTTCTCTTCTTCTGTCCTTTCACATATAGATATCCAATTGTTTCAGCACCATTTGTTGAAAAGACTACATTTTCTTCCCTGAATTGGTTTTGCATCCTTATAAAAAATTAGTTGTCCAAATATATGCGGGTCTATTTCTGGACTCATTTCAGTTCCATTGATCTACTTGTGTCTATCTTTACTCCAATATCACAATATTTTGGTTACTGCATCTTTATAATAAGTTTTGAAGTTGAGATGTGTCAGTCCTCCAACTTGTTCTTTCTCAATATTGTTTTGGCAATTCACGGCCCTTTGCAATTCCACAATGAATTTGAGAATTGGCCCTTCCATTTCTGTAAAAAAGGCTGTTGGAATTTCAATAGGGATTGCATTGAATCTGTAGATCAATTTCGGGAGAGTTGACCTATTCATGGCATTGAGTCTTTTGATCCACAAACAAGATATATCTCTTATATCGTCTATAATTTCTTTCAGCAATGTTTTGTGGTTTTCAGTGGACAGATCTTTCACACATTTTTTCAGATTTTCCCCTTAGTTCATATTTATTTATTTATTTTTAAGTTGAGATATAACTGGCGTAACATTAGTTTCCAGTGTAAACATAATAATTCGATATTTGTATATGTCGTGAAATGATCACCGCAATAATTTTAGCAAATACCTTCACCATACATAGTGACAATTTTTTTGGGTGTGACTTGAACTTTTAAGGTCTACTCTTTTGGCAATTTTCAAATATAATACAGTATTATTTATAGTCACCATGCTATTATCTTCTCATGCTACACCTCCTCATGCTATATACATCTTCATGACTCATTTGTTTTATGACTAGAAGTTCATACCCTTTGATCCCCTTCACTCATTTTACCCACTTCCTACCCTCTGTCTCTGGCAACCACCAATCTGTTCTCTGTATATGAGCGTTGTTTTTTGTTTGATTCTTTTGTTTGTGTTTTTGCTGTGTGTGCATGTGTGTGTGTATGTGTTTTAGTTTTCCACATATAAGTGAGATTGTATGGTATTTGTCTTTCTCTATCTGACTTATTTCACTTAGCACAATGCCCTCAAGGTTAATCCATGTTGTCAAAAATGGCAAGAGTTTCTTTTTTCTCATGGTTGAATAATAATCCATTATATATATCCATTCACCTATTTCCATTTTTTATATCCATTCATCTGTCTACAGGTACTTAGATTGTTTCCATGTCTTAGTTATTGTAAATAATTCTGTAATGAACATATGTGTGCAGATATCTCCTCAAGACTGTGATTTCATTTCTTCCAGATATATACCCAGAAATGGGATTGCTGGATCATATGTAGTTCTATTTTTCATTTTTTGAAGAACCTCCATAACTGTTTTCTGTAGTGGCTGTACCATGTACATTCCCACCAACAGTGCACAAGAGTTTTCTTTTCTCCACAACCTTACCAGCACTTGTTACTACTTGTCTTTGATGACAGACATTCTAACACCTGTGAGGTGATATCTCATTATGCTTTTGAATTGCATTTCCCAAATGATTAGTAATGTTGAACACCTTCTTCGTGCACCTGTTTGCCATCTGTATGTCTTCCTTGGAAAAATGTCGTTTCTGATTCTCTGCCCATTTTCTTCATGTTTCTTGTTAATAGTTTTTTTTTTAATCATCATTGGAAAACTTTCAGCTATTATTTCTTCAAGCATTTAACATTTTTTCTGTCCCTTCCTCCACTTTGGGGACTACAATTACATGTATTATATATATTATTGAATTTGTTCCACAACTTACTGAGGCTCTATTCATTTTTTAAAATTCTTTTTTTTCTCTGTGTGTTTCATTTTGGATAATTTCTCTCGCTAAGTCTTCAAGGTGTATTCTGTCCTTCTACTATGTCTAATCTGCCATTAATGCATCCACTGCATATTTCATCTTAGACATTATAGTTTTTCATACCTAGGATTTTTTAAAAATGTATCCCATAGCTCTACTTGACTTTTTGAACATACAGAATACAATTATAATGACTGTTTTAATGTCCCTGTCTGATAAATCTAACATCTTTGTCAGTTCTGGACCATTTTCTTTTTCTTTGTTAAAAGTCTGCTTTTTTTAAAATTGAAATATAATTAACACACAATGTTATATTAGTTTGCATCATTTTTAATTGATTACCTTTTCTCATCCTTATGGGTCCTATTTTCCTACTTCTTTTTGTAATCTTTGTTTTGTAATCTTTGATTGGATGCAAGATATTGTAAATTTCACCTTATTGGGTGCTGGATACCTTTATATTCCTATATTTTTTACTTTTGTTCTTCTATGCAGTTAAGTAACTTGGAAACAGTTTGATCCTTTAGGGTCTTGCTTTTAAGATTTGTTAAGTGGAACCAGAGCAGTGTTCAGTCCAGGCTAATGAGGCAAGACCTTCTTGAACTCCCTGCCCAATGCTCCCTAAATGATGAATTTTTTCCAGCCTGACTAGCAGGAACAGGCATTATTCCTGTGCCTGTGTAAGCACCAGACACTGCTCACTCTGATCCTTTTGGAATCAGAGTTGATATGCCTGCCAAAAAAAAAAAAAAAAGGCTAATGTGACCTCAGGTTGAGTTAAAAGGAATATAATGTCTAGGACAAAGGAGGTGACATTTGCTCTACTCTGGCTTCCTGCTAAGTGGGCAAGAGCCTTGATGATATTGTTGATCTGCTCACCAAATCCAGAATCTTTTTCCTTTACACTTTTTGATTTAATAGATAATTAAATGTCTGTAATTTAAAGCTGCTTTTGTCTGGATATTCTATAGCTTGCAGCAGAATACATCTTCACTAATGCAACCTCCCCAAGGAAAATTAATTTCTCCCCACTGTGGGCAGATATGTCTTTTTTCCTAGACTGTGATCTCATAGGACTAGACTCATTGCCTGACACATAGTACGGAATATAAATATATATTGAATGATGCATGAAAAATGAAACTCTTTGCACATATGACCAGCTTTGCCCATTTTCCTCTATTTATGGATAATAGGAGAATATGAAGAAATGATTCTCAGAAGTCTAATGTGTATTAGACTTTTTTATGTGTATTAAAGCCCAGATTCTCAGATTTTACTGCCCAGAGATTCACCTTTGGTAGATCTAGGGTGGGGCTCTGGAGTGTTTTGAACCAGCATCCTAGAATATTCTAATGTTGATGATCTGCAGGCTACTTTGAGAAACGTTGATAGAACCAAGGACTGCTAAAATAAACATGGGGATTTCCCCAAATCTGGAAGGTAAATTTTGCAGTCACTGACCAAATTATCTGGCTCTTTATGTGTTTTTAAGTGATGTGGAGCAAAATTGTTTTTCCAGGATATTGTAAAGATTTGGACCTGCTCAGTCCAGTCCCATTCCTGGGACAGCAGCTGTCCTCAGATGGCCCTTTGAAGTCTTGCTGTTTTTCATGGCTCTGAAATTTCTCCCTGGCATTCCCTAGTTCTCCTTAACACTACATATTCTCTTCCCTACCAAACAGATTAGTTTGCTAGGCTTGGCTTAAATCTTTGCTCCAAGTCTGGACACGAGAGAGAGAGAGGAGAGACAGAGAGAGAGAGGTGGGGTGGAGATAGGGAAAGAGAGAAATGCCAGAGAGAGAGAGAAATCATCAAACACAGATGGCCCTTTAAGTCTTTTTCCTGAGAGAATTAATTCTGTTCTTCTGGATTGATCTCCTAAGAACTTTTGAAAACATTTCCTTTTGGTTCAAAAGAAAATCTATGCACTTAATCATTTGCACAGCAGGAAGGCTCCCAACAGACAAGAACACTGGGACCAAAAATGATATTGGAACAAGAAAAACATATTTTCAGTCCCATAAGCCACATGGAAGTTATGCAGAAATTAGGACTTTTTAAAAGGAAATATTCAGGTTTTTAAAAATCGTATTTATTGTAGAATATTTAGATAAAGTGGAAAAACACAAAAAGGCAATAAATGTTATTATTTATAATTCAATAACCCAGATATAACTATGGTTAGAGTTTCTATGCATTTTAAGACAAGGAATTAAATGATTTTTACATAGTCAAAATGTGACTCTTCTAAAAGCAACATGCTTTGACTTGGATATATTGGGTCCTGAATAGAAAAAAAAAAAAAGGCATTAGTAAAAAAACTGAAGTTGAAATAAAATCTAGAGTTTAGGTAATAGAAATGTACCAATGTCAGTTTCTCACTTTTTTAAAAAAAATATTTATTTGAGAGCGAGCAAGTGAGAGAGAGCAGGTGCACATGAGTGGGGGTGGGGGTGGGGCAGAGGGAGAAGGAGAAGCAGGCTTCCCGCTGAGCAGGGAGCTGACTCGGTGCTCAATCCCAGGACCCCGAGATCATGACCTGAGCTGAAGGCAGACTCTTCACTGACTGAGACACCCAGGTGCCCCAGTTTCTTGCTTTTGACCAAGGTACCATGATAGTGTATGATGATGACATTGGGGGAAAATGGGTAAGGGGTATATGGAAACTCTTTGGATTATTTTTGCAACTTTTCTGCAAATCTAAAATTGTTCCAAAGTAAAAGTTTATTAAAAACAAAAAAATCAATATTTCAACTTTTTTTTAACTTCTACTTCTTTTCATTATTTTAGACTTAGGAAGTTTTTGCTTACATGGAGATCATGAGTATATTCATCCATATTTTCCTTTAATGATTTCATGTTCTGAGGTTTAGAATTTTATTTCACCCTTGGGTAACTGGGTGGCTCAGTTGGTTAAGCGTTCACTCTTGGTTTCAGCTCAGGTCATAATTGCAGGGTGGGGACTGGGCCCTCCTCCATTGGGCTCCACACTCAGCACAGAGTCTGCTGGAGATTCTCTCTCCCTGTCCTTCCCCCTTTACCCCTCCTCCCACTCATGCATGCTCTCTCTCTAAAATAAATAAATTTAAAAATCTTTTTTTTTTTAAAGATTTTATTTATTTGACAGAGAGAGACACAGCGAGAGAGGGAACACAAGCAGGGGGAGTGGGAGAGGGAGAAGCAGGCTTCCCACTGAGCAGAGAGCCTGATGCGGGGCTCAGTCCCAGGGCCCTGGGACCATGACCTGAGCCGAAGGCAGACGCTTAATGACTGAGCCACCCAGGTGCCCCCTAAAAATCTTTTTTAAAAGAAAATTTTATTTCACTCTTTTGTCTATAGTTTATTTTAGTGTTATGTAATAAATCGAGATCTAATTTGATATTTTCTCATATATTTAACTGCTTTCTCTCAAAACATTCATGTCATAATTAATCCCTTACTATTGATTTGAAATAGTTCCTTTATTACATATAAAATTTGTATGTGTCTGACTTCCAGGCTTTTGCTGTTGGTCAGCAAGGAGTAGCAGGAATTGGATTTATCCACTCACTTGAAACAACCAAAAATTTGGCAAAATATCAGACAAAATATATAAAATAATGACTCTCAAGACAGTAGACATAAGACAATGAAGAATGGTGATCCTTGAAGGACAGGAAACAATGAGCTAAACCCTATGCTTACCCCCGCTTGCAGTCTGAGGTGAGTTTCCAGGCCATGGTGCATGGAGGGGGAAGCCATAGAGAGCCCAACAGTCTCCCTGACTTGATACAGGGCTGGGAATCCAGGGAGACCAAGTTGTGCAGAGTTTTCAGGGCAGAGTAGTGGAGAGAAGAGAGCTGCATGGGTAGAGAATTGCTAGAGATTGGCAGAGGGTACTCAGTCTTCAGCTGAGTTCTGATCAATGTGTGCATGTAAGGAACTACCTAACCTTGGGAAAGAATCCTCTGAAAATTTAGCAAGAACAAACCTCAGTTCAGATAGGACCAGGAATAGTTTCTGTTCCCACCAGTTACAAAAGCATTGGATAGAGTGCTAAGAAAGGTTTTGCCTCAGGGGTGAGGAAAACAGAAGAAGGAACATGTGAGATAAATAGAAAACAAGTAGCAAAATGAATTAAATTCTACCATATCATTAATAACAGTAAATATAAATAGTATAAACATCCATTTAAATAAAGTCATATATAAACACCCTTTGAGTTAAAAGGCATAATGGTCAGATTGCACAAAAAATCATGACCTACCTATATGGTGGCTTCGAGAGACCAACTTTAAATATAAAGACACAAATCAGTTAAAAGTAAAAAGAAGGAAAGAAATAGTTCATGCCAACTCCAATTAAAAAAAAAAACAGAATAATTATATTGATATCAAACAAAGTAGATTCCAGAGTGAAGAATATTACCAAAGATAAAAATGTCATTTCATAATGATTAAGAGTTCAATGACTTAGGACACAACAATCCTAAATACCACGCATTAGAAAAGAGAGCTTTGAAATTTATGAAGCAAAAACTAATAGCAATGCAGGCAGAAATAGCTATAACCACAATTATAGTTAGGTATTTCAACAGTCCTCTCAATAACTGATAAACGAGTAGACAGAAAATCAGTAAGAATGTACAAGAACTTAAAAAACATTATCAATCAACTTGACTTAACTGATATTTATAGAATACTCTACCCAACAACAGTGTAGAGAAGAAAAAACTTTCTTCTACCCTCTTAGGTTCTGTGGCTGGCCTAATAATTAAATTGACATAAGAAAGATTAACAGGAAAAAAAGTACACAGATTTAATTTCTATTTTTACATGTAGACAGGAGTCTTCAGATGGAAAATAAAGACTTGAAGAAGCTGTTAGGCCCCGAAGTTTATATACTTTTCTACACAAAGAACAATAAATTGAGAGGATGTAACAAGGCAAAGGGGCTTGGGCCATGGGCAATAAATTGTGGACAAATGACCAGGAAATAGATGGAAAACTGACAGAAGATAAGGGTTATTTTAGTAAGGGTGTTTGTACAGGTCTCTGGTGATAAGAATGCTCTTCTCTTCATGGTACAGAGAAGGTACCTTTCTTGTGGGAAATTTTATGATCTGTTTTTATGTAAAAAGGGGAATGTCAGAGAGCTCTTGTCATCTGCAGTTTCTCAAGTGCCTTTAGCTCAAAATAATCAATATACCAGAGTGGCATATTTGGAGATGGCATGTTCTGAACCCCTGCAATAACAAAATACACATTATTTTCAGGATAAACCATATTCTGGACCAGAAGTTTTGATAAATTTAGAAAGATACAAGTCAGACAAAGTATAGTATCTGATTACAATGGAATTAAATTAGAAATGAATTACAGAAAAATATCTAGAAAACCCCAAATATTTGGAAACTAAATATCATACTTTTGAATAATCCATGGGTCAAAGAAGAAATCAGAAGATAGAAAGTATTTTTGAACTGAATTAAAATGAAAATAAAACATATCAACATTTGACATTCTAAGCAGAGCTTAGAATGATATTTATAATAATAAATACTTATATCAGAAAGGAAGAAATATCTCAAACCAATTGCATAAAATTCCACATCAAGAAACTGGAAAAAGAAAATCCAAATAAACCCAAATAAAGCAGAAGGAAGAAAATAATAAAGAGTAGAGATAAATAAAATTATAAAGAAACAGAAAAAAATCAACGAAACTAATAGCATGTTTTCTGAAAAGATAAATAAAATGAATAACCTTCTAGCAAGGCTGACAGAGATAAAAAAAGAGACAAATGACTAATATTATAAATGAAAGTGGGGACATCACTACATACCCCAAACTTAAAAAAATTAAAAAGGAAATACCACAAGAATCCTTACATCTATAAACTTTATTGATAAATAGACCAATTCTTTAAAAAACTACAAACTACTAAAACTTATTCAAGATGAAATAGATATTCTGAATAGTCCTATAGCTATTAAAGACATTGAATTTGTAGTTTAAAACCTTCCAAAAAATAAATCCCCAGCTATATTAGTTTGCTAGGGCCACCATAAAAAGAATCATAGACCTGGTGGCTGAAACACAGAAATTTATTTTCCTAAAATTCTGGATGCTAGAAGTCTGAGATCAAGATGTCAGCAGGGTTGGTTTCTTCTGGGGTCTATTACCTTGGCTTGCTGGTGGCTGTCTCCTCCCTCTGTCTTAATACAGTCTTCCCTCTATTAATTTTATCATATTGGATTAGGCCCACTCTAATGAGTTCATTTTAACTTAATTACCTCTTTAAAGATCCTATCTCAAAATAAAATTGCATTATGAGGTACTAGGGGTTAGGACTTCAACATATAAACCTCTAGGGGACACAGCCCATAGCACCAGTCCAGATTATTTCAGTTGTGAATTATACCAAACATTTAAAGAAAAAACACCAATTCTACATACTTTTTCCTAGAAAATAGAAAGAAAATTCTTCTTCAACTAATTTTATAAGGCCAGCATTATCTTAGTATCAAAACCAGATAAGACAGTACAAAGAAAAAAAAACACAAAACAATATCCCTCATAAACATAGACATAAAAATACAAACCAAATATTAGTAAATCAATTTCAGCCATATATAAGAACTGTACAACATTACCATGTGGGCTTTATTCTAGAAATGAAAACCTGGTTAAGCATTCAAAAACCAATCAAGCTAATCCACCATATTAACAGCTCATGGAAGAAAAACCACACGATCATATCAATTGGTGTAGAAAAAGAATTTAACTAAATTCAATACCTGTTCATGAAAAATCTCAGCAAACTAGAAATAGAAGGCAACTGTCTTTCTCAGCTTGATAAAGGGCATCTATAAAATACCCACAGGTAATATCATACTTCATTTTTTTTTTTTTTTTTGAGAGAGAGAGTGTGGTTGGGGGTGGGGAGGGGCAGAGGGAGAAGGAGAGAGAGACTCGTTTTTTAAAATTTTATTTATTTATTTATCAGAGAGAGAGCGCACAAGCAGGGGGAGCGGGGGAGAGGTAGGCAGCGGGAGAAGCAGGCTCCCCGCTGAGCAAGGTGCCCAATGCAGGATGTGATCCCAGGCCCCTAGGATCATGACCTGAGCTGAAGGCAGATGCTTAACCGACTGAGCCAGCCAGGCGTCCCGGAGAGAGAGAATCTTAAGCAGGCTCCATAACCAGTGCATGAGCCCAACACAAGACTTGATCTCACAACCCTGAGATCATGACCTGAGCCAAAATCAAGAGTTGGATTCTTAACCAACTGAGCCACCCAGGTGCCCCATCATACTTCATATTGAAAGATTGAATGCTTTTCCTCTAAAATTGAGTAGAAGGCAGGAATATCTGCTCTTACCACTCCTATTCAGTATAGTACTGAAAATCTTAGCCAGTGCAATAAGGCACGAAAAAAGGGTAAAAAACAAAAAAAGAAAACATCAGAAAGGAAGAAATAAAACTATCCACAAAATTGTTTATGCAGGAAATCCTAAGAAATTGACAACAAAATGGCTAGAACTTATAATTGAGCTTAGCAAGGTCACAGAATACAAGGCAAACATATAAATAAAAAATAATTGTATGTCTATATATTAGCAATAAACAATTGAAAACCAAAATTTAAAATAACACCATACGCAATAGTTCCCCCCAAATAAAATTCTAAAAAACATTACATTTGTATGCTGAAAAGTACAAAACAGTGATGAAAAAAATCAAAGAGTACCTAAATAAATGGAGTGACATATCATGTTCATGACTTAGAAGATTCAACATAGTAAAGATGTCAATTGTCCCCACATTATTCTATAGTGTGAGTTATAAGGAATCACCCAAAGAGAAGTCTGGCCATAGTCACTGGCTCACTTCTAAACCTTTGGCATTTCCCAAGTGTCCTTGTTATTTATGGTGGGTTCCTCAGACCACACTTGATATTTATGCTAATGAGGTTATTCATGGTAGACTCCTTGGAACATGTGTTATCAGCCCAATATCCAGAGAGTGGGTGGGGGAAGAGGGCTAGGTTTTAAAGAAATAGCATGAAGGAATCATTTGGAGTGATAGAACTGTTTTGTATCCTGATTGTGGTGGTGGTAACGCAATCATAAAATTAATATAACTAAACATGGAAAAAGAAAAACAAACACCTGAGTGCATAGAAAACTGTTAAAATCCAAACAAGGCCTATAGTTTAGTTGATAGTATTGTATCAATGCCAATATCCTGGCTTTGATCATTGTAATAAGGTTATGTAAGATGTTAACATCAGGGGAAGCTGAGTGAATCTACACAAGAGCTGTCTACTCTATTTTAGCAACTTTGATGTAAATCTAAAATTATTTCAACGTAAAAAGTAAAAAAAAAAACAAAAAAAACCCAAAGCAATCGCATCCTCAGCTCCCCATCCCTATCCTGATGTGCAGCCCATGACTTCTACCTCACCCCCACCCAGCCCCTCAAACAACCAGAGGTTTGCTATCTGAGAAGTGTGTTGTAGTGGATGGAGGACACTAGTCCAACTAAGGAAGGTGAACTGTACTGAAATAAAATGAACATTTATATTCTGAATGCAGGGACCCATCCCCAGCCTTCTTCTCTTACTAATGTTACTAATAATGCCCCAATATTATAGGCAACCTCCTGCTAAGAATCCTGACCATCCCAGGGAAAAGACTTAAGATCTTGACATCAGGGTATCTCCAATGAACTCGCCCAATCAGACCACCTTCCATGCTTGGCCATGGCCTCAGGGTTCCCAGGTTCCAGCCAGCTTCTTAGCCCCCAACTTCTAAACATGAGTAGAACACCAAGACCCACCTAATGGCTAAGGAAATGCTCTCACATGAAAAATTATAATGCAAACAAACAGCCAGCAAGCACTTCAGAGGAAACAGAAACAATTCAGGAAAAAGAAAACTTATAGAACAACCATTAATAATCTCATAGAAGTAAGACAGCATAATACATTCATTAAACAGGAATAGAACAGGATGCTATTTAAAAAAAAAAAAAAAGAACACTCAGAACTAAAAAGAACGCTTGGAAATTAAGAGCAAAAAAGAAGTCATGACAAACTCAATAGAATGTTTGGAAGATAAAATTAAGAAACCTGCCACAAAGTAGAGCAAAAGGAGTTTGAAAATAGGAGAGAAAAGATAAGAAAATTCGAGGATTACCGAAAGAAGTCCAACATCCCAATAATGGAAGTTCTAGAGGTAGAAAACAGAAAAAGAAGGGTGGATATAATGAAAGAAACAGTCCCAGAAAATTTCCCAGAACTGAAGAGACAATGCAAATAGGCCCATACCATGGTCTTTCATTCATTCGTCTATCAGCAGTGCTTACTGAGTGCCTGCTCCGTGGCAGGCATTGGGCTATCTTTGGGAACACAACAGTGAAGACACAGATCAAAGTCCTTGCCCTCGTGAGGCCCAGACTGTTTCGTCAAGCAGACAAAACCCAACAAGATCAACAAGTAAAATTAAGCAGGAAAGGGAGCTCTAAAATGGCAAGGAGAGGACTGAAATTTTAGGTGAGATGGCTGAGGGAAAACATTGCACTGTGAAATTTCAGAACATTGAAGGTGAAAATAAGATTCTAGAGGTTTTCAGAGGAAAAAAGTGGCTATGAGTTTCTCCATGTAAAACTGGTCACTGGAAGATGATGGAAAAATGCCTTTGAAAAGGGAAAATGACTTCTGTATTATTGTTTGAGTTGCCATAATAAGATACCACAGACTAGGCGGCTTATATGACAGACATTTATTTTCTCACTGCTCTGGTGGCTGGAAGTCCAAGATCATGGTGCCCGCAGGATTAGTTTCTGGTGAGGACTC
The DNA here is from genome assembly GCF_964656455.1 of Halichoerus grypus. Lineage (NCBI taxonomy): Eukaryota > Metazoa > Chordata > Mammalia > Carnivora > Phocidae > Halichoerus > Halichoerus grypus. The sequence continues at coordinate 14,559,159 of NC_135717.1, read as the reverse complement.
TCTCCTTGGCTTCCTTCTTACTGTTCTCACATGACCTTTCCTCTGAGTATGCACAGAAAAAGAAATGAGGCATCTCTTTCTCTTCTTATAAGGACACTGGGCCTATCAGATTAAGCCTTATATTGCCTCATTTAGCCTTTGTTAGCCCCTTAAAGGCCCATTCTTGAAATATAGTCACACTAGGGGGGTTAGGACTTTAACATATGAGTTTTGGGGAAATGCAGTTCAGTCCAGAACAATGCCCAGCATTGAATTTCCTAGCAAAATTTATTTTTGACACATTTGGACTTTTAAGATATATAATAATGTGTGTAACTATTTATTATTTTATCTACTTTTATTGTTAGACATTTTGATTCTGTGTCAAGTCGTTTTGCTTCAGGCAGAACTTCCACAACACTGGAAAATAGTAATCATGCTTTTCAAGCAATTTCACAAGCAACCAGTTAAAGTAAAGGAAGAATAAAGATATTTTTGGACAGGTAAGGTTCTGAGAATACAATGTCCCCTGCCCACGTACTTTCTTATAGTTCTACCAGAGAATGTGCTGGGACCCAGAAAACAGGGCATCCAACACAGGACGGAGGTGAAGGGGCTCCCTAGAACGATGACACTGGGGATCCCACACTGATACCTGTCACCATGACCATAAGGTAGCAGGTCCCCAGTGGAGGTCAGGAGACACCCAGAGAGAGTTTTCCAAGAATATGAAATTGACAAATATCTGTCACATCGGAGTATATGGAATTGTAGACAATTGGAGAAGTGTTTAGTTTTGAATTAATGCTGAGTATATAACAAAGTACAATGAGACAGTAGAAAGATTAGTGTTTGCCAGGGGTTCAGAGGGAGAAAGGATGAACAGGTAGCACACAGGAGATTCTTAGGGCAGTGAAATTATTCTGTATGGTATTGCAATGGTGGAATACCTATCATTATGCATTTGTCAAATCCATAGATTATACAATACAAAGAATGAACTCCAATGTAAACCATGGAATTTAGTTAATACTAATGTATCAATATTGACTCATCAATTGTAGCAAATGTACCATAGTAATGCAAGATGTTAATAATAGGGGAAACTATGTGTGTAGGGAATAGGGGTAGATGGAAACTTTATACTTTCCATTCATTTTTTTCCTATAAACCTAAAACTTCTCCAATAAATAAAGTCTATTAATAAAAAAAGTGAAATGAAAAAAAATCAAGAAATGTATTAGCTCCAGGGGAAACAGAAGTTGTTTCTAAGAGTAAAAGGATATATAATATATGACTGTGTAAACAGAATGGTGTAACCCTCAACTCTGATAGAAACACATTGGGATCTTGGGGGATGGGAGGGCTGTGTGGGAGTGGTGGGGGTGGGGCATGACGGAGAGCAAATCCTAGTCTCCCATAATGGGAAGTCCATATAAATACTGGAAACTGAGAAGCCAAGAAGTAGCCATGTGCCAGGCAATTGGGGTTGGGGTGAGCCTTGTAGAACTATGTGACTTTTTAAAGAGTATATATAACACTTTTTAGTAAAAACCAAACTTTTAAATACAATTCAACATAAAAAAATACATTCAACCTCAGGGCACCTGGGTGGCTCAGTCTTTTAAGCATCCACCTTTGGCTCAGGTCATGATCTCAGGGTCCTGGGATTGAGCCCTGCAATGGGGCTCCTTGTTCAGCAGGGAGTCTGCTTCTCCCTCTCACTCTCCCTCTGCTCTCTCTCTCTCTTTCTCAAATAAATAAATAAAATCTTTAAAAAAATACATTCGACTGTTAAATATTTCTGAAAAAAATTTTGTTAGGTTTATTTTAGATGTTTTTTTGTTATAATTTTGAATAGATTCCCTCCCTACCCTCTACTTTTTTCTAAATAAAAAATTATTCATTTTAAAAGTTCTTCCTCCTTTAGTGAAATCTCTTATTAACTTTCAGGTTCTTTTTGACACATTTGGTTTTTTTAGGTATTTGATAATATGCGCTAATACTCCTATTGACAGTATGTGATAATATTTACTATTGTTATGCATTTGTGTCTGTGTCCAATACCTTTGCATCAGGCAGAACTTCCACAACACTGGAAAATAGTAATCATGCTTGCCACATCTTTGTATTATTCTTGATTTTATGGAAATACCCCAATCAAAAGTGTTCTATGCTGTAAGTTGGGTGTTTAATTAGGATATAAAATCTTTATCATACTAAAGGAGAATGCTTTTAATTCTAGTTATTGTATTTTATCAAGTATTAAATAGCATAGGTCTTTTGAGGCTTCTTTTTTTTAAGGTTTATTTATTTTTTTTAGTAATCTCTACACCCAGTATGGGGCTCAAACACACAACCCTCAGATCAGGTCACATGCTCTTCCAACTGAACCAGCCAGGTGCCCCTTGAGGCTTCTTTTGAAAATGTGGTATGATTTTTCTTATTGGACCTAGTTTTTGTGACATTTCATAATATTAGACATCATAATTCAACTGTCTTGCATTACTGGGATAAACTCTAGGTGGCCACGACTCTTACTGTGTTGCTAAATTTAGTTTGCCACTTTTTAAATTCTATATTTGTAAGTGAGTTTTGGGAAGCATTTTCCTTCTTTCTGCCCCCCCCCTCCTTTTTTTCCAGATTTGGTATCAGGGTTGTGTTTTGTTATTTTGTTTTCTTGGGGTTTTGTTTTTTTTTTTGATATAGCATCAAAACCATTTATTCCTTGGAAAGTGTAGGGTGTTCTTGTTCAAGACATCAGACTAAGCCCCATTTGCCTTTCCTGTCCCCTAACTCCCTTTGAAACAAGCATAAAGAAGTACAAGGAGATGTGTATGTTGGGTGGAGATTTAGGGGTGGAGAGAAACCTGACTAGAGATGTTGAGAAACTGCTGGAGGATTATGCAGCCTTGGTCCAAGAGATGCTAAAATGGGAGGCTTTCTCCTCATTGGGGTCTCAGAGAAGTCTCAAACCCAGAGTGAAGGATGGCAAGAAAAGGGGGAGAGGTAGAACCTCAAGGTCAGTCTGTGGAGTAGCTGCACCACAGCTGACCAGTCCCCTGCCCTGCCTCATTCCTCCTGTATGTCAACTGCAATAGCCTGTCTACAGATTTTATCTGCCCAAGACTTCACTCACTGTCAGAGCCACCATCTCTTCAGGTAGCATTAATGAAATGATGATGCAATGCTTTACTAAGACTTAGAATTCTTATTTTTATACATACACAAAGATTTTTAAAGAATTTTTAGAAATAGATTTTTAAATCCTATCTCTTACACATACATGAAAAGAAAAATATAAATGAAACAATTCAATAAGACATTGATTCTCACACTTGAGCCTGCATCAGTATCAGTTGGAGGGTTTGTTAAAATACAGATTCCTGGGCTCCACCCCCAAAGTTTCTGATTTAGGACATCTGATTCAGTGGGGCTCAAAAATTTGCATTGTTATAAGGTAAAGTTCCCAGGCAAAGCTGATGCTGCTGGCTCAGGAGCCGCACTTTGAGAACCACTGAATTAAATATGACTAATACTTCATCATATTCAGAGTCCACTCTTCTGAATCACTTTTTAACTAGAAGTCATTAATGTGCATGATTTTCCCACAATTTTGGGAAACATTAACAGTGTAAGTGATGTAACATTTTTAACAAGTATCCATAAAAGTATAAGGGCCATTGGTGCTGGGCTCTTTGACTGGTTTTGCAATCATATAGATTCTGTCTAGTTAAAAAAATAGCTTTATTGAAATGTAATTTACATAATATAAAACCCGTCTATTTCAAATGTATAATTAAATGATGTTTAGTATATTTACAGAATTGTGCAACCGTTGCCACAATCTAATTTTAGAACATTCCCATCACTCCAAAATCTCATGCTTATTTACATCCACTCCCCACTCTTGCTCTCAGTTGTAGGCACCCACTGATTTATTTTCTGTCTCTATAGATTTGTTTTTTTCTGGACATTCAGTATAAATAGTTAGACAATATATATTCTTTATATGTCTGGATTTTTTTTCACTGAGCATAATGTGGGTTTTTTTTGTTTTTGTTTTTGTTTTATAAAGAGAGAGAGAGCTCAAGTGGGGAGAGAGAGGAAAAGGGAGAAAGAGGAGAATCTCAAGCAGGCTCCACACCCAGCATGGAGCCCAACGTGGGGTTGGATCTCATGACCCTGAGATCATGACCTGAGCCAAAATCAAGAGTCAGACACTTAACCAATTGAGCCACCCAGGCACCCCTGAGCATAATGCTTTTGAGGTTCATTCACATTGTAGCATTTATCAATACTTTGTTGCCTCTTATTATTGAATAGTATTTCATTATATGAACACGACATATTTTGTTTATTCATTCACCAGTTGAGAGACATTTGGGTTTTCCCCCACTTTTTGACAGTATAATGACAGAATAATTAAGAATAATACTGCTATGAACATTCAAGTACAAATCTGTGTACCCTTTCTCGTTTCTCTTTGACATACATTTAGGGGTGGAATTGCTGGGTCAAATGGTAACTCTATGCTTAACATTTTGAGGAACTGCCAGACTGTTTGCTAAAGTGACTGTACCATTTTATATATAAAGTGACTGTACCATTTTATATTCTCACTAGCAGTTCATGAGGGCTCCGATTTCTCCACATCTAAGTCAATCGTTGTTATCAGTCCTTTTGATTATAGTCATCCCAATGGGTATGAAGTAATATCTCATTGTGGTTGTGATTTGCATTTCCCTGATAACGAAGGATATTGAGCATCTTTTTGTGTGCTTATTGGCCATTTTCCCATTTCTTTGGGGAAAGAAGAGATTCCTTGCTTATTTTTAATTGAGTTATCTTTTTATTATTGAGTTGTAAGAGTTCTTAAAATATTCTGGAAACAGGGGTGCCTGGGTGGCTCAGTTGGTCAAGTAGCTGACTCTTGATCTCAGCTCAGGTTTTGATCATGAATTCAAGCCTTGCACTGGGCTCCTCACTAGGTGTGGAACCTATTTAAAAAAAAATCTAGACACAGAGGCTGGGAAGATGGCAGAGTAGGAGGACCCTAAGCTCACCTCATCCCAGAGACAGAACTAGATAGCACTCACATCAGTGTAAATAACCCAGAAAATGACCTGAAGACTGGCAGAACAAACTCCACAACTAAAGGTAGAGAAGAGGCCCCACTGAAGAGGGTAGGAAGGGAAGGACACAGTTTGGGAGCAAAATAGACTGTGGCCATCCATGGTGGGGAGAGAGCTGGTGTGTGGAGAAGGGCAAAAAACAGAGTTATCACACCAGGGACCCCACATGGGGAAGGTGAATCCCCCATAACATTTGGCTTTGAAAGCAAGAGGGGCCAAATCTCATGAGTTCTTACAACCAGCAGGAAATTTATTTATTTATTTATTTATCAGATTTTTTTTTTTTTTAATTTGCCAGCGAGAAAGAGAGAGGGAGAGTAGAAGAAGGGGGTGTGGCAGGCAGAGGGAGAAGCAGGCTCCCCACTAAGCAAGGAGCCCAATGCGGGACTCGATCCCAGGACCCTGAGATCATGACCTGAGCTGAAGGCAGACGCGCAACCATCTGAGCCACCCAGGGGCCCCACAACTAGCAGGAAATTTAAAAATTAAATTTAAAGCCTGAAATTTTAAAAATCAGCAGGATTGGCTCTGGGAGAGTCAAGAGGGCAAGAAGAGACTGAGTCCCCCTCCTTAAAGAGACAGCAGGACAAAAAGCCAGTGGAGATACAGCATGGAAGCACCAGTTTGAAAAACACCAGTAAAACACAGTAGGGGAAGTGATTTACTCATCTTGGAGCATGTCTTGGAGAGGGAGGGATCACAGGGAAACCCCTCTAGGAACAAAGGAGCTGGCAGGCACCATTTCCCCTCCCCCCTTATCCCCCCCAGCATAAACATCTGGCCACTTGCAGGAATGACCATGGTGCCAACACTCACTATGTAAGCCCCACCTCCCTGTGCTTCCGCAGATCCATCCTTTTCTGTCATTCTAGCCTCAGACCTGATGCTGTGGGTCCCCTCCACCAGAAGACCAGCACAAACCCCACCAATACCTTGTCTCCTGACCTGCACCTTTTGTGGAATCTCAGTTCCAATGGCAGTAGTGGTGGGTCTCATTTTGCAAGCAGACCAGTGCACACCTTGTTAAAACATGACCCACTCAACTGGGGACCAAACACTGCCCACAACAGGCAAAGAGAGCCTCTGCAGAGGACTGAAGGAAATAATGCCCAGGACTCAACAGCAGGGCATGCACAACACACATAGGAGACAATCCCCGAAGCACCAGGTCCTAGGGAACAGGGAACACTGCACTGCAGGGCATTACAGGACCTTTCTTCATAAAGCCATTACCTTCCAGAGCAGGAGACATAGCTGATGTTCCTAACACACAGAAACAGACACAGAATGTTAGACAAAATAAGGAGACAGAGGAATATGTCCCAAATGAAAGGACAGGACCAAACCACAGCAAGAGATCTACATGAAATGGATATAAGTAATATGCCAGATAGAGAATTTAAAGTAATGATCATAAAGATACTCACTGGACTTGAGAAAAGAGTAGAGCACATCAGTGAGACCCTTAACACAGAGATAAGGAATAAAATAGCAGAGATCAAGGCCTCAATAAATGAAATGAGACGTAGGCTGGATGGAATGAATAGCAGGCTGGAAGAAGCAGAGGAACAGATTGATGACCTGGAAGCCAAAGTAATGGAAGTAATCAAGCTGAACAAAGGAGAGAAAAAATAATTATGAGAAATGAGAATAGACTTAGGGAAATCATTGACTCCATCAAACGTAATAATGTTCATATTATAAGAGTCCCAGGAGAAGAAGAGAGCAAAGGGGGCAGATAATTTATTTGAAGAAATAATAGCTGAATGCTTTCCTAATATGGGGAAGGAAACAGACATCCAGATCCAGGAGGCAAAGAGAATCCCTAACAAAATCAACAAAAGCAGACCCACACCAAGACATATTATAATTAAAATGGCAAAATATAGTGATAAGGAAAAGTATTAAAAGCAGTAAGACAAGGGGCACCCGTGTGGCTCAGTCAGTTGAGCATCTGACTCTTGATTTCAGCTCAGGTCATGATCTCAGGGCCATGTCAGGCTCTGCACTCAGCACAAAGTCTATTTGTCTCTCTCTCCCTCTGCCTCTGACCCTCCCCACTTCTCTCTCTCTCTAAAATTTTTTTTTTAATCAGTAAGACAAAAGAAGACAGTTACATACAAAGGGAATCCCATAAGGCTATCACCAGATTTTTCAGCAGAAACTTTCCAACCCAGAAAGCAGTGACATGATATATTCAAAGTGCTGAATGGGAAAAATCTGCAGCCAAGAATACTCTATCCAGCAAGGCTATCATTCAGAATAGAAGGAGACCTAGAGTTTTCCAGACAAACAAAATTTAAAGGGATTCATGACTACTAAACCAGCCCTGCAAGAAATATTAAATGGGATTTTTGAGTGGACCAAAACTGACAGTATGAAGGCAGAAAACACAAAAGCAGTAAAAATGAATATTTCTGTAAAAAATCAGTCAAGGAACTCACAAAGTAAAGGGATGTAAAACATGACACCATATACCTAAAACATGGAGAGGAGTAAAGAATGGATTCAAACTTAAATGAACAGCAACTTAATATAGACTGCTATAGGGGTGCCTGGTTGGCTCAGTCAGTTAGGTGTCCAAGTCTTGATTTCGGCTCAGGTCATGATCTTGGGGTCATGAGATCAAGCCCCAAGTTGCGCTCACTGCGGAGTCCGCTTGAGATCCTCTTCCTCTGCCCCTCCCCCAGTTCTCTCTCCTCTCGCTCTCTTTCTCTCTCTCTCTCAAATAAATAAATAAAATAAATCTTTAAAAAATATAGACTGCTATATGCAGAAGATGTTATATATCAAACCTAATGGTAATCACAAATCAAAAACCACTAATGAATATGCAAAGAACAAAGAGAAAGAAATCCAAATATATCACTAAATAAAACCAGCAAACCATGAAAGAAAGACAAGAAAGGATCAGAGAAAATCTTCAGAAACAACTGCAGAACAAGTAATAAAATGGCAATAAATACATATCTATCAATAATTATTCTGAATGCAAATGGACTAAACATGCCAATCAAAAGACAGATGGATAAAAAGACAAGACCTATGCTGCCTACAAGGGACTCACTTTAGACCTAAAGACACCTGCAGATTTAAAGTGAGGGGATGGAGAAACATGTATCATACAGATGTCAAAAGAAATCCAGAGTAGCAGTACTTATATTGGACAAAATAGACTTTAACACAAAGACTAACAAGAGACAAAGAAGAACAGTATATAATTAATAATAAAGAAGAACAAGATATATAACAACAACAAGAAGATATAACAATTGTAAATAGTTATGCACCTAACATAGGAGTAACCAAATAACATAAAATGACACACTGGAACAGATGGATTTAACAGTTAAATTCAGAACATTCCATCCTAAAACAGCAGAATACACATTCCTTTCAAGTGCACATGGGACAGTCTCCAGAACAGATCACATATTAGCCCACAAAACAAGCCTCACCAGATTCAAGAAGATCGAAATCATACCATGCATCTTTTCTGATCACAACACTATGAAACATGAAGTGAACCACAAGAAAAAATCTGGAAAGACAGCCAATACATGAAAGTTAAATAACATGCTACTAAACAATTAATAGGTCAATCAGGAAATAAAAGGAGAAATAAAAAAATACATGGAAACAAATGAAAATGAGAACACAATAGTCCAAAACCTCTGGGATGCAGTAAAAGTGGTTCTAAGAGGGAAGTTTATAGCAATACAGACCTATCTCAAGAAGCAAGAAAAATCTCAAATAAACAACCTAATTTTACACCTTAAAGGAGCTAGAAAAAGAACAAACAAAACCTAAAACCAGCAGAAAGAAGGAAATAATAAAGATTAGAGCAGAAATACATTATATAGAAACTAAAATAACAATAGAACAGATCAGTGAAATCAGGACTTTGAAAAAAATCAATAAAATTGATAAACCTCCAGCCAGATTTATCAAGAAAAAAAGAGAAAGGACTCAAATAAAATCACAAATGAGAGAGGAGAAACAACATCCCACACCACAGAAACACAAACAGTTATGAGAGATTATGAAAAACTACATGCCAACAAATTGGACAACCTAGAAGAAATGGACAAATTCCTAGCAACATATAAACTACCAAAGCTGAAACAGGAAGAAATAGAAAATTGAACAGACTGATTACTGCAATGAAATTGAATCAGTAATCAAAAAACTCTAAACAAACAAAAGTTCAGGACCAGATGATTTCCCAGGGGAATTCTAACATTTAAGGAAGACTTTATACCTATTCTTCTCAAACTTTTCCAAAAAAAAAAAAAAAAAAACAAATACTTCCAAATTCATTCTATGAGGCCATCATTCCTCTGATACCAAAAGCAGATAAAGACACCACTAAAAAAGAGAACTACACGCCAATATCTCTGATGAACGTGGATGCAAAAATCCTCAACAAAATACTAGCAAACTGAATCCAACAATACATTTAAAAAAATCATTCACCATGATCAAGTGGGATTTATTTCTGTGTTGCAAAGGTGCTTCAATACTCACAAATGAATCAATGTGATAATCACATCAATAAGAGAAAGGATAAGAACCATACGATCATTTCAATAGATGTAGAAAAAGCATTTGACAAAGTATAACATCCATTCATGATAAAAACCCCAACAAAGTAGGTTTACAGGGAACATACCTCAACATAATAAAGGCCATCTGTGAAAAACCCACAGCTAACATCATCCTTAATGGGGAAAAACTGAGAGCCTTTCCCCTAAGGTCGGGAACAAGACTCTTACCACTTTTACTCAACATAAAACTGGAAGTTCTAGCCACAGCAATAAGACAACAAAAAGAAATAAAAGGCATCCAAATCAGTAAGGAAGAAGTCAAACTTTCACTATTTGCAGATGACATGATCCTCTATATGGAAAACCTGAAAGACCCCACTGAAAACCTGCTAGAACTGATACTCGAATTCAGTAAAGTCTCAGCATACAAAATCAACGTACAGAAATCTGTTGCGTTTTTATACAGCAATAATGAAGCAGCGGAAAAAGAAATTAAGAAAACAATCCCATTTACAATTGCACCAAAAACAATAAGATACCTAGGAATTAACCTAATCAAGGAGGTGAAAGACATGTACTCTGAAAACTACAACTGATGAAAGAAATTGAGGAAGACACAAAGAAATGGAAAAACACTCCCTGCTCATGGATTGGAAGAACAAATATTGTTAAAATGTCATTTTTCACAGAGCTAGAACAATCCTAAAATTTGTATGAAACTGCAAAAGACCCTGAATAGCCAAAGCAGCTTTGAGAAAGAAACCCAAAGCTGGAGGCACCACAATTCTGGACTTCAAGTTATATTACAAAGTTGTGGTAGTCCAAACACTATGGTACTAGCACAAAAAATAGACACATAGATCAATGGAACCGAATAGAAAATTCAAAAATAAACCCACAACTATATGGTCAATTAATCTCTGACAAAGTAGGAAATAATATCCAGTGGGAAAAAGTCTCTTCAACAAATGATGTTGGGAAAACTGGATAGCAACATGCAAAAGAAAGAAAATGGATCACTTTTTTACACAATACACAAAAATAAATTCAAAATTAATTAAACACCTAAATGAGAGACCTGAAACCATTAAAATCCTAAAAGAGAACACAGGCAGACACTTCTTTGACATAGGTCATAACAACTTCTTTCTAGATATATCTCCTGAGGCAAGGGAAACAAAAGCAAAAATAAAGTATTGGGACTGTATCAAAATAAAAAGCTTTTGCACAGTGAAGGAAACAATCAACAAGATATTTACCAATGCCATATCTGATTAAGGTTGAGTATCCAAAATATGTAAAGAACTTATAAAACTCAACACCCAAAAAACAAATAACACAATTAAAAAGTGGACAGAAGACATGAACAGACATTTCTCCAAAGAAGACATACAGATGGCCAATGGACACATGAAAAGATGTTCATCATCACTATCAGGGAAATGCAAATCAAAACTACAATGAGATATCACCTCACACCTCACACCTGTCAGAATGGCTAACAACAACACAAGAAACAACATTTATTGGTGAGGATGTGGAGAAAAAGGAATACTCTTGCACAGTTGGATGGGAATGTAAACTGGTGCAGCCACTCTGGAAAACAGTATGGAGATTCCTCAAAAAAGTTAAAAATAGAACTACTTTATGATCCAGTAATGATACTACTGGGTATTTACTCAAAGAATACAAAAACACTAATTCAAAGGGATACATGCACCCCTGTGTTTATTGCAGCACTATTTACAATAGCCAAATTATGGAAGCCGCCTAAGTGTCTATTGATTGATTGATGAATGGATAAGAAGATGTGGTATATATACAATGGAATATTATTCAGCCATACAAAAGAATGAAATCTTGCCATTTGCAATGACATGGATAGAGCTAGAGGGTATAATGCTAAGTGAAATAAGTTAGTCAGAGAAAGACAAATACCATATGATTTCACTCATATGTGGAATTTTAAAAAGAGATTTTATTTATTTATTTGAGAGAGAGAGAGAGATTGAGTTGCGGGGAAGGGCAGAGGGAAAGGGAGAAGCAGACTCCCCACTGAGCAGAGAGCCTGACATGGAGCCTATCCCAGGACCCTGGGATCATGAACTGAGCTGAAGGCAGGTGCTTAACCAACTGAGCCACCCAGGTGCCCCCACTCAGAAACACATGAGCAAAGGAAAAAAAAAGACAGAGAGAGAGATAAATCAAGAAACAGACACTTGACAGACTATAGAGAACACTCTGATGGTTACCGGAGGGGAGGTGGATGGGGGGAGGGGTCAAATAGGTGATGGGGATTAAAGAGCGCACTTAATGATGATGAGCATTGAGTAATGTGTAGAATTGTTGAATCACTATATTGTACACCTGAAACTAATATAACACTGTATGTTAACTATACTGAAATGAAAAATCAAAATTAATAATATTCTGGACACAAGTTCTTAATCAACTATATGATTTGAAAACATTTTCTGCATTCCATGGGCTGTTTCTTTACTTTACTAATGGTACCATTTGTAGCACAAAAGTTTTTAATTTTGATGAAAGCCAATTTATCTACTTTTTTTATTATGTTATGTTAATCACCATACATTACATCATTAGTTTTTGATGTAGTGTTCCATGCAATTTATCTACTTTTTATTTAGTTGCTTGTACTTTTGGTGTCTGTCATACCTACAAAAAACATTGCATAACCCAAGATCATGAAGATTTTCTCCTATATCTTCTAAGAATTTTAGAGTTTTAGCTCTTACATTCGGATCTTTGATTCATTTAATTTTTGTGTGTAGTTTTAGGAAGGGCTCCAAATTTATCTTTTTAAAATGTGATACAAAACTTTCCCAGCACCATTTGTTGAAAAAACTATTCTTTTTCATTGAATTTTCTTGACATCTTTGTTGAAAATCAATTGACTGTAAATGTAGAGATTTTGTGGGGGTGGGGTGTATCTCAATTCTCTTCTATTGATCTGTCTACTCTTATACCAGTGCCACTTACTGGCAAAACTTATGATGCTAACATTGTAATAATTTTTAAAATCAGGAGATATAGTTCTTCCAACTGTTCTTTTTAAAGATTGTTTTGCCTATTCTGGGTCTTTTGGAATTTTCATATGAATTTTAAGATCAGCTTGTCAATTTCTGCAAAAATCTAGTTGAGCCAGCCCACTTTGTATTCTCGCTTGAGAATGTTAAGCATCTCTGGTTCATCCCATCCACTCCCCTTTTCCTCAACCCTTTGCTTTCTATGGCTTGTGCTGTCAGGTTTTTCTTATAAGCTGTTGACACTTGTTTTGGAGGTATTAATGCAGGCACCTTCAATATCTGGGTGTGTTTGGGACAGGGCAACTCTGCAATCTGTACCATTGGCCAAGACAGATTATGAGTCTTCAACTGAAGACATACACTGATTTTAGAGAAGTTAAAATGTGAAAAGAATGTGTGTCTTCGAATTGAAAAAATATGGTACCTGGCATCCTTATTCCGTCCTTGCCCCAAAGTGTAATTTTCTGCAAAGCAGAGTGAACTTTCTAGAAGGTAAGTTGAACCATATCAACTTTTTGGCTGAAGACCTTCTGAATGACTTTCCATGTCAGTCACCATAAAATAGAAACTTTCTACCATTGTGTTCAAGACTTTATGGGATCTCTTAAACAATCAGCCTCTTGGATGGCATTTCCTACAGCTCTCACTCTGACTGCTCTGTTCCAGTCATACTGGACTCCTTGACACTCCTCAGACACACCAGGCATATTCCCATTTCAGGATTTTGCATTTGCTGCTCACCCTGCCTGGAACATTTTTCCTAAGATACCCAAATAACTCAATTCCTCACTTCTCTCAGTCTCTGCTCAAATGTCACCTCTCAGAAAGGCCTTTTTGCCCAACTGATCTAGAAAAACTCCACTGTCACTCTGTCTCCTTTCTCTCTTAATTTTTCATTTTACCACCCACACCTCCATTACCTTCTTCCTCATCTAGAATGTAAGCTCTGGGAGAGCAGAGACTTTGTCTGGTTTCATTACCCTGTGCTTAGAATGACCAACATATAGCAGGTGCTCAATCAGTGTTTGCTGAATAAATGAATGGATGTGCAAGCACATGGAAACAATGATGTTTGCTGCCTGGTTAAAACTAGATGAACTGAACTTGGAAGCGTGGGTAGGAAATGCAAACATGTGAATAAGCCTCGGACAGTAGAGAGCAGTGAAGTCTGTGAAAAATTGGAGAGTGCAGGCCCCATGTCAGGGGTCCCTGTTGTTAGTCATTTCCTAAAGCATGTTTGTGGTTGAATCTGGCTTAGTGTGTGAATGGGAAGGGGGGCATGTAGAGGGAGAAGAAACAGACTTTGATCAAAGGTGAAAGGAAATTTAATAACTTGCTTGAGAATAGTAAGGCTTTTCATGAGGGTGTCAGCATCCTAGAGCTCTGGTCTCCAAAGAGGAAAACATGTGTCCCAGGTGAAGTTCAAAGCAATCCATCAGTCTGTGAGAGGGAAATATTAGGGCCTTAATTTATATTCACTTTTATGAAAATAAAAAAAATTAAGCTCTGCTAATATTTGCCATGTGTACTGAACCCAGGACCCTCAATTTCTGCCTGTGTCTGACAGTCATGGTCATAGGTGCCACACAAGGACTCCTGAAGAAAATTTGGGAATAAAGACAGCAAAGGTCTTTAGTGCCCTCACTCAGTTATTCACTTTCAGAACATTGTGGCATATTGCTATTTGCTATTGACTTGTCAAATGGATATATGGATTATATTATCTAGTTAAATCTCACATAACCCTCACAAAATGGACAAGTGTCTTCAAATATTTTCTTCAAAGAAGCCACAGATCAAAGCTAACACTAATCATACAAAGAAGATCCACCACAAGAAGATAGCAAAGCCAGCACTTATCACCAGGGGAGAATAATAATAATCACATTAGATTTACACATTGAAGCTTCTTTGCTGTGATCATTTATTACAGGTAGCAAAGAAAAAATGCTTCTGTAGCATTACAAATACATTTTTAAAATTATTTAATCATATTTACTGAATCTTTGGCAGATCCTTTTACAATTTCTGTTTATGTAATTTCGTGTGCATAATAACCTAGTACAGTTGTACATGTAATTTAAAATTGAATAAATATGCATATGTTGAAGTTGTGCACAAATTTTTAAGTTTTTACTGATAAAGCTGTATAATCAAACTAGCCTGGAGTCACAATCCTGGTGTGAAGCTCTCTCAGAAGGCCCAGCAAGCCTGTCTGAGCAACATCCAAGCACTTAAAGTTGAAGGGTGTGGGTTATTCCTTTGTCCACATTTCCAGAGTCATGGGGGAAAGGTAGGCCAGAGATATAAACCAACCAGCATCAGAAGAAATAAGATAAGCTTTCCTTATCAAGCAACATAGTCCCTTTTTCATAAATGTGAATGACTATTAAGGATCTCCAAATATAAGACAAAGATCAAGATGAATAAATGGAACAAGAAAACCCAGAAGAAATAGGTAATTTGGTGAAAAGAGAAATTCTAGGGCACCTGGGTGGCTCAGTTGGTTAAACAACTGCCTTCGGCTCAGGTCATGATCCTGGAGTCCCGGGATCGAGTCCCGCATAGGGCTCCCTGCTCGGCAGGAAGTCTGCTTCTCCCTCTGACCCTCCCCCTTCTCATGCTCTCTCTATCTCATTCTCTCTCAAATGAATAAATAAAATCTTAAAAAAAAAAGTATTAAAAAAAAAGAAAAGAGAAATTCTATAATTCTAATTAATATCATAAGAGAGACCAGATATGCTGAATAAGAACTTAAAGCTAAAATAGCCAGACAAGGAATGAGAGAATAAATAAGATATATTTCAGATATAAAGAGGCAATCCAGGAATGTCCAATATATTTCAATAGAATATTAAGTATTTCACAAAGATAAAAGAGAAATCTAGGGAGTAAATTTGCCTTTAAAATTTTTTTCCTAATTATTTATATGAAGTATAACCTTGATACTAAACTTGGTAAAGACAATACAAATTAAAAAATTATAGGCCTAGATCACTTGTGAATACTTATTTGAATGCTCTCTATAAAATATTAGCAAAAAGGATCCAACAACACATTAAGAAAAGGATATACCATGGCCGAGTGGGATTTATTTCAGGAATGCAAGGTTGGTTCAATATTTAAAAATTCATGGTATAATATACCACATTAAGAAATGTGAATGAAAAGTATCATCTAATTATCTCCATATATGCTGAAAAGACTTTCAACAAATTAAACAGCCTCTCCTGATAAAAACACTCAAGAAAAAGTCCATTTTTGCTTCAGTGATTTGAGAGGTCACTTTTATTATACACTGAAATTCCATATGTACTTGTACCTATTTCTGGATATTCTATTCTAGCTCACTGGTCTGTTTTTCTATTCATGTACCAACACTATGCTATTTTCATTACCAAAACTTTGTGGTATATTTTAATACTTGGTAGGGTTAGTTGCCTCTCATAGTTTTATTTTGTGGTAGTTTCCTGTATATTATTGAATGCTTATTTTTCCATTTGAAGTTTATTATTATTTACTGATATTTTCTTTGTTACACAATATGATCTGTTCTTGTGAATATTCCTTGTGTGCTTGAGAAAATGGATTTCCTATTATCAGGGTTAAAGTTTAATACACACCCATAAGGTATATGTTTTTTTATTACAATGTTAATTTTTTTTATATCCTTACTTATTTTTGTCCACTTATCCAATACCACTGAGGTGAGACTTCAATCCTGATGACTTTGGGGTTTTGTCTTTTGTTCCATTAGTGAAAGATTTTGATGGTTCATGCTGTGTTTTGTGGAACTTCACCTGTATATACTGTTCATGCAGCTACTTGCTGTCCTTGCAAATTTTCTTAGATTAACAGTATGATGGTTGGCTTCTCTTTCCTCCCACACTCCCATAAGCTTATTTTTCTGGAAAAAAATCATGGTGATCCTGAGTAATGGTTTAAAACCATTTTTATAATTTCCTGGTATCAGATCCCCTGGATCTGGGAGAGATGGAATATCTTGGGATGTGGTACTGAGACACTGTCTAGGACAGTGTTGTGCTGAGGATTCTGGGTATGGTCATGGGAGGACAGTGCGGGGGGGCGGGGTGTATCTCTGAGGCTTTGGGTATAATGGTAGCCTGTAAAGTGTTGGACAAATTCTGGAGGAGCTTGACAGAAGTGAGATTAACTTCATACCAGCCCCTTTCTGTTTCTCCAGATTTGCCTTAGCATAACTGGCTCCCAGGGAGACCTCTAGAAGGCATGCTAGGAGGGGAATGAGCTCCAACATGGCTATTTGAGTGGATTCATCCCAATCCTCAAACCCTCTAAAATCCCTGGCAACTGGTGATAAACAAGACTGACTTTTCTTAATGTCCCAGAAGACAAAAATATGGCCCTCTTCCCTATTCTCAGCTCCCAATTGCTACCCCTTTGTAACCCATTTTCCTCTCCAAGGTCTTTTTACATGAATCTCCATATTGGGGTAACCTGGAGTGACTGGCCTCACCTCCCAACTTTCCTTCCATGACCTGAGAGCCATGTGGCCAGCCCCTACACACTCCACGTGTGTGTGGAAAGAGGTATTGGGACAGGGGAGAACTGTGAGCTGTTCTGGAAGGGAGCAGGAAATTGATTTGTAGACAGACACAAAGCAATTTGAACTACCAAGTGAAGACCTATATTATGGAGGTAAATTATGCTGCCAACCTTGAAACAAGGAACCTAGATGACATCAATTTTTACAAAGGCTGTGTTTTGGTCCACTTCAAAGAACTCACTGGGGTTAGTCTTGTAAGTTTCATAATCCATCAGCCAACTGAGCTTGTGGAATGATACTTCATCATGAAAATAGACTCATCCGGGAGAGAGTAAGAAGAATCAAAGACAAATGAGGTTTATGTCCTACCAAGTCAAGGAGAGTGATTAGTTTGCTGTCATAATCTTTACCTTTGTGTTGTGGAGTTTCAGCCTGAGCATGAAAGTAACACCCAGGGAGTTCACCTTGATGTGGGCCTACCCACCTGGGACATGGGCATGTGTATGAGGGAGAAAGCACCCTAATGGAGAACAAGGACGTACCTGGACAATTGGCAGCTTGTCTTGTGGTTCCCTTCCCCATTTCCCCTTTCTCCTTTTTGTTTATCTTTCTCTTCTCTTCTTCCTCCTTCATCCCCTCTATGGGTGACTGGATTTGTTTCTAGAACTCTTGGAAAAAGGAGCAGTAATAAAAAAAATGAAACACTTTTTTTCTGTGAAATTCTCTGTGGGTCATTAATAAACCAATGCATTTCTGCCTTGACTAACAGTCCAGGTCAAGCACTAGCATTTCCAGCACATCCCCAGCTGTGGCCATAGCCCTCAGAGATTCTTACAGCAAATGGTGGCTGAGATGAATGTGTGAAGCAAGGATGTGGCAGGATTTGCATCTGTGTGCTGTAAAGGAGAGCATGACTCTTTCATTTAATAGATTGGGAAACAGAATCAGAGAAGGTTACTGGTATGAGATTAGTCAGTTTTCAGGAGAAGGCATGATAGAAACAAAATTTGGGAATCTGGAAAGAAGAAGAATGAATGGAAAGGAATTTGGCAAATTGGAGGAAAAAAATGAAACTCAAGCTTGCAGAGGGGAAAGGCTAAATGCAACCTGGAGTTGCCTGAACTCCAGAAGGCCACAGGTGTCTCTGAGGGTGGGATTCAGCTTGGGTTCAAAATAGGAAGATTGGTGGAAAGTCTATAAGAAGAATTTGGATCTCCATATTGCGTCCGGAACCCTCCAGCTTTGGTGACTGCTTACCTTTGCAGAACATTGCGGTGTTGCTCCTTGGAGAGGATGATGTAAACGGAATCTGGGCTCAGGGACACTGGACTGCTGCAAAGGTGCTGCAATGAAAACAGGAGGTTAAGTACAAATGAATATATTGAATGGTGCTGGTGTCTCAGTCCCTGGCCCCCATTTGCCACCTAGAATAACTCATAGTTGTAGTTATATAATTATATACAGTGATTGACAGGTATAGAAAATAAACAAATGAACTAATAAGACAATCATTATTAACTCTGAGGTAGAGGAAATGTTATATAAGAAATTGTTTTCGGGGGCGCCTGGGTGGCTCAGTCGTTAAGCGTCTGCCTTCGGCTCAGGTCATGATCCCGGGGTCCTGGGATCGAGCCCCGCATTGGGCTCTCTGCTCCGCAGGAAGCTTGCTTCTCCCTCTCCCACTCCCCCTGCTTGTGTTCCCTCTCTCGCTGTGTCTCTCTCTGTCAAATAAATAAATAAAATAAATAAATAAATAAAAATTTAAAAAAATTTAAGAAATTGTTTTCGTAGTACACCACTCAGCCATGAATAATATTTATATAAGCACTGAGTATTGATTTAACCAAAAATTATAACTATATGAGGAGGATGAGGGAAGATTTGTAAGAATGTTAAATCCTCATCTCCCATATTAGGAAGTCTACGGTTAGTACCTAAAACTGAAAAATCAAGAAATAGTAGGCCAATATGTCTTTCTATAATGTGAAGGTAAACACATATACTCACACAGCTACAAAATGGTGAAAGCATTTACTGTGTAGAGCAAGAATCAGGGATGGGAGATTTATTTTAAATTTTTGAATGTATACCTTTTCATGAAGATGGTGCCAAAGGTGAAGAAGGAAGCCCTTGCCACCACCCCCAAAGCTGAAGCCAAAGCAAAGGCTTTGAAGGCCAAGAAAGCGGTGCTGAAAGGCTTCCACAGTCACACACAAAAAAAGATCTGCATATCACCTAACTTCCGATGGCCCAAGACACCGCGTCTTCAAAGGCAGCCCAAATATCTTCAAAAGAGCGTCCCTAAGAGAAACAAGCTTGACCACTGTGCCATCATCAAGTTCCCCCTAACTACCAAGTCAGCCATGAAGAAAGTAGAAGACAACAACACACTTGTGTTCACTGTGGATGTCAAGGCCAACAAGCACTAGATCAAACAGGCTGTGAAGAAGCCCTATGACATTGATATGGCCAAGGTCAACACCCTGATCAGGCCTGATGAAGAAAAGAAGGCATATGTTCGACAGGCTCCTGACTGTGATGCTTTGGATGTTGCCAACAAAACTGGGATCATGTACACTGAGTCCAGCTGGATAAATCTAAATATAAATTTTTTCACCATAAAAATTTTTTTGAATGTATATAATAGTAGTTAACAGAGATATGATAAAGTATTTGCATTATAATTATATATAATATATATTAAACATAATACATGTGTATATGTTTGCATTATATATATGTATTATATAATTATATATTATATATATTATCATGTAGTAGGTATATGTATATATTATATATATACATAAATATTATATGTAGTAGGTAGAGAGGATGTCACAGTTTGAAAGATATGTCAAAGTGCTTGCATGTTTGAGAAATGATACCTTATATTTTTAGACTTTGATTATAAAATGTTCTGAAGATTCTAAAGCCCATCACTTCTACCATCACTGTATTTAAATGAAATAACCACCCCCCCCCCACCGCCAAGCAACACAGCAATAAGAATGTAATATTTTGACCTCCCCTCTCCCAAGACTTCTTCAGGAAACAGTGGGGAAATAAATTTCAGTAATTTATGAGCATGTAACTCAAATAAATATTGAGGCCCTAAGTACTGACAAAGAAGCAATAGTCAGCAATTAAAAAGTAATTTCGATGTTTACTAACATCACTTAAAAAATATTATAACGGATCCACTCATAACCCACAGCCACAGTTTCTAGAATGTCCTTTTCTTTCTGTTGCAGTTCGCTGACACCTCTGACTAGTCCAAAGTCACCCATTCTCGAAACCCTTAATTCTTCACTCCTTACCTGGACTAATCTCCAAGAATTTTACCTCTCCAGTTCTCATGTCTTTCTACCCATTCTCCTGGTTTTATATCACCAAAGCTCTTCTTGTAAGGTGTGAGCAGAGAGGAAAGACAAAATTGTCTTCAGCAGGTAAAAAAGAAGAGAGAAATCCTGAGAATATTTATTAATGAATTTTGTTCCCATCACCAATGCAAAAAATTATTTTAAACGAATTCCTCTTTATAATAAATAAATGAAATGATAATTTAGGTGTTCTTTTGAAATGTTTTCATATTAACATTCTCATAAATTATTCATATAAATTGTTATTTTACAAAAATGGTTTAAGACAAATTAACTCATACATACTGACTCTGAAATGGAAATAACTAGAAATTTTTAACAAAGTTTTTAAATATAGAAATGCACAAAGAATAAATAATAATACCAGTGCCTCACCACCTGGAATTAATAGATCCTAATAGGTTTCCACGTTTGCTTTAGGCATTTTTTTTTTAATTTTAAGAAACAAGATGTTACATGTTAAATTAAACAAGATGTTACAAATTAAATTAAATAAATAAGGACCAGTGGTCATAGGATTTGGAGAGGTTATCTAACAAGGGCAGGTGGGGGTTGGTAGGGAAGGGCAGAAGTGTTCTGAGAGTGGCTCCATGAAATCTATAAAAGAGAAGCACAAAAAGTGATAGCTGGGAAGTTACAGCAAAAATTATAATTAATGGTGGACTGTTAAAAAATCCTTCCTTATAGAGTTGAGCAAGATGGCGGAAGCATGGGAGACCTGGATTTCGTCTGGTCCCAGAAATTCAGCGGGATAAGGATCAAACCACTCTGAACACCTATGAACTCAACAGGAGATTGAAGAAAAGAATAGCAACAACTCTCTGAACAGAAAAGCGACCACTTTCTGGAAGGTAGGACGTGCGGAGAAGTGAATCTGAGGCGATATTTGGGAGGATAGACGGCGGGGGGGGGGGGGGGGGGTGCCTCCGTCGGCCGCTTCCGGCAAGCGATAGAGCCGCAGAGCACAAAATCGGAACTTTTAGAAGTCGGCTCCACTGAGGGACGTTGCTCCAGTGGCTAAGCAGGGGGTGGGACCCTAGCAGGACAGTGTGGTCTCAGGACCCTCGGGGTCACAGAAAGACCGGGGGTGCCTGAGTGCGGCAGAGCTCCCAGGTATCAGAGCGGGGAAGCCGGCTGCAGAGACGGAGCCGAGGAGTGGGCTCTCAGCTCGGGGTTGCCATAAACCGTGATCCGCGGCACAGTCGGGCCACTGCTCCTCCAGCAGGGACCCAACAAGCGGCAGATCCGGGGAGACTCCCCTTCCTCCCCTGGGAGGAGCAGCGCGGGAGCGCACCGCAGGGATCTGCTGGGTTTGGAGACTCCACACGGGGTCGGGTGCCAGAGATAGAAATGCTCGGTCACAGGCCGGGTGAGCACGGAGTGCGGCCGGAGACCCGGGAGATGGGAGTGACTGACGGCTTTTCTCTGGGGGCTCACTGAGGAGCGGGCCCCCGAGTTCTCGGCTCCTCCAGGCGGAGATTGGGAGGCCGCCATTTACACTCTCTGCCTCCAAAGCTGTACGGAAAGCTTGCAGGAAACAAAAGCTCCTGAGAGCAAACCCGAGCAGATTACTTAGCCCAGATGGGCAAGGGCAGGGCAATTCCGCCTCCGGCAAAGACATTTGGGAACCACGGCAACAGGCCCCTCCCCCAGAAGATCAGCGAGAACAGCCAGCCAAGACCAAGTTTACCGATCAATGAGAACGGCAGAACTCCAGCGCTAGGGGAATACTGCACATAGAATTCATGGCTTTTTTACCATGATTCTTTAGTCTTTCAAAGTTAATTTTTGAAATGTCCTTTATTTTTTTCTTTTTCTTTCTTTTTTTTTTTTTTTAATTTTTCTTCTTTCCTTTTTCAACCAACTTCTTATCAGTTCCTTTTAAAAATCTTTTTTAAGTTTCATTTCTACAGCCATATTCCATCCCTTCATTGTATTTACCCTTATTTTTGTGTATATATAAGGGTTTTTTTTCTTTAAAATTTTGGGAGGCAGTTTCTTCTAAAAGACCAAAATACACCCAAAATCCTGTGTGTGGCTCTATTCTATTCACCTGTCTGATCATATTCTTCATAATCTATTTTTTTTTCTCTTCCCCCTGGTTTTGGGTCTCTTCTGATTTGTTTAGTGTATATTTTTCTGGGGTCATTGTTACCCTGTTAGCATTTTGTTCTCTCATTCATCTGGTCTTCTCTGGACAAAATGACAAAACGGAAAAACTCACCTCAAAAAAAAGAACAAGAGGCAGTACTGACTGCCAGGGACCTAATCAACATGAACATTAGTAAGATGTCAGAACTAGAGTTCAGAATGATGATTATAAAGATACTAGCTGGGCTTGAAAAAGCATAGAAGACACTAGAGAATCCTTTTCTGGAGAAATAAAATCTAACCAAGTCAAAATCAAAAAGGCTATTAATGAGGTGCAATCAAAAATGGAGGCTCTAACTGCTAGGATAAATAAGGCAGAAGAGAGAATTAGTGATATAGAAGACCAAATGATGGAGAATAAAGAAGCTGAGAAAAAGAGAGATAAACAACTCCTGGATCATGAGGGAAGAACTCGAGAGATAAGTGATACCATAAGACAAAACAATATTAGAATAATTGGGATCCCAGAAGAAGAAGAAAGAGAGAGGGGGGCAGAAGGTATATTGGAGCAAATTATAGCAGAGAACTTCCCTAATTTGGGGAAGGAAACAGGCATCAAAATCCAGGAGGCACAGAGAACCCCCCCTCAAAATCAATAAAAATAGGTCAACATCCCGACATCTAATAGTAAAACTTACAAGTCTCAGAGACAAAGAGAACATCCTGAAAGCAGCTTGGGCCAAGAGGTCTGTAACCTACAATGGTAGAAACATTAGGTTGGCAACAGACCTATCCACAGAGACCTGGCAGGCCTGAAAGGACTGGCATGATATATTCAGGGCACTAAACGAGAAAAATGTGCAGCCAAGAATACTTTATCCAGCTGGGCTGTCATTGAAAATAGAAGGAGAGATAAAAAGCTTCCAGGACAAACAAAAACTAAAAGAATTTGTGATCACCAAACAGTAGAACAGTTCGATGAAACTAGGAGCTGGTTCTCTGAAAGAATTAATAAGATTGATAAACCCCTGGCCAGACTTATCAAAAAGAAAAGAGAAAGGACCCAAATAAATAAAATCATGAATGAAAGAGGAGAGATCACAACCAACACCAAAGAAATACAAACAATTATAAGAACATATTATGAGCAACTATATGCCAGCAAATTAGACAATCTGGAAGAAATGGATGCATTCCTAGAGACATATAAACTACCAAAACTGAACCAGGAAGAAATAGAAAACCTGCACAGACCCATAACCAGCAAGGAAATTGAAGTAGTAATCAAAAATCTCCCAACAAACAAGAGCCCAGGGCCAGATGGCTTCCCAGGGGAATTCTACCAAACTTTTAAAGAAGAATTAATACCTATTCTTCTGAAACTGTTCCAAAAAATAGAAATGGAAGGAAAACTTCCAAACTCATTTTATGAGGCCAGCATTACCTTGATCCCAAAACCAGACAAAGACCCCGTCAAAAAGGAGAATTACAGACCAATATTCCTGATGAACATGAATGTAAAAATTCTCACCAAAATACTAGCCAATAGGATCCAACAGTACATTAAAAGGATTATTCACCATGACCAAGTGGGATTTATTCCTGGGCTGCAAGCTTGGTTCAACATCTGCAAATCAATCAATGTGATACAATACATTAATAAAAGAAAGAACAAGAACCATATGATCCTCTCAATAGATGCAGAAAAAGCATTTGACAAAATACAGCATCGTTTCTTGATTAAAACTCTTCACAATTGTAGGGATAGAGGGTACATACCTCAATATCATAAAAGCCATCTATGAAAAACCCACAGCGAATATCATTCTCAATGGGGAAAAACTGAGAACTTTCCCCCTAAGGTCAGGAAGACGGCAGGGATGTCCACTATCACCACTCTATTCAACATAGTACTAGAAGTCCTAGTCATAACAATCAGACAACAAAAAGAAATAAAAGGTATCCAAATTGGCAAAGAAAAAGTCAAACTCTCACTCTTTGCAGATTAGATATGATACTTTATGTGGAAAACCCAAAAGACTCCACCCCAAAACTGCTAGAACTCATACAGGAATTCAGTAAAGTGGCAGGATATAAAATCAGTGCACAGAAATCAGTTGCATTTCTGTACACCAACAACAATACAGAAGAAAGAGAAATTAAGGAGTTGAGCCCATTTACAATTGCACCCAAAACCATAAGATACCTAGGAATAAATCTAACCAAAGTGGCAAAGGATCTGTACTCAGAAAACTATAGAACACTTATGAAAGAAATTGAGGAAGATACAAAAAAATGGAAAAACGTTCCAAGCTCATGTATCAGAAGAACAAATATTGTGAAAATGTCTATGATACCTAGAGCAATCTACACATTTAATGCAATCCCTATCAAAATACCAACTTTTTTTTTTTTTTACAGAAATGGCACAAATAATCCTAAAATTTGTATGCAACCAAAAAAGACCCTGAATGGCCAGAGGAATGTTGAAAAGGAAAACCAAAGATGGTGGCATTTTTAAAAAGATTTTATTTATTTGTCAGAGAGAGAGAGAGCACAAGCAGGGGAAGCGGCAGAGGGAGAGGCAGAGGGAGAAGCAGGCTCCCCCTGAGCAAGGAGCCAGTCGCAGGACTCGATCCCAGGACCCTGAGATCATGACTTGAGCCGAAGGCAGACACTTAACCAACTGAGCTACCCAGGTGTCCCTCTACTTGGTCCTTTTTTAGAGTTTCCATATCTTCTCTGAGATTCTTCATCTCTTCACTTATTATATCTACTTTTCTGGTAAAATCCTTTAACATATTTATCACTTATTTTAAAGTCTTTTCCTCTTGAATCCTAAATGTGGATCTTTTCATTGACTGCTTTTTTTTTTTCTCTTGACTTGTCATCTTATTTTCTTATTTCTTCACATGTATAATATTTTTTTTATTGTACAGGCATACTTTGTTTTACTGAGCTTTGCTTTATTGTACTTTGTAGATGTGGCATTTTTTTTACAAAATGAGGGATTGTGGTAATCCTGCATGAAGCAAGTCTATTGACACCATTTTTTCCAACAGTATTTTCTCACTTCATGTCTCTGCATCACATTTTGGTTATTGCACAATATTTCAAACTTTTTCATTATTATCATATTTGTTATGGTGATCTGTGATCAGCGATTTTGACTTGCTGAAAGCTTAGCTGATTAGCATTTTTAACAATAAAGTATTCTTAAGTTATGTACTTCTTTTAGACATAATGCCTTTGCACACTTAATAGACTCCAGTTAATATAAACATAACTTTTATATGCACTGGGAAATAAAAAAATTCATTTGACTCACTTTATTGTGATACTGGCTTTCTCATGATATTAGCTTTAAATGGTCTGGAACCAAGCCTACAATATCTGTGAGGTATGCCTGTATAGTGAAACATTTTAGAGAATCTGGATTCTGTTATCTTTTTCTGAAGAATGTTGATTTTGTCCTAGGAAGTCTAGCAGATCTGCTGGCAGATCACCTGGATTTTGTGGAGTCTAGGCTTTAGGCTTTGTTAGGGGAGGTTCATTTTAATTTTGCCCTTAGTCCTGGGATGTGCTTCTTAATCCTAGGGCATGACCCTTTTAGAGTTTTATTGAAAAGCCTAACGTGTTTACCACACTCTTCTAAGTTGGGAAGATTTGAACCCTAAAGTCTGTCTTTCTACTGAAATTCCTGCTCAGCATTTTCCACCTTCTAGCTATTCTTTTCTTCTGGTCTCAATGGAGTTTTTCCCTGTTGCATATGCATTTTCAAAGTCAGCAAGAACTTGAGGGGGTATTTATATAGAGATTTTATGGCTCCCTCCTTTCCCATATTTCCCCCACCTCTCAATTGCAAACTTCTCTGGCAGCTTCCAACTCTCAATTTTGCTCTTCAGCCTAGTAAGACTGTTGCTTTTTGCTTGAATTCCAGTTCCCATGCTTCAGGCAGATTGGAGAGTGCATTCAGGAGAAAAGCTAGTTAAATGTGACTCTTGCAAAGTTTACTTCCATCTTCCAAGGCTTGTATCCCCCTAATTTCTGCATGCTTTTGGTTACTCTCTAAGGATGTTGTACAATTGTTTTAATATTTTGTTCATAATTTATAATTGTTACGAGCAGGTGGGTTTTGTCTGATACAAGGTATCCTGCCATTATTTAGAGCTGGAAGAAAAAAGAATTAAGAAATAAGTAGTGATGTCTACTATCATTACTTGTATTCCACATACTGGAGGTCCTAACAAATGCAACAAAACAAGAAAAAAGAAAAGGTACTTGAACTGGAAAGGAAGAAACAAAACTTGAATTAGTTGCAGATGATATGGAAATTGAAAATAATCTATTGAAATAATAAGAGTTAAGGGAGGATGCCAGAAGTCTGTTGCTTTCTACATATTAGCTTCAGGTCTTTTAAATTATATTTTAAGAACAAGAAAGATTTGTCTTGGATTCAGAACAAATTTACCATCCTAATTCTTATTCAGATTTATGTGGTATCTTGAAGCAATTTGAGTTTTGTTCTCTCTTATTTATTATCTCTACCAGAAGAACTTTGGCTAAAAGAGAAGAGATTTCTCTGAGACCAGGTATGGAGAAGACAAGGGACCCCTTGCTCGTGGGGTGGGTGTGACATGTGCCTTCTGGAATAGACCAAGGAAGCTAAACCACAGTGAGCTCTTTGGAGACAAAGACTGTATCTTGTTCGCTGCAGTATTCCCAGCAGCTCGCACGATGGGTCTGGTGCAGAATAGGTCTCAATCTATGTTTACTGGAGGAACACGGTTGTTATTTTTAAATATTTGCTAGTCAGGCTTGGAGGAGGAAGTGATTCAATCTGTAAAGGAGCTCCCAGAGGGTCAGAATCATCTGAGGAGAGAGCAGTCACAGTTGGAGGATCTTGAACTCCTGCACACAAGGAGTCAGGCAGAGATTGGAAGAACACCTGGCACAGGTTGAAAGAGGTGATTCAAACAACAGCTAGGAATTTGGACTTTGACTTTCAGGATGGTAAATGGAAGAAAAATGGAAGAGTAAGATGGTAGCTAGCCTCCAAGATGGCCCTTAATGATTCCTGCCTCCTGGTATTCATGTCCTTGTGTAGGCCCCTCCCACACTGAATTGGGACTGGCTGTGTGACCGATATAGTAAGGTGTAAGTCATGGTAGGTGACTGCTAAGACTAGGTCATAGAAGGCATTGCAGCTTACAGCTGGGTGTACTGCATTATTCACTCCGGGAGAAGCCAGCCCTCAGGTGCTAAGGACTCTCAAACAGTCCTGTGGGAGACCCATGTGAAGAGGAACAATCTGGCCAGTATGAGCTTGCTAACTATGTGAGTGGGTCACCTGGGGGAGCAGATTGTCTGGCCCCAGTCAAACCTTCAGATGATTCCAGGCCCAATAGACATCTGACTACAATCCCACAAGAGACCCTGATCCAGAAACATTCAGCTGAGCCACTCATGAATCCCTGACTCATGGAAATTATGAGAGATAAAAAATTACTATCATTGTTTTCAGCCAGTTGGTTTTAGGGTGGTTTGTTACACATAATCTGTGAGATTTGGGACTATGGAATTTCATTCCGGTTCTCTTTAGCTATAACAATCTATGTCATTTTTATTTTTTATTTTATTTTTTTATCATTTATTTACTTATTTATTTTTAATCGAAGTATAATTAACATACAGTGTTATATTCATTTCAGGTGTACAATATAATGATTCAGCAATTGTATACATTACTCAGTGCTCATCCCGGTAAGTGTGCTCTTCATCTCTTTTATCTATTTTACTCATCCCTCCACCCACCTTCCCTCTGGCAACCACCAGTTTGGTCTCTGTATTTAAGATAGCCACTGTGGAAAACAGTATGGAGTTTCCTCAAAAAAAAAAAAAAATATCATATGATCTAGTAATTCCACTACTGGGTGTTTACCCAAAGAAAACCAAAACACTAATTAAAAAGATATATGTACCCCTATGTTTATTGCAGCATTATTTACCATAGTCAGGATACAGAATAAACCCAAGTATCCATCCACAGGTGAATGGGTAAAGAAGATGTGGTATATACACAATGGAATATTACTCAGCCATAAAAAAGAATGAGATCTTGCCATTTGCAACAACATGGATGGACCCAGAGGGTAAAATGCTAAGTAAAATAAGTCACATAGAAAAAGACAAATACCACATGATTTCACTCATGTGTGGAATTTAAAAAACAAAACAAAGAAAAACAAGAAACAAACAGAAAAACAGATTCTTAAATACAGAGGACAATCTATGCTATTTTTACATTTTAGCACCTGTCTTTACACACCAGAGACAAGTATTCTTGTCTCAGTGTCTAGGTCCAGCAAATCTGACGTTGGGAAGGTTGTGTTGAGCAGGAGTCTCAGCATGTGAGTGAAAGAACTTCTCCTCTAACAAGGAGTTCCTGAAAGACAAGAATCATTGCCCTGTGTTTGTATTCCTACCAGCACAGTGCCTGCCACAATGTGCGTGACCTTTAAATGTTCTTTGAATAAGGAACAAATAAAGGTGAGTTTGTCAGAAACAGATTCTCGGGACCTCTGGTGTCTCTTCACATTCTTCTGATTTTTAGTCTTCCTGGCATACTCCTCAGCAGAGGGCAGTGTAGTGCATCCCTGAGATGCATGAAAATTCATCTGTTGAAATAGGTAATTTCCCCAAGTTTTATGGTTCTGTTATTTTGGGGATAATTGCTTCTTACAATAAACCCTGGATTTATATATGACCAGAAAACTGCAACCACAAAACGCAGCTCGACATTTCTGAAGCTGATGTATCCAGTGGCTGTTGACGGTGATATACAAATTAATTTACCTCCTCTTGGTAATAATACAATGCTACCTACATTAGCTCACTAAAAGCTTGGATAAATAGAATTTATTTTCATTCTAATTTCAATAGTAACCAAAATGTTTGAGGATAGCCCACAAAGCACTGTAATATCTGGAAAAGATAATGCAAGAACTATAAAAGAAGAATTAATCTACAGCACGGATGAACCTTGAAAATATGATTACTAAGTAAAAGCCAATCACAAAGGACCACATATTATAGGATTCCATTTCTATGAAGTGTCCAAAGTAGGCAAATCTATAGAGACAGAAAATAGATTAGTGGTTGCCTGGGGCTGGGGGAGATAGTGGCAATGAGGGATTACATCTAAGAGATGGGGAGTCTGTTTGGGGGGTGTGATAAAAATACTCTAAAATTAGGTTGAGGTGATGCTTGCAAAACTCTATGAATACACTAAAAACCATTGAATTGCATGCTTTACATGGGTGAATTGTATGGCATATGAATTATATCTCAAAGCTGTAAAAGAGAATGAATAATGTTCAACTAGAATTTTACATTCATCCTATTAGCCTCCAGGTTTAGTTTCCATCTGTGATGGAGATGATGACTTTCCAAGGATGGAACATGCCATCGCCCATACATCCTGGATGGCATGTGCCAGCAGGGATCCATGTAGAAACATGACTCTTCTGATGGTTGGCAGCTAGTCTGTTTTCTGATCATTGCCATGGTGTCCTGAGGGGTGCATCTCTTCACAGATAATGACCCATCGGGATGAGAGTCAGTGATCTCATTCTAATCACCAGTCCCACTGCTGGGGCCATGGGGGCTGCCCTGGAGGCCGGCATGGTGCCCTTGCCCTGCTGGCTCCAACTAGGGGTCTAAAGGAGTTTGTGGCCACGAGAAACAGCAACCCCAGGACAACACAGGTGGCAAGGCTCTGCTTCCAATTCTCACTCAACTTAGCTTATGCACGTCCAAGAGGGGCCTTCTCCCAATTTGCATGGCAGCTCCTATAGTAAGCACCTCGAAGAAGGTGGTACTCTCTGGACCCAGTGATCTCAGCAATTGGGGGAAAAGCAAAATCCATCTTTAGAAGAAGCATCACCAGCTGAGAATTAGAGGTCTGGCTTCTAGTTCTGGCTGTGTAGTTGAGTTGACCAAGATCACTCCCTGAGTCCTCTCTGACCTTGGGTATGTCAGTACATCGAACTTCATATGGGAATCAAGGCTTAGAACTGTCAGGTCATCCTCAGTTCCAAATTCCATGAGTTATTGCTTTACACTCTTGGGAACATGTGCAGTTCAACTGTTGAAGGCTAACAGAAAAGGTGGTAAATCTCTATTGTCTCTTTCCTGTCTGCTATCTCTGCTGTTTGCAATAGTCGTAATTTGAAAATCAGTGGTTACTGTGATTACTGCCCAGCCTAGGTGCCTGACCATTTGCACCTGCCAAGAGGGGTGAGGCTGGGAGCATGATGGGGTGCTGGAGAAGCTGCCTTTGACAGCTTGAGCCTATTGTTTGGCCTCTAGGGTTTGCCCCATATCTTAGTCAAGGCAAAAATTCTACCCATTATATGATATTTGCAGGAAGGAAATGTAACTCATAGCATCTTAAATGGCATACTGCCTGAAAGAACATCTCGATATGTTCTACCTGCACAAAAATGATGCTTCTTGTTCCTTTAGGGCCTCTGGTCACTTAGCAAGAAGAAAACAATGCAGCCGTCTGTGGTGGCCTTCCTTTCTTCCCCTCCTAGTTCCCATGATCCCAGTCCCTCCCCATTCCAGCCAATTCTGCAGAGAGCAGAGGCTCCCCTAGCAGAAGGAGGCATTGTTTGCACTCAGCAGACCTGAAGACCCTTGTGAGGAGCCTCGCTAAATGAGCCTGGAGAGAAAGAACAGTTGTCAGGCTGCCAGGCTGTGATTCAGCATATGTAATATATATTCATTGTACAAAATGTGGATGATACAAAAAATAGAGAGAAAAAGTTACCCATAGTCTTACCACTTAGAAAGCCACATTAGTCAATAGTTTCCAATTTTTGAGCATTATTTTAAGCACGAAGCATTCTGCTGTGTAATAGCATACATTATGTAATGTAATTTTCACAAACATTCTTTGAGATATGTGCTATTATTTCCTAGTGTAGAGAAGGAAACTCTTTCAGAGAAGTTAGGGAACATGCCCAAGGTGGCACAGCCAGTAAGTGGCAGAGCTGAGATTAAAATCCAAGTCTAATTGACTCCAGAGTCATTGTACTATGTAACCTTCCCTCCTAACATTTTGTACTATTTTCTGTCAGGTTTTTTTGTTTTTTGTTTTGTTTTTGTATTCGTGGTTTTTGTTCTGTTCTATCTTTGCATAATTGCAGCCATACTGTGTTTTCTAGAGGCCTCCTACCTGCCAGACTCCCAAGCCTTCAGGCCCTCTTGGGTATTAGATCTATGCAAAAATTCACATTGTAGACCAAAATCATTTCTGGAGGAGTCCAGTGCACTCTACCAGCATGGAAGGTCTTTTTCTATTTGGCAGGGAGAAGTCATGGTCTCTTTTTCAATCTTTCTTCAGTTCCTAATCTCTTGAAGCTTTACTTGCAATCCTTTGCCTAAAAAAGCAAAGACTCAGAAGAGAGTTATCTGCATCTGGGATGATCTCCGCTGGGCTGTCCAGACAGCCCTGGCTGGGAGCCAGGAGGCCTGGCTGCATGTGAGTTCCCAGACGTGTGTGGGTGCCCTCATACCTGAGGTGAATGCCAAAGACATAGGAGTAGATATCCCAGTGGCCCTGCGATGGGGGTGCTGAGGAAGGGTCTGTGTGGGGACTCTGCAGGGAATGCAGCCAGATTGTACTATGAGGGAGTGAGGCAGGGGGTTGCAGGCTGGGGCCACAGCATGGATCTTCCCCTGGACAGGGCGCCTCCCCACTAGACCTTTCCTCCCATCCTCATTGACTCCTAGAGCATACTCTATCACCTCATCCCCTCCCCGCTATCTTTTTGTTCCGTCCAGTTTTCAGGAACGTCAAATAAAGGCTCTTTCAAGAGGCTCCCTTGAGGCAAACAGCCAAGAAGCAACATTTAGTTCTGCAGTTCAGCAGGTGAGCCAGCTTGATGGGATTCAGCCACTTTAATAGAGAGAGACTCTTCCTCGAGATTCACTGTCCTTGGCCTGATCCCTCACACTTCATAGGACATCAAGCTTAAGCTGTGAGAAAAATCTTATAAGGAAAATGTGAGCAAAAATAAAAAGCTCCAAACTCTGCTTTCTTACATCTGCTAAGAATATTTACAGATCAGATTGTGTCAGAAATCAGAGCCCCAGGAGGGCTGGGGCCATAGACACTCAGCAAGTGTTTCTTGAGTTGAAGTGAGAGAAGCTATGATGATTTTTTTTGGTGAAGGGAGAATGATTTTTCTTTTTTTTCTGCATGTTTCCAAAAAAGGGACGCCCTCTGGTCTGTGTCCTGGAGAAGGAATATTGGGGTGGAAACCTCCACACCCATTCCCAGCACTTACTTCTTACTTGGGCAGGTAGTGGTTGATGTACCCTCAGAACCCAACAGTCCTTGATCCACATCATCAGGAGCTGAGTCACCGTGCTTCAGAAGCAAAAAAAGTATTCTACCACAGCTATCTAGACCATCTGCCTCAGCTTCCGGCTCCCATGAGTAAACGCACCTGGGTCAGGACGGTGGCTAGTTTTGAGAAGTAATTGGGTATATGAGTCAGGCCTGTGGTCCTCCATGAAATGGGCAGTGTAAGAGGAGACCCACCAGGAATCTGGTCCAAGGCATATGTACAACAGAGTTTAACAGAAAGCTATATTCTTTGAGATCATTAGGTACTATCTGGACCATTAATAAGAATAATTCTCTGGTATCCATTTGGCCACCCATTGTGTGCATTCTCTTATCAGCTGGAATCCTGGAGAAAAGAGGGAGTGATCCTTAAGCCCTTTAACCACTAGCAGTTTCCAAGGTACTTGTTCTTGAACTCAGGCTCCAACTGCCCTAAACACTGATCGCTACTTTCTCATCCCCCAAGAGGGAAATTTTTTTTCCTGGTCTCAAAGTCCAGAAGAAGCTTTTCCCCCATCTTTGTCATATGTGTCAAACCTTTAAAACTTCCTATTTTGATCTTCACATAGCACCTACTCATCTTTTCTTTTTCATACTATTCTTTTCAGCTTGTCTACCCCTGCAGATATTTGTCCATCCCTGACCCACATCAAAGAGCAAATAGAGACACATCCACATCTATGATGATTATCCTTGAGTGTGATACACACATGTTGCATAATGTGTAGCTGTGTACCACACTCCCATGAATGTCCCTGGATTTTGAGCCCTTTAATATTTTTTATAGAAGCAAAATAAATTTTGCTCCAGATGTATTTTTTTTAATTTTTTTATTGTTATGTTAATCCCCATACATTACATCATTAGTTTTAGATATAGTGTTCCATGATTCATTGTTTGTGCATAACACCCAGTGCTCCATGCAGAACGTGCCCTCCTCAATACCCATCACCAGGCTAACCCATCCTCCCAACCCCCTCCCCTCTAGAACCCTCAGTTTGTTTTTCAGAGTCCATCGTCTCTCATGGTTCTTCTCCCCCTCCGATTTCCCCCCCTTCATTCTTCCCCTCCTGCTACATTCTTCTTCTTCTTTTTTTCTTTCTTAACATATATTGCATTATTTGTTTCAGAGGTACAGATCTGAGATTCAACAGTCTTGCACAATTCACAGCGCTTACCAGAACACATACCCTCCCCAGTGTCCATCACCCAGTCACCCCATCCCTCCCACCCCACTCCCCACTCCAGCAACCCTCAGTTTGTTTCCTGAGATTAAGAATTCCTCATATCAGTGAGGTCATATGATACATGTCTTTCTCTGTTTGACTTATTTCGCTCAGCATAAGACCCTCCAGTTCCATCCACGTCGTTGCAAATGGCAAGATCTCATTCCTTTTGATGGCTGCATAATATTCCATTGTATATATATACCACATCTTCTTTATCCATTCATCTGTTGATGGACATCTTGGCTCTTTCCACAGTTTGGCTATTGTGGACATTGCTGCTATAAACATCGGGGTGCACGTAGCCTTTCGGGTCCCTACTTTTGTATCTTTGGGGTAAATACCCAGTAGTGCAATTGCTGGATCATATGGTAGCTCTATGCTCCAGATGTATTTTATAACTTTGTAATTAAAGTAGCTATTAAAATAATTAAATTTGGTGTTTTATAAGAAAATCTACTAGCATAGTACATAGTAGGCAATCAACAAATATTTGTTATGAATGGGTGAATGAAAGAAGGACATGAAGGAAAAATAAATGGCAGTAATAAAAATTTGAAAACATTAAATTGTGTTTTTTTAAATCACTTTTTAGAGACCTATATATAATAAAGAAACAGCATAAATAAATATTATCATAGTATAAAAAGGGTATAATACAGTTGATTTACAGATTTACATATGTTATTACTATAGTATCCTTGTTGAGAATTCCACTTGCATTGTTATTATATCTACATTTGACCCAATAACAGTTAACTTTTAAATTAAGCAAAATGACCATGGATCAACTTAGCTTATGCACAATGTGTACATAGACAGCACCACTTAAATTTTCTTTAAATCCTTATTTTTAAATGAGATTTATGTATAGATTTGAAAAAATGTTTTAATTAAAATAGTGAAAAATTTCAAAATAAATTATATGATGATTCATGATCACAGCTATTAATGGTACATCAAAAATGGTGACATGGGTAAGAGAGGCTGTGGGTTATATGCCTGTCCTGCAGGCCAGGTGTAAGAGACCACCCTTTTCTCTCTTGCTCAAGAAACTATAGGACTTTCACTTCTGGTCAAGGTGGAGTAACAGGGACCAGATTTACTACCCAGCCTTAAACAAACTAAAAACAGACTACATAAAAAACATTTCAAAACACTGGACATCAGACCAAAAAGTGACAGTTATCTCTAAGAGATGAAAAAAGAAATGAGGTGAACCTTATAATTGCCCAGCTTACTCCCTTGAAAGAATACCCAGATAGTGTTGCAGGGATGGGAAAGCCAGGCAGAGCCTGATAAATTTCCTCAGTTGAGAAGAGATAGCTGACAGTCTGGGGGGATGAAGGAGGCTAGAATTCAAAGGACTGAACATTAGGGAAGAGACGCCACACAGAGGAAGCCTGTGATCTGCAGAGGGCAGCCCCTAAGTATTGAGCTGAATACTGTTTAGTGCTTGCATGTGAGAAAACTACTCAAGACTAATAAGAGAACCACCTGGAAGGATGAGAGGTAACAATGTTTGACACTCACGCAGGCTGGGAATAGAGTTTACTCCTACCAGCCAGAATAGAAAAACTCATGATTCATGGGACATTGGGTGGAGTACACAAAGGGTTTTTTTTCTCAGTAGAATAACTAATTCTAATCACTGCTCTGAACCCACCTAACAAATCTTAAAGACCCAACTATGTAAAACTGTTACCAAATAGCTGTTTTGTAGAAAAAAATCTTAAGAATATTTATAATAATTAAAAAATAGCCATCACCCAACAAGGTAAAATTCAATGGATATTTATTGGATACCAATGTCTGGTATCCAATAAAAAATTACTAGGTATGCAAAGAAGCAGGAAAATATGGCCCATAATAAAAAGAAAAATCAATAATCAAAACCAACACAGAGTTTACAAAGATGTTAGAATTAGCAGATAGGATAATGAAGCAATTATTGTGAATGATATTCCATATGTTCACAAAGTTAAGTGGAGACATGGGAGATATATATATATATATAAAAGCCCTAAATCAAACTCTAGAAATAAAACCCACAATATCTTGAGTGAAGAATACACTGGATGAAATTAATAGCAAATCAGGTATTTCAGAATAAAAGTGACTTTTTAGTGACTTGAAGTCATAGCAATAGAAATGATCCAAAATAAACCACAGAGAAAAAAGAAAGAAAAGAAAGAGCAGAGCATCAGTGAGCTGTTGGGACAACTTCAAGAAACCTATAAATGTGTTACCAATAAATGTGTAACTTGAGTCCATGACAAAGGAGTCCAGACTTCTTCACAAGCAGAAAAATATTTGAAGAAATAATGGCTGAAATTTTCTCAATTTGATAAAAACTATAAACTCATAGATGCCAGAAAAGCACAAGAAACTTAGCAATACATACACACACACACACACACACACACAAGGCATATCATGTTCAAACTGCTCAAAACCAGTGATAAAGAGAAAATCATAAAAGCAGTCGGAGTGAAAAGACATGTTATATGGAAAGGAACAAGATAAGGATGACAATGGATTTCTTGTTAGGAGCAAAGTAGGTGAGAGGACAGTGGTACAACATCTCTAAACTTCTAAAAGAGTAAAAAAAAAAACAAAAAATACATTTCACCCTAGAAGCAAAATATCTTTCAAAAATGAAAGCAATAGAAAGAGTTCTTTGGATATAAAACATTGAAGGAATTAATGCCCAGCAGACTCCCAATATATGAAATGTTTAAGTAATTCTTTCAGGCAGATGGAAAATAATACTGGATGGAAATATAAACCTACACAAAGAAATGAAGAACATTGGAAATGGCAACTACTAAAGCACATATGCAATGTTTTTCTTTGTTATTTAAATTTATTTAAAATATATTGACTGTTTAAACAAAAATAATAATGGAGTATTGGATTTATAATATGGGAAAGTAAAGTGTATGACAACAATAGCACAAAGGTTGGGAGTGGAGAAATGGAAGAATATTTGTATAAATTCTTACATTGCATGTGAAGTGATATAATATCACTTGAAGGTAGACTGTCATAAGTTAAAAATGTATTCTGTAAACCTTGAAGCAACTACTAAAATAACAAAGCCAAAAAGGGGATAAAATGGAATTATACGAGAAATATTCACTTAACACATAAGAAGATAGGAAAAGGGGGGAAAGTGACTAAAGAACAAATAAAACAAATAAACAACAAATATCAAGAAGATAGACTTAAATATAAACATAATGGTAATCATAGTAAATATAAATGGTCTAAACATCCCAATAAAAAGGCGGAGAAACTGGATTGGCTATAGTGATATCAGACAAAATAGATTTCAGAGCAAAGAATATTCCCAGTGATTTAAAAAATGTTGATTTCATAATAATAAGTAGATTGATTTATCAAGAGGACATAATGATTTTAAGTATTTATGCTCCCAATAACAAAGCTTCAAAATATCCGGAGCAAAAACTGATAGAACTGCAAATAGACAAATCCAAATTAGAATGGAAGTTTTCAATACCCCTAAATCAATATTTGAAAAAAAAAAAAATTAGAAAGTCAGTAAAGATATAGAAGATTTAAACAACACTGTCAACCAGGTTGATCTATATGGCATTTATAGAACATATAAAGTCTCAATAAATTTCAAACAATTTCTCAATAGAAATATGTTCTATAACTGCAATGGAATTAACTTAGAAATCAAATTAAATTCTAAATCAATAACAGAAAGAGCTCTTAAAAATCTCCAAATATTTGGAAACCAAATAGCACATTTTAATTTTTTTAAGTTTTTATTTTATTTATTTTTAAGACTTATTTATTTATTTATTTATTTGAGGGGGAGGGGCAGAGGAAGAGGGAGAAGAAGAAACAGATTCCCCACTGAGCATGAACCCCATGTGGGGCTCAATCCCACAACCCCAAGATCACAACCTGAGTGGAAATCAAGAGTTGGACACTCAACCAACTGAGCCACCCAGGCTCCCCTAAGTTTTTATTTTAATTCCAGTTAATTAACATACAGTGTAATATTAGTTTCAGGTGTACAATATAATGATTCAACATTTCCATACAACACCTGGTGCTCAGCACAAATGCACTTCTTAATCCCCATCACCTATTTAGCCCATCCTCCCACCCCTGCTTCCCTCTAGTAACTGTCAAATTGTTCTCTACAGTTAAGAGTCAGTTTCTTGCTTTGTCTTTCTCTTTCTGTCTCTCTGTTTCTTTCTCTCTCTTATTTTTTGCCCTTTGTTTTATTTCTTAAATTTCATGTATGAATGAAATCATATGGTATTTGTCTTTCTCTGACTGACTTATTTCGCTTAGAATCAAATAACACACTTTTAAATGAACTATGGGTCAAAGAAGAAACCAAAAATGAAATTAGAGAGCATTTTGAGTGGAATGACAATAAAAATACAACATATCAAAATTTGTGGGATGCCACTCAAGCAGTACTTATAGGAACATTTCTAACACTTAAATTAGAGAAGAAGAAAGGTCTTAAATAACCCCTGCTTCTACCTTTAATACTCTAGAAAATAAAGAGCAAAATTAACCCAAAGCAAGTTAAAAGAAAAGAAAAGATTGGAATAAAAAAATCAGTAAAATAAAAAACAGAAAACAATAGCCAATATTAGTGAAATAAAAATTTGATTCTTTAATAAGATCAATAAAATTGACAGAGATTCTACATACGGTAAATGGATGTTAGGAAATACTATTAATAGCTTTTTTCCCCAACAAATTTGACAATATAAATGAAACATACACTTGTTTGAAAGATACAAGCTTTCTAAGCTTACTTAAGAAGTAGATAATCTGAAATACCCTACATCTAGTGGAGAAATTGAATTTGTAGATTCAAACATTCACACATGTAAATTTCTGGCCCTAAACATTTTTATTGGTGAATTCTACTAAACATTTAATGAAGAAGTAATAGCAGTACCAAACAAATTCTTCCAGACAGTTGAAAGGAAGGGAATATGTCCTAACACATCACCCTGATATTAAAACAACACAAAGACATTGTTAAAACAACAACAACAACAAACTGCAGGCCAATATTCCTCATGAATATAGATGCAAAAATTCTAAGCAAATTTTTGGCAAATCAAATCTAACAATATATAAAAAAGATAAACAAAAGGAGATTATCCCAAGAATGAAGGGTTGGTTTAACAATTGAAAATCAACCAGTGTAATTCAATCTTAATGGATACAGTAAAACGTTTCACAAAAGACAACATCCATCCCTGAAAGATAACTTCAGAAAACTGGGAATGGAAGGTGGCATTTTCCATCTGATAAAGGGTGTTCTATGTTTTCCCCTAATTTAGGAACAAGATTAGAATATCCACTCTCACCATTCTATTCAACATTGTACTGGAGATTCTGGGCACAATAAGGTAATAAAATGAAACAAAAGGCATCCATATTGGAAAAAAATGTTGGAAAACTAACACTACACTGAATATTAAGCAACAGTAATTAAGACAGTGTGTTATTGTCATAAAAGTAGACAAAAAGTCAATGGAATAGAAATGGAAAGCCCAGAAATACACCTGCACTTATATGGACAGTTAATTTTCAACAAATGTGCAAAGTTAATTCAGTGAAGAAAGGCTAGTCTAGTCTATTCAATAAATAGTGCTGTAACAATTGAATATCCATATGCAAAAAAGGGACTTAAATTTGTATCCTATATTATATAGAAAATTAACTCAAAATGAATCGAAGACCTAAATATAGAACATGAAATTATAACACTTCTAGAAGAAAATTTTGTGACCTATGTTAAGCAAAAGTTTCTTTTTTTTTTTATAGCTTATTGAGGTATAATTTATATACAAAAAACTGTACATATTTAATATATACAGTTTGATGAGTTTGAACATATGTACCATATGTAACATATGAACACCCATGGCACCATTACCACCATCAAAGTAATAAACATATTCATTACCTCCAAAAATTTCCTTGTGTCCCTTTGCTTGTTTTTGGGGTATGTGTGGTAAGAACATTTAACATGAGATCTATACTCTAAGTCACAACACTGTCTTAACTATAGGTACTATGTTGCAAAGAAGATCTCTAGAACTTATTCATCTTGTATAACTGTAACTTTATACCCATTGAACAGCAAGTCCCCATTTCTCCCTCCCTCCATTCCCCAGAAGCCACCAATGTATTTTCTGCTTCTATAAGTTTGACTATTTCAGATACCTCATATAAGTGGAATCAAATGTTCATTGATAGAAAAATGGATAAAGAAAATGTGATATACACATATAATGGAATATTATTCAGCCTTAAAAAAAGAAGGAAATCCTACCATTTGCAACAACATGGATGGACCTGGAAGACATTATGCTAACTAAAATAAGACATTATGCTAAGTGAAAATGATTTTTCATAAAGGCAAAAATTTATTAAATACCAAAAGCATGATCCATACAAGTACAGATTGATAGAGTTCATCAAAATTTTATTTTATTTATTTTTAGTTCATCAAAATTTTAAAAATTCATTTGTCTTTAAGAGAATGAAAAGACAAGGCACAGAAATGTATTTGTGGGAGAAAATCTTCAAAGTATGTGTGTTATACAAGTTTTGTATCCAGGATATATAAAGAACTTTCAAACTCAATAGAAAGGAAACAAACAATGGATTAAAATGGGTAAAATATATGAACATATACTTCACCAAGAACTCATTTGGATGGCAAATAAGCTCATGAATAAGAGATCATACATTCGTCTTTAGGGACAAGCAAACTAAAACTATTATATACACCCTGTAATTTATTATTTTAATCAGGTTATTTGTAAATGTTGATTTTATTTTTGCTTCTCAAATATTTTTGATACACTCACAATTCATTCCTGCATCCAGGTGCCAGGACACTATACTGATCAGGGGGAGTCAGTGGTGGGGCAGTTTTAAAGAAAGGCAGACTGATACCCTTACTAGGCTTTGAGGTGTCACGGGCATCCTCTGTGGTTCATACCCTCAATGAAATAAATCTGCCCAGAATGGTTGGGATGCTTATGGCAT
Organism: Halichoerus grypus; assembly: GCF_964656455.1. Taxonomy (NCBI): domain Eukaryota; kingdom Metazoa; phylum Chordata; class Mammalia; order Carnivora; family Phocidae; genus Halichoerus; species Halichoerus grypus. Next base: position 14,517,735 of record NC_135717.1, on the reverse strand, counting down.
GTACTGATTACAGATGTCCCAGAGTTATGCTCTCATTCATTCAACCATTCATTCAACCATTCATTGATTCATTCATCACTTGCCTATTGTCTTCCAGGCAATGTGTTAGATCCTGAGGATATAAAGATGAATACTACATGATCCCTGCCTTAACAGAGCTTAGAAATTAATGGGTAAGGATGTGAGAAAAATGCTATGTGAATTCAACTGTAATAGGGAGATTGCATAGAGGAGAATTTGGGGAAGAAGGTCATGTTGTCTTGGGAGGAACCAGTAGACACAGAGATGATACTTGGCAAGGTGATAAAAAGAGGAGCAGGTGATGACCTCTAGGAACATCAGTTAGGTCTTTTCTAACTCTCCTGTGAACTGGTTGCTACACATGTCTCTTCCCTAACCCCCATCCCCAACTTGTTCTATCCTTCTTTTGATATAATTCTGCCTTTCAGGTCTCAGCTCAATGGATCCTTTCTCTTCCATGTTCTCGGGACTCACCTTTTCTTTGTAGCACTTATTCCAACTGCAATTTCACACTTCTGCATACACTTATTTGGTTGCTTTCTCCCTACAGTGGAACATAATCTCCAGCAGAAGACTGCCTCTGCCTGACTTGCTAACTTTCTCCACCTCCAGCACCGAAATGACATCTGGCACATGGTAAGTGTTCAGCACCTTTGGGTGGGAATGAATGAGTGAATAGTTTGAAGAGAAGCTGGAAAAACAGCTCTGAATGATATAGGTTCATAGCATTTGAAGGCTGAAGGGGTTGGTTGTGCAAGCCTCCAGAGTGCTGGAAGGCTCAGGCTGAGATGTGCTGTGAGCATGTCCAGGAGAATTCCACTATCTCAAGGGACCTGAGAGATCTCAATCAAGAGGTGACTCACAGCACTACACTTTGTCTGAGGGCTGGGCTTTGCCAGCCAAAGTCACTCCAGAATTCCCAGGAGCTCTCAACCATATCCACAGTAGATGCTCTTCTTCCATGTCCTTCATATTTCTTTGTAGGAGCCAGGCTTGTTCAATTTTCAAATAATCTTGGGCATTCTGCACAGGGGACGTGTGCCACAAAACTCATTTCCTCAGGGAATTCATGAAGATCTGCTTGAGCAGTGTGGAAAGTAAAACATTCTAGAGAAGAGGAATATAGTTATGTATCTAAAAGATCTGTGTTTGAGTGTTGCCTCAACCACTTTCCAGCTGTGTGATATTTATTTGGAAAATGGGATAAGGTTGTCTTTGTTCAACCTTTTTATGAAGAGGTTTAGATTATATAAGGTCAAAAAATCAATAACTGATTTAGAATGAACACAGGCATATGTGAAGAACCCAGCAATTGGTAATGTTGTCAGAATTACCACTATAGATACTGTATTGGGAGGATTTGATTCCCCAGGTTTGGGAGAATCCAGAAAGGGTACTTGGAGCACAGCAGTAATCCAGATGAACAAGTAGGGGAAGAGTGTTTCACGTTGAGGGAATGATGAAGCTCAGACAAAGTCAAGGATGGAAGAGGCCAGTGTGTTCAGAGGTCTGTATGGACCAGAGTACATGGGTGTCATCGTGGGATTTTGAACACTGCAGGTCTGTGTTTGAAGGTATTTCCCTGAGAGCCTCCCTTTCCCAGGTTCTAGGGAGATCTTTACAACCCATACACAGAGTTAGGGAAAAACATCTAAATCTTGGAAATAAGGCAAAGAAAGAACAACATCTTCTCTCAAGGTCACACAGGGGCATTGTTGAGCAGGCCCCAAGGCATTATTTAATTATAGGGGAATGTACTTTTGTTTGACTCACTATTCGTCATTGATTAAAAGCCCAGACATTGTGGAGTTACATGTTAACTCGATGATTTTTTTTTCTGGTGGAGATGCAATTGATTTCTGTCTGGCAGAAAAGATAACTCCAAATGTTTTACTGCACTATCAGGACATAAACCAGTTTTGTATCTAACCTAACAACTTTATTCCAACATGCTTTTTTCAAAAACCTATAAATACCCAGTTCCTCAAATGCTTTTTGAATCAGCTTTACCCAACCCTCTGATTCTCTCATTAATAAGTTGAATAAATCTTTGACGTGTGTTCATTCTATATTTGCATGAAAACCATGTTATTAACATTTGACCCCAACGTTTCAGCCAAAAATCCCCATGAAGGAGTGAGTGATAAAACTGGAAAGCCTGGAATCATTTTTTCAGTTTTAGCCTTGGGATACTTGGCTAAAAGGGGACTAGGGAGTACCTTATATAGTGGGAAAAATTACTTTGAAGATTAGTAGGGACTATTGCAAGTCAGGTGGGCATCTTGGAAGCGTGGCAGCTTTGGTCAATGGGCAGGGGAACTGATTCAGCTAAGCAGGGGAGCATGAGTTTTCTTGGGGCCAGCATGGACCCTGGCCCAGCAGATGGGACAGACGGGAGGATTCCCTGCAGCAACTAAGATCAAAGTCAGACTAGAAGCAGTGTCTCTCCCCATATGTTGCCGTATGTAAATCTGTTGAAGGCAGGACTTGAGCCAACAGCTGACCAACATCCAGGATATAGGCAGCAGGTCCTGCCCCTTGTGGGAGGGTTAGCAAGGGTGTTCAGGCTGCAGGGGCCTACATTCCAATGAAAAACTGGAAACAAGGCAAAAGGTCCATCTTTCAGATCTGGCCAATGGGTTGGGGGCAGGTAAGAGTAGGAAGACTGCAGTTCAGGAACATGTGGGATCCTGGGGCTTAACCCCAAATATTCCAGATATTGTGCCTGAGATGAATAAGATCTGCCTGCACTGTCTCATTTGTCCATTTATCCATTCAACCAGGATGTAATGCCTAGTAAATGCCAGGCTCAGGCGGCAGGTGGGAAGGCTTCTGTGACTATGGTTGATAGGGCTGGGGAAGGCAGCACTGTCATGCCGTGTTTTGTCTTTCTATTGGCTCATTTCTCTTGCCTTCCCTGTGGTGGGATTGGAAGAATAATGGTATTCTGTTTACCAAGATTAAATGGGACCTAGTTATGACACCCCAAGTAGTAGACAACTGTCATTCTTGTCAACACTCAACTCTTTTGACCATCCCACCTGTGTTAGGAGAATTCCCCACATGATGTGTCAGTGCTTTCCCAACATAAAGCTTGGGAACAAGCTTCCCCAGACACCCTTGCCAGCTGGAGGCAGGCAGGTGACTGAGGCTTTGCCAGTCACATGCTCCCTGGACAAACTGTACTTTGGAAGCAAGTGACCCACAGAGGCAGGGGACCGTGTGGGCTCCACTTTGGCAAAGGTGATGCAGAGCCACTCAGCCTTCAGGAAGAGTGCAGGCCCAGCCTATGCCCAGTGATGAGTTGGGCATGTTTCCTCGTGGAGGCTGGGGGATAAGCACCTGCTGATTGCTTGCAGCCCCTCTGCAGCACTTGGCTCAGGGCAGTCACCCTGCAGCCCTGAAGGTTTCCAAGCTCTTAATGGGCTCCCTCTCCAAAGGAGAATCCAATTAGACACATCTGTCTCCACTTAGGGATTTACCTGAACATCTAGAGATGTTTCACACAAAAGAAATTCTGGGGAGCAGTTAGAAAACCCTATAAGCTCTGTCTTGCTTATTTCTTTAATCAAAGTGTAGGATGCTTAATGATACTGGATCCCTTTCAACAGGGAGAGAACAGTGATTGGTTATCACTGAAATAGACCCTCATTCTGGATATGAATTCACTTTCCCTGCTCACTAAGTTTCTGGCAACATTATTTGTGGACTTACAGAAAGTTTACTCACTATTATGGTATCCCACATAACACTTTTTACAGATTAATTAATCAAGGAGCTCATTTACAGAAAACGAAGTAGGGATATATAAAAAACTAATGTCTCTTCTATGCCTGGCCTGACTTAGGGTGAGCCTGTGACTGATTAAAAGCAGTCAAGAAATCTATCCTCATTGCATGCTCTTCCAGAGTAGGTATATAAGATCAGATCTTGCAGCAGTCAGGATATGCCATGTTTCCATGGTCATTTCCCAATTACATGTTGTGCTATTTATTGAGCAGGATCTCTGGGCCAAATGCTTTATGTGCATTATGGCACATATGCAGTTCCCATAATAGCCTGTTTCCACCTGAGAAAACCAAGGGCCAGAGAGGATAAGTTACCCAGCACTATATAACTAATAACTTCAGAGTTGGGCTTGAAACCCACTCATGCCCATATTCTTTTCACTACATTATGTTCCTCCTTTTTATGAGGAACTATAGGGGGAGATTTTATTTGTCTATTTATTTATTGAACTATAGTTGACACACAATGTTACATTAATTTCAAGTGTGCAAGCAGTGATTTGACAAGTCTATACAATATGCTATGTTCACCACAAGTGTACCTACCATCTGTGACCATACAATGCCATTACAATATCATTGAGTATATTTTCTATGCTATACCTTCTATCCCTGTGATTTATTCATTCCATATCTGAAAGCCTGTATCTCCCACTCCCCTTCACCCATCTTGCCCATCCTCCCACTGAAGGGGAAAATTTTTACACTGTTTCTCATGACTCTCCCCCTTCCCTCTCTCTACTTTTACCCTGACTTCAGAATTAGACCCATACTCCACAGTTTCAAAGGACATTTGAGAACAAAGGGTTGCTTATGAGTTATCCAGTTAGGAAAAGGAATACTGACTCAGGTCACCTCTTCTTGACTGAGTTCAGACAAGATTAAGGAAAGAGATTTTATAGCTTATTATAAAGCGACAGTAACCAAAACAGTGTGGTATTGGCACAGGATAGATAGCTATATCGATGGAATAGAATTGAGGATCCAGAAATAAACACATGCATCTACAGCCAATGTATTTTGAAAAGGATGTCAAGATCATTCAATGGGAAAAGAATAGTCTTTTCCACAAATGGTGCTGGAACAACTGGAAATTTACTTGAAAAAGAATGAAGTTGGACCCCTACCTCACACCATACACAAAATTAACTCAAAATGGATCAAAGACTTAAGTGTAAGAACTAAAACCAGGGGCGCCTGGGTGGTGCAGTCAGTTAAGTGTCTGACTCTTGGTTTTGTCTCAGGTCATGATCTGAGGGTCGTGAGATCGAGCCCCATGTTGGGCTCCTCACTTAGTGTGGAGTCTGCCTAAGACTCCCTCTCCCTCTGCTCTTCCCCACTGTGTGTGTGCTCTCTCTCTCAAATAAATAGATAAATCCTAAAAAAAAAACAAAAAAACTAAAACCATAAGACTTAGAAGAAAACATAAGGGGCAAATATTCATGACCTCAGATTTGGCAATGAAGTTTTAGATATGACACAAAAAGTAGAAGCAACAAAAGAAAAACATAAATTGTACTTCAACAAAATTTTCATGATGAGCACTGGGTGATGTATAGAATTGTACCCCTGAAACTGGTATAATATTGTATGTTAACTATGCTGGAATAAAGATAAAAAACTTAATTAAAAAGTGTGCTCCAGATCTTAAAAAAAAAAAAAAAACATTATTAAGTAAATGAAAAGACAACCTACAGAATGGGAGAAAATATTTGCAAATCATATGTCTGATCAGGGTCTTGTATGTAGAGTATACAAAGAACTCTTACAACTCAACAACAAGTAGACAACTTAATTTAAAAATGGGCAAAATATCTGAATAGACATTTCTCCAAAGAAGAAATATAAATGGCCAACAAACACATGAAAAGATGCTCAACATCATTAGTCATTAAAGAAATGCAAGTCAAAAGCCTAATGAGATAGCACTTCACAGCCGCAAAAATGGCTATTAAGGAAAAAAAAGATGTTTTGGAGAGAATGTGCAGAAATTGGAACTCTACATATTGCTGGTAGGAATGTAAAATGGTTCAACCACTGTGAAAAACATAGCAAACATATATTTAAGTTAGGTTAAACATATAATTACCCATGACCCAGCAATTCCACTCTTAGATCTATATCCCAAAGAATTGAAAACAAGTACTCAAATATTTACAGCAGCACTATTCACAAAAGCCAAAAGGTAGATACACCCCAAATGTCCATCAACAAAGGATAAACAAATTGTGGTATATATATACACAATGGAGTATTATTTGGTCACAAAAAGGAATGAAGTCCTAATACTTGCAACAGTGTGGATGAACCTAGAAAACATTATGGTAAGTGAAAGAAACCAGACACAAAATGTCACATATTGTATGATAACATTTAAATGAAATATCCAGAATAGACAAATCTATAGAGATAGAACACAAATTGTGTTTTTCAGGTGCAGGGGGTAGAGGGGAATGGAATGTAACTGTTGAATAGATATAGGGTTTCCTTTTGTGGTGATGAAAGTATTTCACAACCAGATAGAGGTGGTGATTGCACAACATTGTGGATGTGTTAAATGTCACTGAATTGTTCACTTTAAAATGATTAGTTTTATGCTGTGTGAATTTCACCTGAATAAAAATTATATTTTTAAAAAAGCCTAAAGCAAGATAACAGTCAGTTCCTTAGCGGAGGACTCTACCCAAGGTGTGTTGCTGGGTAGGGGTCCGGCTCAAATTTAAGCAGCAAGGTGAAGTTAAGTAGGGGCATGTCCAGAGGACTATAGTGAGGAACATGTACCCTCAGCAGCCTGGGTGGGGCTCTGCAGTGGACCTAGAGGTGGCGGTCAGCCCGCTGGTTTCACGGCTCCTTGGGAGTTAATTTGATCCTCCGGAGTTTTACACGGAGGAGCTCCTCCTCCACCTGCCTGCCTTGCCAGAGAGGCCTGGCTGGGCTCCAGGACGCTCACAGCACACTTCTCCCCCTTGCAGTCTGAGCAGGCAGCTCGCTTGTGCCTGGCACGACTTCAGTGGACTCCAAGGGGCCAGGCCGGGCCAGCTCTGCGGTGCGGCTCCCCGGCTGTGTGGACACTGCAAATCCGTCTTCTCATCCCGGCTAACAACATAGGGACCACTTTGACAGCTCCAGGGAAAGGATTTGGGACCACCTCCAGGAACATAGGTAAGAGAGAGGGTCTGTGAGCTGTGGGGACCCAGGAAGGGGAATAAACAGGCTCTGACACATCGGAGATGTGTGTCCACATTGGTCTCCTTATTTTAGACCCACAGGAAGGCTTGCAGCTGTTCTCCAAGTGTGGGGGTGGGGTAGGGTATTTTAGGGACATGTTTCTGGTTAACTTCTACTTGATCTTCAGAGCTCAACATAGATATCCCCTTCTCCAGAAAGCCTTCCTAAGCCCTAAGGTGCCCTTTCTCTGTGTCCTCAAAGCATCCTGGCACTTCCATGTAGCACTTTCTATCCTATATTGTAGATGCCTAATGACCTCTCAGTTACCCCGCACACTAGACTGTGCAGTCCCTTGGGGCTGGGTACCCTCCTGAGATGTCCCCTTACCTCCCTGTCAGTGACCCTAGAGGTATGTTAGGTGCCAGCTATTGACCCGGGGAAGGAGGGCTAATCTTTTCTCTTCCTTTGCCAGGCAAGTGCCTGTTGACATGTGCACACATGTGTACAACACACACACAACCTCAAGGAAAGTTCAGTGTGTTCTTCAATCCAGGTCCTTGGTGATAGAATCTAAACTATACAGAACTGAAATGGTAATGGGTTGAGGGGTGGGCACTGTGGCTTCAAACTAATTAAAATCCTGCATCATACCAAGAGCAGGCCCTCCCTGTCCAGACTTTTAGGGTGTTGGCCCCCACACGGAGGTCCTCTTGGTTGACCAGATCTCTCATTTGGTCCTGTTTTCTATGTTCATTCTGCTTCGTTTGTTTTCTTCCTTTCCCAGGCTAGGACTATTCCCTTGGTTGGGGTGTCCCAGCTTCTCATTATATTAAAGTCTCCATTCATTTTACTGGTGCTCAGAATGAGGGGGAGACTTAGAGCCTAGAAGCCAGAGGAGAGAAGGGAGGGGACTCTTCTCTGGGTAGGAAGCTTGCTTTTTTTTTTTTTTTCTTTTCCTCTATGATCATCCCAAACTACTTTAAACAACAATTCACTTATACCGCAAGTGTTAATCTCTTGCCCACAGACTTCAATGATGTACATACAAGATTCATGTCTTACTGCTAGCATAATTTTTGGACTTTATTATGCTAGAAGAGTGTCTGTCTCTTTCCTGACCTTGACTGTGACATTACAAAACCCTCTTCTATTGGTTTGGCCTTGGAGAGATCTGTTTTCAATTCACACTTCTTCTTTCCCCTAGCTGCAGCAATTAGGGGTGAAGGTGAACGGAAATATGTTAATCTTGGTGTAAATAGGCACAAGCCAGGTCTTAAAACTCAAATTTGGGATTAGGGGTGTCCAAGTCACTAGCAAATGCAGGAGGTCACTGCTATAGCTCTCCAGAGGGACCGGTAAGACACAGCCCCTAGGCTCAAAAGCACAGTCTAGTGTGTTTTGGGGATCAGAGAGGTCTTTGGGAACTTACAATATAGTGTAATAAGTCTAGGTGGGAAGTGCTTGATGCTTTGAGGGCACAGAGAATGGGAGCTTAACCTTGTGCATGACAGAAGACTTCCTGGATGAGGTGATGTCTGATTTCAGCCATAAAGAACAAATAAAAGTTACCCAAGAGCATGTCATCAGCACCCTGAATGTCTGAATTCCCTCCTCTTTCTCAAGCTCTAGGAAGACCAGAGAGAGGCATCTGAGATGTCCCTCTGGGCTTTGTCCAGGATATTTGGACTCTGAAGCATTAGCTGGACTGAGAGTATCTGTGGATATTCCCCTGAGTCCCTGGGCAGATGTGGAGACATCAAGAAGGACTGGGAGTTCTCAGAAAACCTTAGGGGCTGACATATGTAGTACCACCCCTGATTTCTGTCCGGGAGATTCTCAAGGATGGGCTCCAGTTTGGGATGTAGGACATTGGTGGTTTCTGTCTTTAGCCTTTGCTATGTGATGGCATCAATTTCAAGGACTAAAATTTAGGAATCCAAGGGGATTCATAAGCCAACCTAGCAGTGCCTGTTCTTCCTGTGGCTGAAGAAGGGAGCTGGGGATATTGCTCTAAGTTTACTTGAGTGGTATACTTCCCAAAGCTGGAGTTGTTCAGGCTACACTATTACCTGGGGCAGCTTTAATCAGAGTCTTGAGTGGGCTTGTTCAATGAACAATTTCAGATGGGCTTAGAAATGCTAAGAAAGGGGGCGCCTGGGTGGTTCAGTCGGTTAAGCGTCCACCTTAGGCTCAGGTCATGATCCCGGGGTTCTGGGATCTAGCCCCATGCTGGGCTTCCTGCTCAGCGGGGAGTCTGCTTCTCCCTCTGCCCCTCCCCTGCTTGTTCTATCTCTCAAATAAGTAAATAGAATTAAAAAAAAAAGAAAGAAAGAAATGCTAAGAAAGGTTTAGCTGCGGAGGTTGGCCACATGGAACAGAGGGCAAGAGGAAAAAGCCAGGAATATGCAGGATTAGCATGAATGAGTGGGCTAGCAATGGGATGCCCTTGGGGTGGATATGCCTACTGTTGTTGCTTGGCCACCGCTGCAATATGAATTCAAGGAAGGAATTCTACCCACCTCCTTCTCCTCTCCCTCTTCATTCTTTCCCTTTGCCCCCTCCTCCTTTTCATATTATTATTACTGTTGAGGGGGCTGTGGTCCAGGTGGGCAGGGGGATGATATTATACAAAGAGGAAAAGGTTTTCTTTTTTTTCTGCAAAGTAATATCAGTCCTACTTTGCCCTGGCTTTTAGCTGTGTCCCTGAGTCCAACTGCATACAGGACCCAATAAAGAGATACCTATCTATTTATGGGCTATACAAAAACCCAACAGAACTTCACATCACTGGTTTTCTGTACTTTGGGTTGTTCACACTTACAGTGTCCCACCTCTCTGCCCTTCAGGGTGGAAGGGAGACCATATGAACATTTACCCCTTCTGCAGAAGCTACACAGGGGTGGTGGGAGCTGGGGGACAGTTTGCTGTAACCAACAGCTAGGTAGGGACTCAGTAAGAAACGAGATCTCTCTCACTCCCAACCAATACCGATTCTGCCATCACAGATCCCTCCATGTTTTTCTTTTAGGCTTGTGGTGATCTTCCTCCTTCCCCCTCTGAGCTGTCCTTGGATTCTTGGAGTTTTCCGAGTCCCTGGAAGAGATGGTGGTTAGCTCCATGATGGTCTTTACCTTTTAAAAATGTGCAAGTTCTCTAACCTGGGAGGGAAATGAGGGGGTCTGGTGTCAGCCTCCAAGGACAGCCTGTCCAAGTTGAGCCCCTGTGGCCCAGCCTCTGCCCCAGCTGGGTCCTCCAGGAGAGGCTCAGAGCCCAGTGACCTTCGTGTATTAAGAAGCAGGTGGTGGTGGGGCGCCTGGGTGGCTCAGTCGTTAAGCGTCTGCCTTTCGGCTCAGGTCACGATCCCAGGGTCCTGGGATTGAGCTCCACATCGGGCTCCCTGCTCGACGGGAAGCCTGCTTCTCCCTCGCCCACTCCCCCTGCTTGTGTTTCCCTCTCTTGCTGTGTCTCTCTCTGTCAAATAAATAAATAAAATTTAAAAAAAAAAAAAGAAGAAGAAGAAGAAGCAGGTAGTGGGGAGGGAAGCTTTTGCCAGGCTCTTGTTGGCAATGAATGGAAATAAAATGGCAGTGACCCCTGGATGACGCCATTTGGGGAAACTACCTCTCTGTGCTTTTCTTTCAATGATGAGTATGTATTAATTGTGTAGAAGTTGCATGGAAATTAACAAGGACTCTAGCCAGGAAAACATAAATCCAGTCCAACGTCATTGTGGACTATAATTGGCCTGGATGGAGTGAACCACGTGGGGGTCTTTTGGTTGGGGGAAGGGAGTGGATGCTTTGGGCATCCTGGCAGCTCCCATTTCATTTCCCACTCAAGCGTCCTTGCAAGACTCTCATCTCTTGGCCAAAAAGGACCCCGGCTGCAGGGCCGGCTGGTGGCCATTCGCACACCCCTGACAGGGCTGCCCTTTGCCCAAACCCCACTGTTTGACTGTAGCCCTCTCTCCACAATAGGTTTTCTGTGTTTGGGACTGTGGACATCACTCTGCTTTGCTCCTTCCGGCCTCAGCTTATGTCTGTATATACAGGCTTGTCTGACTGATTCGTTTTCTTAGAAGCCAATGGTTTTATTGTTGAGTTTGGCATCTCCCCCAGCTATGAGATAAGGAGAGGAAGTTGGGCCTTTGAGCGGCGGTAGATGGCCTTGCCAAGTGACAGCAGTGTGATTTAAGGAAATGACACTGCCGCTCACAAGATGCATTATCCAGAGCACCCTGCTGGGACTGATGTACTCCGAGAGGCTCAGATGGCACGGCCAGCTGTACTGGTACCCAAGGTCAGGTGGACGGAGCAAGGCTATCCATCAAGCTGCTTGTGAGCCACTCATTACCTCCAGGAAATTCACCCAGGGTTGCCCCCTCCTCCCCCCGCTTCCCCAGGCTGCTGCATTAGCCAGTGAGCAGCTTGGGGACCCAATGTCTGCCGAAGCTGCACCTCTGGGTCAGAACTTAGAGGGGGGCTCCTATGACCCAGAGTTCCCCAGGCCCTGGGAACAGATTTCAGTAATGACTCTTTTATCTTTCAGTCCAGTTCTTGCTTTGAATCTGTCATGCTCTCTCATAAGGCATTCTGTGGCACAAGAGTGCTGGGCTCTCAGCTTAGGAAGTGGGATAGAGAGAAGGAAGGAGGAAGGCAAGAAAACTGGGGAGAGAGGAATCTGGGATGGCTGGAGAGAATGAATCGGGGGCACCTGTTTGTTCTAGCTATTTCTGCTATTTGCAAATCCTGTGAACCCTTGAACTTCAGGGCCATGGAGCAAAACCAAGATTCACGGGGGATTCAGGAAGGCAAAGCTCTGTGCCCAGACATCAGGGAGGAGAGGGGCGTGGAGTAACACCTGTACCAAATCCACATCTGACAGGTAAATGTGACTGTGGAAGCTGACAGAGGACAGGGCATAAAAGCTGATCACGAAGTTTCATCTGGCACCCAGGGGAGACCTCGACCAACACCTTACATTTGTGCAGTTGATCCCATGTGTTCACAAAAATCTCATGGGGCAGGAGGTGTGGGGATTTTCATCTCTACCTTACCACAATCAGAATGGAGTGGACATCTTTTTACCTGTAAGTCTGCGCTGAGCCTTTGGTGCTTTTGTAAGCTGGTGGCTCCGAATCTCGTGCACCCATATTCCATATTCATGGAAACAAATACCTTTTCTTCAAACTGGGACCCTTTGCCTTTCCTATGATTTAGCAAATCATGGGCAAGACTAGGGAAGCAGTTGCCTCAGGGAGGCCTCTTGTTCCTGCATTTGGGTTGTGTAGTCTGATTCTGTGGGCGGGGTCACAGTGAGACAACTCTAGACAATTTGACTAATGTGAGAAAAATAAGGAAATTAAGAAATCATTACTTGTGTATTATTCTAATGAATAAGACCACTATTTACTTACCGAACAGACTTCCCCTTGATAATAGGCCATGAGCGGCTACAGACTGTTGACATTTTATTAGAACTTCGCAGTTGTGAGTTCTACAAATTCTGCATTTTCCGCCAAGGAGTTAAGGAAGCTTGTTAATGTGGAAGTATATGCTCCCATTCATTGGAATCAGGATTTGTTGTGGGATCACCCTGTACCAAGCACTAAGGATAGGATGGCAAAGAACACCTGTTGCTACCCTTATAGAGTGGGAGACAATCATGTAGGAGGAAAATGGCTGTACAGTATGGTGATTGCTACAGGGGAAGCAGGTACCTTTGCTGCCTGGGGGAAGGTAGGTACAGGGGGAGGAAGTGGTTCTTGTAGAAGGTTTCCCAGAAAATGTGACATCGGAGTAGGGCCTTGACAGATACATAGGAGTTCACTAAGGCAGCAAGGAAGGACAATCAAGGCTAGAGGAACAGCATGTGCTAAAGCCCAGAGATGTGTAAGGATGGCCTCTTATGGGAGTTGCGAGTGCTTTCATGTGCCTGTAGCTCACAGGAATTAGGAGGAGACCTGGAAAGAGATGAGAGGTGACAAAAGGAACATTGATGCCAGCAGCTTACAAAGGACCTTTTATTTGATTTTATTTTTTTTTAAAGATTTTATTTATTTGTTTAGAGAGAGAGAGCAGGTGGAGGGACAGAGGGAGGGGGAGAGAGAATCTCAAGCAGACTCCCTGTTGAGCATGAAGCCCGACATGGGGCTTGATCTCATGACCCTGAGATCATGACCGGAGCCAAAAACAAGAGTCAGATGTTCACTCAACTGAACCACCCAGGCTCCCCTACAAAGCACCTTTTAGGTAGATTAAGGAGTTTGATTTTATCCCAAGCACCAGGGGGAAACAAATGTTTCCTAGAAAGCTTGATTCCATTGTGCTCCCATTGTAAACCCTTGTTCAATCTTCCTTCATTGCTTACTTGGATTATACAACAGATTCCTTAGATATTCCATATTGACGAAGGATCTTTTATAAAGGTGCCTCCCTCACTATGTCACAATCCAGCCTAGCCCTGTAGGAGCTTCCTTTCTCCCCGGCCATGAAGTCCCAGGCCTCTTGAGTGCCCCCTGCTTACCTCTCCATCTGACCATGAACCAGTCTCTCCTCGTGAGCAATGTTGAGCTGGATTTCTTCCATTCCCTGGCCTTGCCTGGTGCCTAGAGCCTGTTCTGTTGGGAACAATCTCTCCCCCATCACATCATCACCTACTTAGTTTCCAGGTCCTAGCTTCACCACCAACCTCAGGAGCCTTCTCCAATTCCCCAGAGTAAGTTAATCCTATGATGAGAACTGGTGTAGCACTGTGCATTTCTTCTCGTTTGCCCTCATTCTCCTTTGCAATTGTTTGATACTGGTCTTTAGGCAACCTCCTGAGCTCCCCTAGGGCTGGGCTTTATATCTGATGCCTAGCAGGACACTGGACACTATTTATGGATAGATGGAGGTGGGGGGTTTCACTTCGAAATTTCTTTTAAGAGACCAGAGGAGATTGCAAATGGCTTCCGTGAAGCCAGTGACAGTGGGACTGGAGGTGGGGGAGGGTGTCTGTGAAGGGCCAGATCTCTAGGGTAGCACATACTGGATTGGACTTGATGTGGGTCCTGGAAGAGTGGAAAGAGGTAAAGATGATGTGAGGGAATGCAAAAGGCATTTGCTCCCTCATCTCACATTCTTACCCCTGTCCCCTGTAGAAGAGAGGCTCATTTTGCTCTCTGTGATTTTGCCTTTTTGTCTTTCCCTCTCTACCACAGACTTCCCAAAGGAGGAAGACTTCATAATCACCGGTCTGAGCCTGGGAACTGCATTAGTGAGCAGTTCTGTGCTCAAAAAGTTCATGCCACACATTGTCACTCTGTTGCTCTTCTCGTCTTTCTGCAGACAGCCCACCTGGATAGGGTCGTTGCTTAGAGCAGGCCTTGCCAGCCCCTTGGGGACTACTTCTTTCTGCCACCCCTCTCTATCTGAGTCTGGGTGGATGTCGGGCCAAGATTTGCTCTCAGTCCTCATCATCATGTGTTCAGTGTGGAGGACAAGACACCAGATCCTCCCTTGGAACTCCTAAACTAGGGGCACTTGTCCAAGCTCTGCCCAGGGGTCTTTTGTTCTCAGTGGGCTGTTCTCAGACCACAGACCCTCCATTGGATGAAATGAGAGATGAATTAAGATCCTCCAGTTCCCTAATAGCCTACACTGTCCAAGTTCCAAAATATTAGGGAAACATACTACTATTTACCCATCACACCTAATACAGCTAAATAATAAGCAGAATAGAATATGTAAGTTACCCAGAGTCCTTCCCTGCTGGGCTGGTGTTCAATTCCATTTTCTCGCTGTTGACTTCCTAAGTTGGCCTTAAGATTCTTTTGTTTTGAATTCAGTAGATCTAAAATTAGACCAGGAATTTTTTTTTCTTTCTGATATGTAAAAATTTGGTGTAATAAATGACAAATATGTAATGTAAGGATGTGCCAATGGGCTCCGACCTACAGAGTGATCTTCATACTTTACTCTTTCTTGTAATTTCTTTCAGTCTGTAAATGTTAACATTTATATTCTCAAATGCGTAATAAGTGCTAGGTTGTTCAGATTATGACTTGATCATGACTATCGGAACACTCAAATTTGGGATCTCCAAGGAAAATTCTTGTCCAGCGAGGAAAACAAAACCACACTAGATGTTTCAAACAGATGGCACTCAATACACAGGACCAGTTACACAGGAACTGGAAAGTTGAAATAACCCCAAGAATTAGTAATTGCAAGAGCAGCTACCATCCCTGGGGCTGGGGGAATGAGAGAGAAGAGGTGAGTTCACCTGGGCGAGGAGGGGCCCGAGGGAGCTGGTGCTCACACCCCTGAGGGAGGCGTCAACCCGGCAGGACTGCCATGGTTGAGAGGACCTAGGGTGGGGGTGGAGTGTGGTACAGCTTGTGGTCTGACCACTGAAGGTCATGGTCTAGCTGCTAGTGGCACCTCTATGAGGTGGTACTGTAAAGCAAAGCTGGTATTATACCTTGAAGTACCAGTAGAAGGTCCTTGAAGAACCAGTGAGGCTGGTTCTAGCCATACCAGAGGGAAGTGGGGATAGGAATCATCCCTCTGTGGTTTGCTCCTTCCTGGCCTCCCCATCTCCCTGGAGTCCTTCTTTGGCTGAACCAACAAGAAAGCTAGTGGGCAGGGGTGCCTGGGAAGAGTGGTCTGGAACTCAGCCCCAGCATCATAGGGTGTCCGCGGGTGGCCAAAGCTGAGTGGCTGCAGGGACTAGCCAGATTCACAAAGGCAGATTTGTTGACAGGCCAATTTCAAGGCTCCACAAAATCTCTCCTACCTTATACAGAGATTGGGCCTCCTGGGTTGTATTCTGATAAGCTTATCTTGCAGAAGTCTGATAAAGTTAAGCTCCCGCCGATAGGCATGAAGAGTGTGGACATTCCCATCTGTCAATCACTGGGCCAATCATTTGGGCCAAAGGGGTGCTAATGGCAGAGCTTAGATAGGAGGGGAGGGAGACCCCGCTTCTCTCTGGGTCGTAGTCTCTTCAGTTTGGACTTAGAGGTCAGGGTCATCTTGAGGGCACTTTCTGGGGGTGGATGCTGCAGGTGACCTGCCCTCTTCTCCTCAGCCGGGGGCCTCCCCACAGAGCTGAGTAAGCCATCGCTTCTGCCAGGGCACCTAGCTTCCTGTTAAATCTCCAGGTTTATAGCTCTTTGTTTTCTGAGGAGCCATGGAGAAAGTTGAGGTGAGTTTTGAACTGTGGCATTCGGGGCATGGAGTCCCGTGAGGCCATCATGGTAGTAACGTGGGGGGAGTACTCCAGGCCAGCTCCAAGAAAAGGGGTGTCGAGGCCACTATCCCTCCCCCACGTGAGCATTCTCTTTGTTGTCAGCCTAAAAACTGGGGGCTTGATTTTGTTACTGAAAACCAGGAAAGAGATCCCAAGGATCTGAGGGGCTGGTTGGAAGGAATAGAACTTGGAATTCCCCATTCCCCTTCAGACATTTCCTTGTCAAGGGGTTCTTCTTCGGCATCTGTCTGCTGTGCCAGCCTCTTTTGGCCCCAGAGACCACCTCCGTGGAGATGCCCATGAGGTGCCAGGGGACAGTGGGAACACTCTTGGTGCCAGGCCCACATCTCCCAGCCCCACCCCCAGCCCTGATCTGACCGGTCCCCCTTGCCTGCTGTCTTTAAAAGGCGAGAAAAGATGCCATCTGCAAGGCTCCCAGGAAGACGGAGGACAAGAAATCACATTGAACTGATGTCTAAATGGGTGATGGTGGACTCTCTGCTGACAGTTTTTATTGCCAGTGGGCATGAGGACTCTGGGCACCTTGGCATGGAAGGAGCATGCAGGGCAGGGGTAAAGTGGGCACAGAGAGAGATTTTTGTGGAGAGAGACTGTACTATTCAGTGATTTTGCCTACGGCTCAGCTGGAATAGAAAGTGGCACCTCTCTCTGACCTTTGCCAGTCTGAGCTGGCTGCGTGCAGCCTCTGTCTCTCAGAGCAGAGTCTGTGATCAGGGAGACTGTGTCCAACCCACTCCATCCCTCATTGACGCGAGGCCCTTGGAGATGATTCTGCACAGTGTTTCTCAAGATTTTTCAGCGCACGCCCTCTGCAGTGTGCTGTCCCCATCAGCCAAGATTTGGTCAAGCTTGGGGTTTGGATAATGGAACATGTTTTCTAAAAGGGCCTGTGTCCCCCTCCTTGCTTCCCCTCTCTGTGAAGAGCATTCCTGGCTTTGTTTGATGCTGACATTTTACAAACGAGAAAACACAGGCTCAGGAGGGGAGGGGGTCACACAGGTGCTCATAGCAGAGCCGGAAGGGATCTGAGGTTCACTCCCATCCCCAAGCCCCGTTCCCTCTGGGATGCCCCTTGGCACTCACTCCGAGGCAGAACACTGAGTCTGGTGAGCCCCAGATGGCTGGATGTACTTTGCATGCCTACTAGGAGAAAGTGGTATTAAATAGCACATAAAGAATTACTGTATTGGCTAAAGAAGCATCACAGGAGAGTCAGTCGTATGGATGCCAAACATCTGATCGACCAGTATGAGGATGAGACACTGAGGTCTCACCCAAGGCAAGTCTCCTCAAATAGACTGGCAGGAGCAAGGAGAAAGAGGTTGTGGGGACAGAGGCTCCCCAGGGGTGACGTCTTGAACTGAAACTATTCCTGACTCAAGCCCTGCTCTGGGAAAGGCAGCCAGAGAGGCAGGCAACTCTCCACACGGGTTTGCTTTTCCCCTCCTTCCTCCACCACCTTTCTCCAATCTCCCCTCCTAGATGCGTTCTGGAGAAGTAGTCACAACTATTTCTCTTGGTGATCTACCTGTAAAATGCAGGTGTATGGGTAAGACATCTGGCTGGCTGCAGGCCATTGCCTTTGCATCTGGATATCCGGAAAGGAGGCATGTGTGTGTGCATGGGCAGGTATGCACGTGCATGGGCAGGCATGTGTGTGTGTGGACATGTGTGTGCATGGGCGGACATGTGTGTGCACGGGCAGGCATATGTGTGGGCGGACATGTGTGTGCATGGGCAGGCATGTGTGTGGGCAGACATGTGTGTGCATGGGTGGACATGTGTGTGTATGGGCAGGCACGTGTGTGCATGGGCAAGCATGTGTGTGGGCGGACATGTGTGTGCGTGGGCGGACATGTGTGTGCGTGGGCGGACATGTGTGTGCATGGGCAGGTGTGTGTGTGAATAGTGGCAGACATGTGTGCATGGGTGGACATGTGTGTGCACGGGCAGGCATGTGTGTGCACAGGCGGGCATGTGTGTGCATGGGCAAACGTGTGTGTGCATGGGCGGGCATGTGTGTGCATGGGTGGGCATGTGTGTGGGGACATGTGTGTGCATGGGTGGACATGTGTGTGGGGGACATGTGTGTGCATGGGCGGGCATGTGTGTGGGCAGACATGTGTGTGCATGGGCAGGCATGTGTGTGCATGGGCAGGCGTGTGTGAATAGTGGCATGGTACATGTGTGCATGGGTGGACATGTGTGTGCATGGGCAGGCGTGTGTGTGCATGGACAGGCATGCGTGTGGGGACATATGTGTGCATGGGTGGACATGTGTGTGCATGGGGGGACATGTGTGTGCATGGGCAGGCATGTGTGTGGGGACATGTGTGTGCATGGGAAGACGTGTGTGTGCATGGGCAGGCGTGTGTGTGCATGGGCTGGCATGTGTGTGGGGGGACATGTGTGTGCATGGGCTGGCGTGTGTGTGCATGGGCAGGCGTGTGTGTGCATGGGCAGACGTGTGTATATGGGCAGGCATGTGTGTGTGGGGACATGTGTGTGCATGGGCTGGCGTGTGTTTGCACGGGCAGGCATGTGTGTGTGGGGACATGTGTGTGCATGGGCAGGCGTGTGTGTGCATGGGCAGGCGTGTGTGTGTGGGGACATGTGTGTGCATGGGCTGGCGTGTGTGTGCATGGGCAGGCGTGTGTGTGCATGGGCAGACGTGTGTATATGGGCAGGCATGTGTGTGTGGGGACATGTGTGTGCATGGGCTGGCGTGTGTGTGCATGGGCAGGCGTGTGTGTGCATGGGCAGGCGTGTGTGTGTGGGGACATGTGTGTGCATGGGCTGGCGTGTGTGTGCATGGGCAGGCGTGTGTGTGCATGGGCAGGCGTGTGTGTGTGGGGACATGTGTGTGCATGGGCTGGCGTGTGTGTGCATGGGCAGGCGTGTGTGTGCATGGGCAGACGTGTGTATATGGGCAGGCGTGTGTGTGTGGGGACATGTGTGTGCATGGGCTGGCGTGTGTGTGCATGGGCTGGTGTGTGTGTGCAGTTTACAGGATGGCTCTCAGGAGACAGCACAAAGCAGAGACCACACTTCCCACTTTCCCCAGGCACTGTCCATCCAGCTCCACGTCTGGAGAGGGTGCCCCTGATGCCACCCGCACCCCGGGAATCCAGCCTCCCTCCCTGGTCTGGGAGACAGCCTGTGAAGACATTGGCACTGCATCGGGTGGGCAGGGCCGAGGTCCACAGCCCTGCACCTTCGAGTTCAACCGGCACAGCCCGAGCCCCCCACGTCGCCGGCTGCCGTTTCGCACCTTCATCGCGGCGGTTGCTCGCCGGAGTGAGAGGTCTGCAGGAAACTGTTCCGGCAGCCCGAGCAGTGGCTGGAGCGGCAGCAACGGCAGCAGGAAGAACAGCACCGGCACCCTCCAAATTGGGACTCTAGCCCTTTAAATCTGCTCAGTTACCAAAAAAGAAGAGGCATCAGACCCTGTTAATTAAAGCTCGCCCTGGTCCATCATTCTGAGGAGCTGCAGGGCTCTGCTCCTTCCTGATGGCTTAGAGATTCTCCTAAACTCCCAGCCATGGATCTTGGAGCATTTCCCCCGAGATCAGCAGGAGGTATGATCCTTGTCGATGGCACTCTGGGGCTTGTGTGGCTCTACATCAATAATACCACCGGCTGCATGGAAACTGCCTGGCCCCCTGTCTTTCCCTCTTTCCCTCTGCCTCCTCTCCAGTTTCCCAGCTTGTGTTTAGTGGAGACATATCAAGTTTTCCTGGGGGTTCGGAGGAAGGGGTGGGGAGGGGGGCTCTGGAGGTAGCTCCCAGGGTGTGTGTCTTAGTCCTGGCTTCACCTAGCTGCCAAAGTGATTCGGAGGAGCCAGGGAACATGTTTCTTCAAGCCCCGGGGGCTCATGCAGAACCCTCTCCTCCTTGCTGGGTCCCTTCCCTTGGGGAATCATGAAAAGGGCATAACCCTGAGTTGACTCGTTCCTTAAATCAATGACCTGCCACTCGGTTGGCCTGAAGATGGATGTGTGGCTGCTCCCCTGTGTTATTGGAAAACTCATTCCATCCAACTTTCTTTTCCATAAATTGTCCCGGCAGGAACCCCGCACTGGTACCTATCCTCCAGCCTCCTCTTCCCTACCTTAATGCTGCTAGGCGAAAAATGCTTGTTGTAGGATTTCAGGACTTTGTAACCCTGTCCCTGTGCCTTTTGAGGAAACTCACTTCTAGCTGAGCCTCAGGTTCTGTTGCAAAGAGTTGTTTTTATTCCGGAATCTGCTCTAGTCTGGCAGAGAGGGGGAGGAGATTTATCTTCTTTTACATTGCATTTTGTAAATTGTACTCGGGCCCAAAGAACATCTATCTGCAAATCCTCCATTGATTTGTTTTCGCCCCCACATCTTCCTTCTGGGTGAAATGCTCTTCTTGAGTCATACCCGAAGGAGAGGTTTCCTTTCAGTCAGCTTGACACGACTCTACAGCCGTCCCTGAAAGCCAGGCCATAGCAGAGGGGGCCATTTTCACTGTCCTGAGTTAGAGTCCCTAGGAGCCCAGAGCCCGGGTCCATGTGTGCTGGCAGAGTGGGGGGCTTCCAGGGGCGGACACCCACCCCCACCTGGGAAAGTAGCTTAGGAGGGAAAAAGGACTTTTATTGATTTTTTCCCAGGGGCTTTAAAACACACCGGATGATTAACATCACTTCTCAAGTCTTGAGAGGGATCTGAGCCAAAGCACAGTTCATGGGACTGGGGATTTTCCCCCAAAGTTCTTGCCTGCAGAGTCCTAAACCGTTCACGTGAACAGTAGTTCTGGTGGGTGTAGCTAAACCCTCTCCAACCCTCCAGCAAAGGATGGGAACTTTCTCTGAGTGAATGTCGGGGAAGTCAGGATGTCTGCCTCCCAGACACTGGGTGCAAAGTGATTCCTATTCTCAGAATAATAAAACTCTCAGCTGTGGCAGAAACGTTCTGGTTTGGAGAGACTATTCAAAGCCTACAAATGAAGCCCTTGATGGAATTCCTAATCACTGTGCCTGGCAGTGGATCTGTGTAATAATTTGAGGATTCTGAGGGAGGCGCCCAGGGAGAGATGTTTCCTGCAAACAGAAACCCACCACGGAGGCAGGATGTTGGGAGCACCATGCAGGTGAAGAAAGGGGGCCCATGGGAGGTGGCGTCGCAGGTGTGGTGCCCACTTCAGGCTTTGCTTTCAGCTGGGGTGTGGATGGCTTCACTGAGGCTTGGGCTGTCACCTGGAGCTGGGATGTAAGTAGGACCATGGCCACTTCCCTGAGCTCGCAGAGTGTCCAACCTGGGAGTTCCTCCCACGGCGATGGGTACCTCTTCTTGCTCTCCTCCTTCTGCCCCCTTGGGGCCTGAACACCCTCTGCCTCTGGGCACTCTTGCTTGAGTCAACACTCTTCCTCGGCCACTTTCTAGAGGAAGCCAAAGGAACCTGGGCTTCACAAAATGCCCCCTTCAGGGTAGGGAGAGGCTTGGGATAGACGTCACCAACCATGTCCTTGGATGGGCTGGGGCCTATTAACAATAAGTAAATAAGTAGACTGTTCCTTTGTGTCAATTTTTCTTTTCAACTTAATGATGTGTGTGTGTGTGTGTGTGTGTGTGTGTGTGTGTAGTGTTTTAATTTACTGGTTGGCTGCTGGCTTTCAAAAAGCTGTAAATGGGTCCCCATGGAGTTTGTGTAGACATGGCAACCTTGTACAGTTTTGTGGTCCATGGATATTCTTGGAATGGCCTTAGAGGGTATTCCCATTACCAGGGAGGTGGAGTGGAGAGGTCATGGCCTTGGAGGAATGGCAGACCTTCGCTGGTGTCCTAGCACCACGACGTCCTGACATGAGGTCTTGGCCAGCTATTTAATTTCAGTGGGTCTCAGTTTCTTCAGTCTGTGGTACTGTAGAGTTGTCAGGATTAAATGGAATAACTTAACCAAAGTCTGTGCGCAGCCGGTACAAAAGAAATCTTTCCTTTTGCCTTTTGATGAAGACATCTGCCTCTAATTAAGCGAAGCTTAACATGAAGGATGAAACCACTTAAATAACTCCAGTGGCACCTTCACTGACTGTGGGGCCGTGCCTCCTCCAAGGGCAGGGACCACCTCTTCCATGTCATTACCCTCCTCCCAGTGCCACTGAAACTGCATAAAGGTTCATTGAATGAATACATGGTGGTGTGCGGACGCTTAACCTTCACCATAGCTGATTTTTAATGACTAAGCGAAATCACTTCTCGCTTAGTCTACTTAAGAAATGCAGCTAAGCCAGACAGATCAAAGAGCCACATGACTGTAATAAATTTGGACTAAAATATATCCTTTTGTGGGGAAATTTGAGTTGTAATAAAAAATATCTCGTGCACTAGGACCTGCATCAGGTGCCTGTGGACTCCTAATTGTCCTTGAAGCCATTCTGATTGCTAAGGAGAAGTCAAGGTGACTTCTGCCCTCCCTCATGATGTGCTAGACTCCCTCTTCTTCAGGCTTTGAAGAAGAGGGTCTGAAGAGGGAAAAGAGCTCTAGGTGGGAAGAGGCACTCACCCTGTCACTCTGGTGTGTGGAGCCAGTCAGTCACTGTATCAGTCAATTAATTAGTAAGTTGAGCTGTGTATGGACACTTACTACGTAACCGAGGAGAGTCACTGATTGAATAAATGTTTATCAAAGATAGCAGTAATAATAATAATTATCCCACCACCGCTACCGAACAGAAGGTCTCCTTGGCCAGGGGCTGGAGATACCCACCTGAGAGTGACATGCACCTCTGCTCTCAAGCACGAGGACAGACCAGTAGACAAAGTGTCAGGGAGACTGGTACAGGCTAGGAGAGGCAAGAGCCCGGTGCATTGTGGGGGCACAGGGGTGGGTCTACCCTAACTTGATTGACCCCCAAAATGAGTCCCCAAAGAGGTAGTTTTGGAAGAGTGTTCTTGGGAGAGGAGGCCAGTGGTGGACGAGCCACCAAATATGGTGGTGGGTAATTCCACTGGGCTGTGTTCTGGAGGGCCATGTGAGAAAGGAGGCTGGAGAGCTGGGCAGGGGGCCAGATCCCAAAGGGCCTCCGGTGCCCACAAAGAAGGGGACTTTATTCTGAGGGACATAAAGAGTCACCGAGGGGTTTTAAGCAAGAGAATCACTTGGGAAAATTAAATTCAACAAATGTTAATGGACAGCGGTCATATACCAAGCTGTATTCTAGGCTCTGAGGCTACAGCAGTGAACAAACCAGACAGAAACTTTGTCCTTGTAGAACTTTCATCCAGTGGAGAAGACAGAAAGTGAGGAAAGAAAGGTGAATTGTAAATTGTAAATAGCACGTTAGGGGGAGAGAGAAAGCAGAGAAGGAGGGTAGGGTGCAGGGACAGTGATGGGGCCTGGGTGTGTGCAGTCCTACAAGGAGGGAGGGAGAAGGTAACACTGGAATGTAGATGCTTGGAGGTGTCATAAGAACTTTGGCTTTTGATGAGATGGAAGTTAGCACCAGGCTCTGAGCAGAGGGGAGACCTCTAAAAATGCTCCTTCTAACTACCGTGCTGCGAAAACGTTGTAGGTGGGCTTAGGTGGAAGCTGGAAGACTATCGAGGGGAACACAAAATCCCGGTGAGAGAGGATGGTGGCTGGACAAGTGGTCACAGTGGAGTGTGAAGAGTACTAGGGTTCTGGACTTTCTCTCTCTCTCTTTTTTAGGATGGAGGCAATGGGATTTGCGGATGGATTGGGTAGTTGTGTGAGAGAAAGATGAGTCAAGGATGACTCAAGCTTCGTTGGCCTCCCATAGGGATGACTGTGGGTGGAGGAGGTTTGGGAGAAGATCAGGGGTTCGGTGTTTCTCCTGTTAACTTCAAGGCGTCTGTTGAGCATCCCAGGAGAGATGTTGAGTGGGCAGACCTGAGTTCACAGCAGAGATCCGGGCTGGATACAGCCTTGGGAGCCATCAAAGGACAGATGGTATTTAAAACTATCTCAGATGAAATCATCAGGAGACAGATTATGATGCAGAGGACTGAATTTTGAGGCATTACAACTATTTGCAGGTTTCAGAGAGGAGGAGAAACCAGTCAAGGATATTGAAGAAGAGGTTTCTCTTCTGTTCAAGACAATTCACCCCCTTCCTACATTCTTTCTCCTCTCCTCTCCTGGGAGCAAGACTCATAGATCACCCTCCTCATTGTCAACATATCCTTTTCTCCTGGTTTCTTCCCAACCCCCTGGAGATCTACTCAGATCTCTCTCCTTTTAAAAAGAACCCTTGACCCCTAAGTCCTCCACTCACTTTTACCTGATTTCTCTCTCTCTTTTCTTTCTCTCTTTCAACATTAATCAAACAACTACTATATGCTGGGCATGAAGGATGTAGAGACAAAAAATAGACTTTATCCTACCTGAAAGACTACTTCTACTTCACCTACATCCATAAAGCCTTGTGGATGTGTACATATAGTGAAATCTAAAGGATATAATCATAAAATACGGATACAATTTTTGTACCAAGGAAAATATAATTTAGAGTAGAAGAGCAAGATCGGAAAAAAAATAGAATGCACACATAAAGGTCAAAATGTTGTATAAGAATGTAATTGAGCCACCAACCTGATCAAAGAACTTCCTGGTGAGGAAAGGGAAATTAGAATTCCTTAAAAAAAATTCACTGAAGTATAATATATATCCAAGAAGTTCTCATGTCATAATTATATGGCTCCATACATTTTTACACCCTGAATACCTTACCTAACCGACACCCAGATCAAGAAATAGGACATTATTCACACCCGAAACCCACCCCACTCGTTGTCATCACGTCTAGCCAGTACTCTGTCAGGACTGACAACATTGATTTGCCTATTTCAAACATTTTGAGAATTGCTTTTTGAGTTTCATCATTTATGAGATCATATGCTAGTTCCTCAAGGAAAATGGAAGTTTTCTGGCCCTTAATTCTAAAAGACTATTTTCGTCTGGAGTTTCATTTAAGGCACACTGAAAAAATTAGGTAGACTACCCCTTGTCTATTTCCATAACCTATTTTGGATAGCATATACAAAACTGTGCATATTTAGGGTGCCTGGGTGGCTCAGTTGGTTAAGCGACTGCCTTCGGCTCAGGTCATGATCCTGGAGTCCCGGGATCGAGTCCCGCATCGGGCTCCCTGCTCAGCGGGGAGTCTGCTTCTCCCTCTGACCCTCCCCCTTCTCATGCTCTCTCTCTCTATCTCATTCTCTCTCTCAAATAAATAAATAAAATCTTTAAAAAAAAAAAACAAAAAAAACAAAACAAAACTGTGCATATTTAGTGAAATATCAAATTATAAGCTCAGGCTACAGAAGAGCAAAACTTGGCAGTTCTTTAGCATCATTTGAAGCCTGACAAGGGACAGTCAGAAGGTAAAACCTGGAGAGGGTGCGGTGTTAAATGCCAGAGAGATCAAGCAACATAGGGGCTGGGGAATGACCCTTGGATTTCAGAAGTAGGAGGCGGCTAGCAGAGTTTCCTGGAATGACGGAGGCAACAGACAGATGGACGGAGGTCAAGGATGGAATTGGACCTTCAAAGTGATGGTTTGAGCGGAGACAGCTATTCCAAGATTCATCCTCATGGCACGGAGAGAGATGGTGGCAGGCTTAGGAGACTGCAACTTCTAAGGAAGGGTTTTGTTTATTCCTCAGTAGAGCAGGAGAGACTTAATCATGTTCTTGGAGAAACAGGTAGTCAAAAGATAAAGGGGAGGGGCACCTGGGTGGCTCAGATGGTTGGGCATCTGCCTTCTGCTCAGGTCATGATCTCAGGGTCCTGGGATTGAGCCCCTCATCAGGCTCCCTGCTCAATGGGGAACCTGCTTCTCCCTCTGCCTGCCACTCCCCCTGCTTGTGCTCTCTCGCTCTCTCTCTCCCTGTCAAATAAATAAATTTTAAAAATTAAAAAAAAAAAAAAAAAAAGCCAGGACCTAGACAAATTCTCATACTGTGCATGTGCGCTCACACACACCCAACTTAGCTTGGTTTCTCCCTGTCTTTGACTTTTTCTGGTCATGGACCCCTCTCCTCCTTGATGTTCTTCTTTGTGTTGAAGCTAAGATGGCCCTTAGCAACCACACCCCCCCCACACAGGGGAGTAGGGGGGTTCTAAGATGTGGTCCACTCGGTCTCTCCCTAAAGAGAAGGTCACTGTGGGATCTCCCCTGGACTTTATTTCAGCCATTTGTCAGGGCTGCAGGAGGCCTTAGTGAGTGTCCAACCTGTGTCCTTATTTCTCACATGGGGACACTGAGGCCTGAGTCTTCCTGGCAAGGTAGAGACAGGTGCCAGAGCTTAAGCCCAAATCTCGCTTGATCAGAGCATCAACAGATGCTCGCCCTCTCCATCTCTCAAACCTGACTGTTTCTCAAATTTCGGCACAAGTGTCAACATCACCTGGAGGGTTTGTCAGGACACAGATACCCTGGGGCCCACCCAGAATTTCAGAGTCAGTAGGACTGAGGTGGGGCCAAGAATTTGCATCTCTAACAGCTTCCTGCATGCTGCAGAGGCTGCTGATCTGTGGGCCCTGCTTTGGGAATAATGCGGGGGTGGGGGGTGTACGGACAGAGGACTGAGGGCAGGGGAGGCTGGAGGGGCAGGGGGAAGAAGGAGAAGGCAAGGAGGAAGGGAGGAGAGCCTCGCTGGGCGTGATGACCCAAGGTTTTTCTTCAGCATATTCCATTATCTTGGCGCCCAGAGCATATGTCAAGTGAATTCTGTGTTTCTGGCAGGTTATTACACACTGAATTAGTGTGGTGAAATAAAAACTATAATAAAGCTGTAGCAGACTCTTAAATTGTTAAAATTTATTATAAAATGTGCATAGTTATTAACTGATTTTCGCCTGTGTGCATTTGCCTGTGCCTGAAGCCAAAGAGATGAAAAGTAACTCTGTCAAAGGGAGGCCGAGAGTTGGCTCCTGGAATTCTCCAGAGAGTCCCAGTGGGGCAGCAAATTCACAGATTCACGGAGACCAGGGCTGGCCTCTCCCTGCGGTCTCTGCCTCTCTCGGCACTGCCCGAGTCTCCCCAGGCTGCAAGTCACGGTCGCCTGGGAGGGAAGGCTGTCTGTCCACTTGCAGGAGGCCCCGGGCAGGCCGAGGGAGGTGTGGATAAGTGGGCCTTGCGCTTCACCAGTGTTTGCACTCCGAATGCCCTGTTGCTCACCGTCCCTAATCCCGGGACCGAATGTTCTGGCAAGGAAAGCTGTTGCAGATGGGCTTCCACCACGTTCTCTCCTGCCATCCCCGCAGGCGTGCTTCTTTCTCTGCCTTTTGAGAACCCAGTGCAGGTGCCAAATAGTCCTCAGCTCAGCTCAGCTCAGGCTGTTCCCTGCTTGGTCCAGCACCAGGGAGCCATCCACTGGGCTGTCGGAGTGTCCCAAGCATTCTCTAGATGAGGGCAGCGTGTTCCCTGTGCTCACCTCTGTGGGTTGGAGGATGAAGTTCCCTCTGTTGTGGAGAGATAGGCTCCCTGCACTCCTCAGGATGGAGGGGGCCCCTGACTCTCAGTGCGCATTTTGAGTCAGGTCGCAGGGTACTATCTAACCCCCTATGACCTGCCTTTGAGCTGACAGCTTTGTCCTCATTGGTTTCTAGCCTCGGGGCCCCTATTGCCACCACAAGACCAGCTAGACTGCAAATTCTGAAGCTGAAAACACCTCTGCCTGAGAGAAAGCGAGAATGAAAACCAAATGCCAAGGCTGAGAGGGTTTTCTTGCGTCTGTGCCACTGTACCCTGGTGTTGCCCTCTGGGGGCTCATCCATCTACCTGTGCGCCGTGGATTTCCCTCCAGAGCATGCAGGAACCGCAGGCACCATCCCGGGGTACTGGGGGGCTGGGCCCTGATCTTGGGTGCGGGGGGAGCTCCCAGCCTTGCATCTGTGTGGTCCACGGTGAAGTAAGAAGCCTAGGGCCAGTGTGGGAGAGCTCTTGGGTTTTACTTCCCCCCGGGAGAGATTTTCCTCTGGATTGTCTCTATTTCTTCCCCGTGTATATAGCGTAGCTGCTCCCTAAGCCTCACGGTTCAGCATCACACTGGGAACTGTGGCGTTCGCTCAGTGGTTGAGCTCCTGCTTTCTCGTGGATGTACTGCTTTTGTCGAGACACCTGTTAACCCAATTCTCTGCCCCTGGGACACCGAGGCTGCCATCCAGGTGCGGAGTTGTGGGGAGGGTAATCTGTGTCTTAAAGACAACTCGATGGTTCAGATGGCTCTCTCCCTTCTAATCGCAGAGTTGGAGGAGAATGAAATGGTACCAGCAGAAACTGAAAACACTCACGCTCCAATGAGACTGTCCCGTACCCCGAGTCCCCCCTTTTCTTCCCTCTGCCCCATCAAAGCCTTAGGATGGTCCATGGGGGGGCATAGATAAGGAGAGTCATAAATGTTTGGGCTCAAATATTTGGGTTTGGGTGAGTGATGGGTTTACTCCTTTTCCACCCCCCCGCTTGGCACAATTGTGCCGCCGTGCACCCAGAAGATAGCGAGATTACAAGAATCTGTAATAAAGTGAGATCTAGTTAGTTCATCAGCATCGTCTCTTTGGCCAGGCAGTGATTTCCTAGTTTTAAAAGACAGTGAAATTGCCGATATGAGAGCTGGTGCCTGCTAAAGTAGATCATAAAGTGGCCAATTTAAGAGAACCATGGCGCACTGCAGAAATCCCACATTTAGGATCCATTTATATATTCTCCATCTCGTTCCAGAAACAATACAAGGCAGTTTGCAAAGATGCATATCCAATTGCAAAACATAATTAAATAACAAATAAGTGGACAAAGAAAATAAGACAAAGGAAAAACAAGACCGGGAAAGCAAGGATGGAGCCAGGAGTGAGGTTAGGACACAAAATTCATGACGTCAGACCCTGTGCATTTGCTGGAGGTGGTACTCTGGGGCAGCCCTGAGCTTTCCCTCAGCCAACACAGAGAGGGAAGCAGTCTCTTATTGCAGACCCAGCATCCGTGTGATAAAAGCAAACCCAGGCCATGGTGTAATGAAATGAGCAGTGTCCTAAACTGCATTACACTCCATATGGCAAGGAATTTAACAGGACTGCCCCCTGTAATATTCCTCTAGGAAAGGGGGATAGTTAGGGAGATAGAGCTGCCCCAAACACTCTCTGAAGGTCCGACTCAATCAGAGTTTCAATTATCTATGATAGGCTGCTTTTCCTTCAAGCCGTTCTCCATGATGAGTGATTCCATGGTGTAATGTCAGAGGCTGCTGCAGGGTTTAAGGTGTGTGTGTGTGTGTGTGTGTGTGTGTGTGTGAAGGAGATGGTAAAGGACAGGGGTGAACTGGGGTTTGTATACCCCAAACTATCAGCTTTGTTCTTTTCATTTTTCATATTGCAGTTACTCATAAGATTTACTTGAAGAAAGGGGTCCCCACTGCTAATACTAGCTCAAAAATTATAGTTTAGAAAAATAAGATGGACTTAAAGAGTGGTTGTTCTCCCAACAGTGTGAGCACTGAGCAGTGATTTTGAGGTAATTCTCCTTGACACGTACTTGGAGGGCAGCTGCCCTGGGATGCTGGTTGGGTACAACCCCATATGCTTTAACAGTTGGTAGAGCTGGAGGTGGCACTGAAATCCTCTTATGAAGACTGAGGAGGTGACCAGGGCACCTTCCTGAGCAGAACGCTATGTAGGTTGCAGCTCCTGCCAGACCAGGGCCTTAGAACTGGCATTTCTTCTGATTGGTTGGTGTTTGACTGGCATCCATTTTGATTGGTCAGTGTCTGCACCCTATGGGTTGTTACAAATTTTGAATATCACCCTGCCTGTGGGTAGGGCTGGGAAACTCAAGGAGAATTTGGGGTCCCATCCAGAGTCCAGACCAAGGGTCTAACTCTGAGTATGGCAGAAAAAAGTTTGATCCAGAAAAAAAAAATTTAAACATCTACCTCAGTGATTAACCTCCCCAATAAACACCGATTATGTTTAACCTTGGACATCATAATTTCCTCTGATATAAACTAGCCACAAATTGAACACCCAGGTTCTAGAACAAGCTAATTTTGCACATATATTTTTGACTCTAAGGCAGTTAAGTGATGAAGAATGTTTTCTGAATAATGGTGACATTGGGTTTCAGAATAGCTGATCTACATGCTTTCTTTTTGGCAGTAATTAGAGATTAAAGCCACTTGCCCACAGAGATATTAGCCACTACTAATTCATGATCATACATCTGTGTTCTCTATTTGAAAGAGAATAATGGTTGTTTTCCGTTGGTGTTCGGTTCATCTAGGAGGGGCCTCAAGTAATAAAAGTAGAAAATAAGGAGGAAAAATACAATTCTGCTTTATACCTATGTTCATAGTTTTGGGGTTTTTTTCTATATACCATTTGTTATTCTAAAAGCTGGGGACAGAGCAAGAAACAGAACTGATTAGGTTCCTGCTTTTATAGAGCTTACATTCTAGTGGTGACATACAGATAATACAAATCTAGCAAATACTTTCTATTATGACTTTGAGCTAATTGCAAAATCTGCATCCAGTTGGTGTCCATCAGTTGCCTTTTCTCTTGGGTACAGATCACATTTTCTTGTTTGTTTGTACATCTGGGAATTTTGAATTGTGCCCTGGACTTTGTAAACAGTATGTGGTAGAGACTCTGGGTTCTGTTATGTTCATCCGAAGAGTATTTATTTGTTTATCAGTGTGTTTGTTTTAACTGGACGGTAGCTGAAGTGTTCTTTCAATTCTCTGAGGCTTACCTGGGCTGCTTGAGTGTGCGCTGGCCGTGTAGAGTTTGGGGTTGACCAGAGGTTTGGCAGCATTACTCACGAGATTTGGGTCTCTCCCTCTGTGATTCTCTCCTTTCTGATGTGTCTCTCATCCTTTCTAGCTGCTGGTGATGTCCTGAACCCTGTCTTCTGATTCCTCAGCAGAAAGACTTCAGTGTCTAGCCTCACAGGGCACTGATGGGGGGCTGCCCTCGGGTGAAAGCCATACAAATGGGAAGTTGCTCAGTGCCTTTCAATCTTTCAAGCATCAACCCCCCTTCAGTTTCCTCCTGCTTTGAGTCACTCTCAGTGCCCTTGGAACATTGTCTTTTTTTTTTTTTTTTTTTTAAAGATTTTATTTATTTATTTGAGAGAGAGAATGAGAGAGAGAGAGAGAGAGCATGAGAGGGGGAGGGTCAGAGGGAGAAGCAGACTCCCTGCCGAGCAGGGAGCCCGATGCGGGACTCGATCCTGGGACTCCAGGATCATGACCTGAGCCGAAGGCAGTCGCTTCACCAACTGAGCCACCCAGGCGCCCCAGGAACATTGTCTTTTATGTATTGCCCAGACTTTACGACTGTTACTTGTTATGACTGTTATTTATGATGGAAAGTTGGTTTAATATGAGCTACTCTGTGATTATTAGGAGCAGAACTCCCAAACTTAGTAAATAAATAGATAGGTAGGGAGGTAGATAGATAGATAAGATCATGTCAGATGGTGATACATGCTATCTATGATGGCAAAAAATAGTGTCTGGAGTGTGTATGTGGAGGGGGTACTTCACCTGAGTGATTGGGGAGAGCCACTTAGGAGGTGACATTGAGCTGAGGCCTGAATGATAAGGGGAAGCCAGGCATTCATGGATCTTGGCGTGAGCCCTCCAGAGGGAGCATCAGGTATACAAATGCTGACATAAGAAGAGGCTTGGTGCGTTGCAGAGGCAGGGATTCGGCAGCAGGGATGAGTGGGCGGGCGGAGAGGTGAATCACACAGGGCCTCATGGACCACAGTAAGGCGATGGCATTTTATTTTATATCTGATGAGAAATCACTGAAGAATTTGAAGCAAGGCATGATGTGACCCAGTTTATGCTTTCTAAAGATCACCCTGGCTCTGCAGAGAACAGGCAGGAGTGGAAGCAGGCTGCTTGGGTCGTCTAGGTAGGGGAGGGCAAAGGTTGGGGCAAGAGTGGCAGCCCCCAAAAGGCCCTGCTGTGGGTGATGAGCCCTAGCAGGCTGGAGGCAGATGAGTGCTTAACAGCGGGGGTCAGTGCTGGCCATAGCTGGTCACTGTCCCCAAAACAAAGACCTAGATGAGGTTGACAGAATGTCTCCTGAGATTATTGCTTCGCCCAGTGGTCATAGCAGAACAGCCCCATCTAGCCCCACCTGTCTCTCTGTGGAGTCAGGCCTGGAGGACCTGCCCAACAGAAGTGTCTTCTTAAAATCCCACAAAATAAGGTGTCTCGGTCTGAAATTGGACACATATGGCCGAGATCAGTGCTGGTCTCACTCTGCTGCGTTTCCTGGGAGTTGGCCCGTCCTGGGGGCTCCTGCTCAGGGGCAGGAAGCTGGGTCCCTCCTGCCAACTGGCAGGAGGGCACAAAATTAGACACATGTATTTCAGAGCACCTGGGTTGTAAAATGTGAGGCCTCCTTCTAGAACGCCGGGGTGGTGTGGGCCCTTTCCAGAGGGTGCGTGTGTGTCCCCTAGGGAGGTAATAATTGCCACCCTGTCCCAGGGACAAGGTCTCAGGGGTCTCCTGGGGCAACGTTATCTGGGGAGCCAGCCCTCCAAGGACAGAGAGAAGGAAGGCGTCTCCTCCCTTGACATGTGTGGGTGGCCTGGCACTTTCTGCCCTGGGGCTAGCTTTTCCCTGTGGCTCCTCAGAAAATTGAAGTTTGAGATTGAACGAGAACGAAGAGAGAATGAAGAAGAAAGGCAATAAAATATAGACACACAAATTCTGAATAAATACTTGGTAAAAATCAAGACAAGGCGATACAAATCAGATGAAATTGATGAGATGAGTGTCTAAGAGAGAGCCAAGCCAACAGAGCAAGAAGTGGAAAATAGAAAGGGGAAGAAAAGAGGAAGAAGATGGTAGAAATTTACATGAAGGATTAAGAACAAGCATTAAAAATGTAAATGACAAATGTGTATTGAAATGGAATCTCGCTGGAAAGGAATGTTTCAAGAAGTCAGAAGTCAGCGGAAAGCACAATACCAGGCGGTGCTTGGCACCAGAAGCGAGGGCTCCTTGGGGCTGATGGTGCCCTGAAGAGAGGGGACTTGTTAGGGGCAAAGGATGGGAGAAGAGGGTCTGTAACCAGCTAGGGTCCCTCTTGAAAGGGTGGAGTCCAAAGGTGGTCTGGGCTCCTTCCCTTCAGGCTCTTAGACAGCCGGGCGGTTGTGGTCTCTCCTGCTCACGAGTCTGGGTTCAGGACAGCTCCCAGAACTAGCACCTGCTCCGCCAAGGCCATGGGCAAGAAGGAAATGAGGCAGTGAGGACCCACCAGGGCTTCTGTGCCTGGCAGTCTGGGGAAATAGCTCAGCCTGTCTCCTTCGGAAGCACTATTGTCTCTGCCGGGTGTTGTTTAAGAGGTAAGTCCCTTATCCCAGGGACCAGGTGCTCAGGTGAGTGCCTGTTTCTCCCTGTCCCTGCCCCATGGCATCCAGGGGGGAAAGGAGCTCTGAAATTCAGGTGTCCGTCTGCAGTGAACGAAGCCTCTCAGGCAGCATCTACCAAGTAAAAAGCAGCACCTATCTGAGGTCGCAAGAGGCCATGCAGCATGTGGGGTGTAGGGTGAGATCAGGTAGTTATTTCATCCTGGGCTGGAGCAAAGCCCAAGTGGAGAGGTAAGTCACATCTGCAGCTTAGGTGTCTGGCTACATCTTACCTTATTTTCCCAAGCTTCTTTCTGGTTATGTCTTCATACAACGTTAGGCTTAGGCTTAGGCTTAGGCTTAGGGTTAGGTTTAGGGTTAGGGTTAGGGTTAGGGTTAGGGTTAGGGTTAGGGTTAGGTTTAGGGTTAGGGTTAGGGTTAGGGTTAGGGTTAGGGTTAGGGGTTAGGGTTAGGGTTAGGGTTAGGGTTAGGGTTAGGGTTAGGGTTAGGGTTATAGTGAGCACCTGATCTGCATACACACCCTGGGAATGCGCAGAAGATGGGGCAGATCGCTGTGATGTCTCCAAGGGTTAGGGTTAGGGTTAGGGTTAGGGTTAGGGTTAGGGTTAGGGTTAGGGTTAGGTTTAGGGTTAGGGTTAGGGTTAGGGTTAGGGGTTAGGGTTAGGGTTAGGGTTAGGGTTAGGGTTAGGCTTAGGGTTAGGGTTAGGGTTAGGGTTAGGGTTAGGCTTAGGCTTAGGCTTAGGGTTAGGGTTAGGGTTAGGGTTAGGGTTAGGGTTAGGGTTAGGCTTAGGCTTAGGGTTAGGTTTAGGGTTAGGTTTAGGGTTAAGGTTAGGGTTAGGGTTAGGCTTAGGGTTAGGTTTAGGGTTAGGGTTAGGGTTAGGGTTAGGGTTAGGGTTAGGGTTAGGGTTATAGTGAGCACCTGATCTGCATACACACCCTGGGAATGCGCAGAAGATGGGGCAGATCGCTGTGATGTCTCCAAGGCCAGCCAGGGAAAGAGATATCTGGGCCACCACTATTCCTGCAGTCAGGACTAAGAGCACCACCCAAACCCAGCATCGGAGGATTACCCAAGAAGACCCAGGCATGAGCCCTGAGTTAAAAATGGGCAGCAAATGCCCTCCCCACAGGTACCACTGGGCATCAGTGAGGGAAGACCAAGTGTTCCTAGGGCTCTTCTTTCTTCCACGCTTCTCAATGGACCAGAGTCTGCCCCACCAGGAAGCAAAATTACTATTTAGGATGTAAAGAGCTCGAACCACTGGAGGCCCATCAAGATTGGGTTGGCCAAAAGAGTGTCCCCTTGGAAAGCTCTCTCGAGCTCCAGGAGCCCTAGGTGAGCTGGGAGAGAGGCTGTGGAGGACCATTGCCCAGACGTGCCAGGAGTGCTGGATCTAGAGCCATGGGCAGGTCCTGTGCCAGGTGCTGGGGACACTCTGGTGAATGTGGGGACTGCTGTCCTCCAGGGCCCTGGAGTGGGGGTGCAGAGCTCCTCCCAAAGACGAGGAATGGGGAAGAACAGGCAGGCAGCATGGGGAGCTCCAGGTGAATTGGAGACCCAGCAGTATCCCTGGGTGGGGCTCAGAGCCCAAGGTCACTGTGACGGAGTCCGAGGGCCCTGGGTCCCAGAGCAGCCAGGGTTACCCCAGACCTATTGATGAGTCCCCACAACCATGACTAATGAACATAAAGAGCTAATGGACTCCTCTCCATTCTCAAAGCCTCTGCCAACACTGCCACCAAGAATAATAAGCATTTAGAAACTAATTATACATCTGGACAAATCTGTTTCAGTCTACTGGATTGAACATAATCATATTAAAATATAATGAACACATTCGAATACACAACGCCTGATGGAATAGTCACTTAGGAACTAGTGTGGGCAAGGGCGCCGGGCTGCTGACCCAGAGGGGCTGCAAGGGCCTGGTGGGGGCGGGGCCCCCCTCGGGCCTGTAATTGATTTCCTTGTCACTAAATCTGCTGCCTCCCGCCCCCCCCCCCGCCCCGCTCCCCTGCCCCCCTGCAGGCTTGCCCACACAAACCCGT
This sequence comes from Halichoerus grypus, assembly GCF_964656455.1. Taxonomy (NCBI): domain Eukaryota; kingdom Metazoa; phylum Chordata; class Mammalia; order Carnivora; family Phocidae; genus Halichoerus; species Halichoerus grypus. The sequence goes on along the minus strand of NC_135717.1, from coordinate 14,482,084 downwards.
GGTGGTTCTATACCCTGATTTTGTTGTCTGGTGTTTAATCTTTGTCCCGTCCGGGTGGCAGAGACGACGTAGGAGTTGCAGGATGCGTCCATGGGCATGCTGGTGGCCACAGTCACCGATCAGGGGGCCTTGCCGATCCCATGGGGTGGGAGGCCTCGCCCACGGCCTCCCTCGGAGGCAGGGCGGAGGGCACCACACAGCGCTGCTGTTTCCCAAACTCCGGCCTCTAGATCCCCATCTGGACCTTCCTCTGCTGGACTTAACGGAGCACATCTCCGGGTCTCCAGCTCGGACGAGGCCCCAGGCCTCTCCTGGGAGCCCCCGAGGAGCTGAGCCTCCTCTGGCTGCCCGCTGGGCTCCTTCAGCATGTTCGGGCCAATCACGCCCCGGATCAAGGCTCTGCCCTCAGCTCCCCGCAGCTTCATGCTGCTGTCCCGCACTTCCCTGCCCGGTGCCCTCAGCTGGGTGCGGCATCCCAGGGGGGGACTGCCGGGTGTCGAGGGTGGAGTGAAGGGGCGCTTGCGGGCAAGGCCATCAGCTCCTGGAAGCGCGTCACCATGGCGCAAAGGCAAATGGAGTCTGGGGCCGAGGCTCTTTGTGTCTGTGCCGCCTCTAGATGGGGGGTCCTGGCCCCGGGGAGTAAGTACATCGGAGACCGATGAGGGAAGCCCGGGGGGTGAGGGCCTGACTGGGCCGCACGCAGGCCGCTCCCTACTGCCTGGGGTCCCACCATCTCGGCCGTGGCGCTGGCTTCCAGAATTGTCCCAGGAGCTTCCTCTCAGATGAGACCGTGAAATAGTGGTTCTCAGGCCAGAGCTATAGCCCACAAAGAGTTTTGCCACTGCTGTTCGTGTGTTGTTGTGTTTTTTATTTTGTTGTTGTTCTAAAACTTCGATGTCGTTGCCAGCATTTAAAAATCAGCTGATTTATTATTTTCACAATCTGGATTTCCAGTTCTTCTTTAAACACTACATCTGGCCGTGCTGGGATGTCGCCCCTCACGGCAAGTCAGTTGGTGACAAGCTGTGGCTACTCCTTTGGACGAGGGGGATCATTCCATCAGAGGCTCCTACCACCTCCCTGCCAGACATTTGGCTTTTTTGCCTCTTTACATGACTGCCCGGTCCCTGTAGGCACTGGGGTCACCAGGCCCTGCTGTGTAATAAGGAGCCAGGACCGATGCACCAGCAGTGGATCCCATACTAGTATGAATTAGACTAGTGCCCAGCCAAGAGAGGGACGCAAACCTTGTCAGCTCTGGCTGAAATACCACAGACTGGGGGGCTTCGACGGCAGACATTTATTTTCTCACAGCTCTGGAGGCTAGAAGTCTAAAATCAAGGTGCCAGCATGGTCAGGTTCTGGTGAGAGCTCTCTTCCTGGCTCATAGACAGCCACCTTCTTGCTGTGCCCTCACATGGAGGAGAGAGAGAGAGAGAGAGGGAGAGAGAGAGAGAGAGAAGAAGAGGGGGAGGGAGAGGGAGAGTGATTGTTTTTTCTTCTTATAAAGCTACAGTCCTATGGGATTAGGGCTCAACACTTATGACCTCAATTAACCTTAATTGCTTCTTTAAAGATCTTGTCTCCATATACACTCCCGTTGGGGGTTAGAGCTGCAGCCTATGAATTTGAAGGGGACACGGTTCGGTCCACAGCATACTTGGATTTCAGGATGTGCATGTGGAGGCAAGAGGACAGCCATCGGGAAGAGCAATTAAGTGACCAGTGGGACGGGGGCGGAGTGGGGGGTCTCAGGCCATCCAGGCATGTCACAAAAATGGAAACAAGTACTTGAGAAAGGGATAGACTTGGCAACGGTGAAGGTTGAGGACACATGGGGACACAGGGCGCATGGTCCCTGGCCCACAGCTCCAGCCTCTCAGCAGTGCTGGGAGAGAGACTTTAAGGAAAACTCAGAACATCCTTTCACAAACATTTGCTTGGCTTAGCCACATTGGCAATTTACGCTGGCCACTTCCAAACTCCTCTCTTCTGCCATATCTCTAGGAAGTTCTGTGCTCGGGTACTGGAGTGAGGGTGAGAGTGGCCGGTGGGGTGGGGAGGGGAGGTGGTGTGAGGTCCTTCCACACCCCATCACAAGAGCGCCTGGCCTTGCCTCAGGAGGGCCTCTGGCCCTCGAGAGAAGCTGTGTGATCTTTGGAAGTTACTCAGCCTCTCTGTTTCAGTCTCCCTGATTGTAAATTGGGGAGTGACTGGTTTAGTCTCTTTTGCAGGTTGCTGTTTTCATTTGGGCACATAATTTTAAGGCCTGATGAAGGACCCAGCCCCGTGTGGGCACACAACATGAATGATCCCACCCCGGTCCCATCACAGGCCCTCAGCAGCTCCCGCTGAACTTCCTGATCCTGGGTCCGTCCAGTCTGACCCCAGCATGTGAACCAGCCTCCTACCCCAGTGCTCCCCACCTGGGGAGGGCAATGAGAAGATAGGGCGTTAGCTGATAATTCAGTTATTAGCTGCCAAAGCCTAATTGCCCTCAGGAGTATTTTCATTTTAATAGGGGACTCTTAAAAGCAGAAAGCCTCAGAGACAGCAGGGACATCATGGAAGCAGAAGGAAAGGGAACACGCGTGCGTGTGCATGCGTGCACGTGTGTGTAGCAGAGCTCGCCGCAGCAACCTCTGCCAGGATGGCCAGCAGTGAGAAAGCAGGTATTTACGTCTGCTGCTGCATGAGGCGGTCCCCAGGTCTGAAGGTGGGGCTCATCGGGCCACCAGCCTGCATGGCCTTCTGGGAGTGTTCTCAGGGAGCTGGTGCAGCAGGACCAACCATGGCCAGGAGGCAGATGGTTGAATGTCATCCTACCAGGAAAGCCAGGCCTGGGGCTGTGGCCTCCACGATCTGGGAGCTTCTTTTTAGGGGTGGGGAGAGGGATCATCCAGGGAGAGCTGGGAGCACTGGGGATTTCTCTGTCCTATGGTTGACTGGTTCTGGAAATTTTTCTGAGGCTGGGGACAAAGGACTTTGACCAAGGCCTGGGGCTTGATTTGGAATGTGATGTATTTTTTTTTAAGTTTTTATTTAAATTCCAATTAACATACAGTGTAATATTAGTTTCAGGCATACAATGTAGTGATTCAACAATTCTCTACATTACTCAGTGCTTGTAATGATGTGTACTTTTTTTTTTATTTGAGAGAGAGAGCACATGCAGTGGGGAGGGGCAGGGGAAAGAGAGAGTGTCTTTTTTTTTTTTTTCCAACTTGCTTTTTAAAAAAATTTTTTATTGTTATGTTAATCACCATACATTACATCATTAGTTTTAGATGTAGTGTTCCATGATTCATTGTTTGTGCATAACACCCAGTGCTCCATGCAGAACGTGCCCTCCTCAATACCCATCACCAGGCTAACCCATCCTCCCACCCCCCTCCCCTCTAGAACCCTCAGTTTGTTTTTCAGAGAAGAGAGTCTTAAGCAGACTTCCCACTGAGCATGGAGCCTGACATGGGGCTCAGTCTCATGACCCTGAGATCATGACTTGAGCTGATATCAAGAGTCGGACGCCTAACCGACTGAACCACCCAGGTGCCCCCATGATAAGTGTACTCTTAATTCCCATCACTTATTTCACCCATCCCTCCACCCAACCCCAGAACCCCCCCCCTCGCCCCCGCTAACCATCAGTTTGTTCTCTATAGCTAAGAGTCTGTTTCTTGGTTTCTCTCTCTCTCTCTCCTTTCCTTTGTTTGTTTTGTTTCTTAAATTCCACATATGAGTGAGGTCATATGGTATTTGTCTTTCTCTGACTGACTTGATGTCCCAGTTTGTTTTTCCCACAACAGGTTCCATGGGGAGGATGGGGGGACAGGGGTTGGCGGTCAGTTCACCCAATGGCTGTCCTTGGATAGGCATAGAAACCCAAGGTCATGCAGGTTCATTTGTGCTGCAGATGACAGCTGGGGCCCCGGGCAGCCAGTGTGGGGTCCCAGTGGCAGTCAGCATTCTGGGTCGACCCACATCTGAGTACCTTTCATTGTCTGGGGAAGAGTCTCAGCCAGGAGACTGGGTGCCCCAGGGGCAGTGCTTCACCCCAGTGAGGGGAACGTGGTGAGGAGGCAGGGAGCCAGAGCCCACACCGGGGTCCACAACTGAATCCTGGGCCCCAGAAAACAAAGATAGCGCTCCCGGCCCCCAGAGGTCCTGACCTGTTTGGGACACGTGGTAGGGTGCCATGTTTGCCAACCATGCTTGGGCCATGGCATGTGTGCGAGTGACATTTGTGTGGCATGCTAGGTACAGAGAGAGGCTGCGGGTGGCCAGAGGGACCCTGGTGGACCTCCAAGGGCTGGACAGGAGGGGCACTGGCCAGGCAGACCTGTGTAGCATCTCTGCAGAAAGTTAGTGCCCCAGTGGGGAGCTCAGGAGAGGAGCGGTGTTTGGGAACACAGTGAGCACGTTCCTACTTCTGCCACCCACCAGCTCTGTGCCTTGTGCCTCAGTTTCTTCATCTCTAAAATAGGGATAATATTAATATTAATACCTGCATCACAGAGTCATTATCAGGATCAAAGAAGTAAGCTCATGTAAAGTGCCTAGAAGTAGGCTCGGTATGGAGTACTTAATTTGTGTCAACTATTACTAGGTATTTCATCCAATTTAAGATGTCAATGATTGTAAAAGTCACCCTGATTTCAGAGATGTTAAAAACAGAGTCTTGGAACTGATTAAATAGGGTATTATTTAGTGTTGATTGTGAGGGGATCAGAACAAAGGGAAGCCAGATCCTGCCCCCTGTGCCAGCACGCTACTAGGACATGATCTGACTTAGAGGATCTTCACATACCATGTCCTTGGGTCGGATGCTAGATGTGGGTCCTAGATGGCAGGGACTGGGTGAGATTAATGGTGGAGGGCAGTAAGGGGTCCCAGCAGAGCAAACAGGGCCCTGCAAGCTGGGACTGGTAGAATTACTGAACACCAAGTCCTGCTGGGCTGAACCCACTGGGACTTTTGAAGACCAAACTGAGGCAGCAGATGTCCCCTCCTTTCTCGCTATGTTCCGTGCAGGACTCCCTGGTTATGTTAATATCCTTGTGCTATGAAGTAAGACTAATGATACACGTCTCTTAAATTTGCTTACTATTATTAGTAACAACTTAGTCACCGCTTACCTTACAAAATCATGACACACCCCTGCATATAGACACTACATTTAAGACCAATTCCTGTAACAAGGTCATGGACCAAAGGAGTATCTGTAACTGTGGAAGTTCTAGCCATTGTGATAGGCGTACGTAAGAGAGATCATTCTGAGTGAAGATGGATTATTTGGAATGCCTCACAGAACAGCCTGTTAGATAGTCGACTTAACAGCATCCAACATTCATTCAATAAACATTTACTGGGTGCCTACTAATGCCAAGCCCTGAGCATATCTGCAGGGACAGGGCCAACTATCATGTCAATGATCATAGCAAGGGTGGGAGAAACTCTCTTATGCCATCTTACTCAGCCAAGGAAAGCTAATAAAAGGCCCCTGTCCTGTCCCCTCATTTTTAACCTGGCTTCCCCATCTCCATATCTACTTATCTCAGCAAACGCTCGTGAGTGTCAGCCCCACTTAAATGCAAAACTGACCATATGTGTCTAGACCATATTTTTCCCTTTAATTACACACAAGATATGGTGTCAAGATCCATACTTAGCACATCCTGTTTCCAACCATTTAAAAAACTTCTTATTGTGGAAAATTTCAAATAGACACAAAAATAGAGACTAATGTAACAGAACTAGATGTATTAAAACACAAACTTTGATAATGATTGATATCTTTCAATCTTATTTTATTTTTCCTTATATGATGTATAATTCCACATGTAAATAATTCATCATCTATTTCTAGCAGATAAAGATGCTTTTTGTTTAATGTAACTCAAATAATGTCATCACTGTCAACAGAATTAACAGTAATTCTTCAATATCATCCCCATGTTCTATTTTCCCTGTTGCCTCAATTATGTAGTTTATTCAAATCAAGATCCAAATAAGGTCCATATATCACAATTGGTTTTATAGTTCTTTTAAGTATATCTTTTAATCTGTAATAGTTGTCCTCCCTTTCTTTCCATACCATTTATTTGTTATGTTATGCCATTTATATACCATATCATTTGTCCTGTAGGACTTGCCACATTCTGGTTTTGTCTTACTCTATCCTCATGTGTTATTTCTTTATGCTCTTATGACCCTATATTTATATCTGAGGGCTTGATTAGATTTATATTCTGTTCTTTATATGAAGAACACTTTTAGGTCATGCTGTGTGCTTCCTATTGCCTCACATCAGAAGGCACTTGATATCTGGTTGTCCCACTTTGTTGATGTTAAGATTGAGGTTCTATCAGCCTGACTCATCCATGACCAAGTTCCCTATCAATATCACACCTAATGATTTTAGTAGACATTGATGACCATTACCTAGATCTATTATTTCATTATAGGTGGTGAAATGGTGACATTCTAATTCTATCATTCCTTCTTAATTTATTACTCGTGATTCCTCTCTAAAGAATTTTGTCTCATCAATAGTCTATATAGAAAAGGCAGGGTAAATTGCTTGATAATTTCCTTTCATTTATCATTTTTAAAAAGTAATAAGTAGTGGGTGCCTTAGCAGTTACATTCATATCAGTTTTCAGAATAATGGATTGTCCCATATCTGGCCATTGGATGTGTCTTCAAGTTGGCTCCTCTATCACATGATATCATTGGGAGCTTACGTGTATTCAGGCCCGACCAGAAGTCCCAGGCTGACTTTTACATTTCCTCCCATGGAGCTGACTACTTATAGCTGGACGTGGTATTTAGAGACCACAGTATGAGTGCTAGTGGTGCTCATTGCTGTGGAGTTTTATTACCGTGAAACCTTTTCAGTGACAGAACCGGGACATGCATACTCTTGAAAGAAAAATAAATCTTGAATTCATACTAATATTCTTAGGCAAATTAAATTTCAGGGTTTTAATTCCACTTTAAAGTTTTATATTTATATCTCTTTACTCCAATGCAGAAAATCTTGATTCCTAATGACATTAGCTTATTTATGACTTCTTGGTGGTTTTTTTCATCCTTAGCATCTGTCTCTTACTTGGAATGTGGAATCAAAATATTATGTTTTAAGTAATTTGTTTTTGTTCGTTTGTTTGTTTTTTTGTTTTTAAGTAGGCTCCACGCCCAGTGTGGAGCCCAACACAGGGCTTGAACTCACGACCCTAAGATCAAGATCCAAGCTGAGGTCAAGAATCAGACGCCTAACCAACTAAAACAGGTGCCCCTGTTTTAAGTAATTTGAAAAAAAATTCTTCTCTTCAAAGTTAAGCCATCGACCTGAAATATGGTTGTGTCTGCATGTTTTAGTTTATTTTTTATTTTTAGGAATTGCTTTACTTTTCCTTTTGATATAATTTTTAAATATGTAAAACTTCTAATTTATTTATTTTTCCCATTGTAAATAGCCTCTGGCTATTATCTATTTCTTCTAACTCAGTATTGTTTCTATAGATGAAGTCTAATAAGTTCTATATGTTAGTCTTACATCCTGCAAGTTTACTAAATTCTCTTATTATTTGTAGTAGGTTTTTCTTGGGTTCTTTTGGGTTTCCAGATATATAATTATATCATCTCTAAGGAGAGAGAGATGGTTTTATTTTGTTTCTTCCTTTCCAATCTTATGCCTCTAATTGCTTGTCTATTCATGTTGGTTAATGCCTACAATATAGTATTAATAGTAGCAGAGACAGGAACAATACAGTGAATAGTAGTGGTGATAGAGACTATACCCTGATTTTAGCCATTAAGTCTCTGATGTGTCCTCAAAAGTAAGAGGCTGGATGCTGACATTTGAACTGATATGGATATATATGTATTTATGTTAAGGAAATATCCAGTTTCCTATTTTACTATGGTTTTCAACTTTCAATTTAATCGCTCAGAGCCATTAATAGTTCTTCATTTTGAGGAACTAGGGTTTAGGATATTTTGTTTATGTGACTCTGAGTCAGGATATGAAGGGATATCAGGGCTCTTGAGGAGCAACACTTGCAGAATTATACAGCAGGGGCTTTTGAGGAACTAGTTCCAGTTTTCAGACTTGGGTTAGAATCTTGGCTTTGCCTGGGTATACATATTATTTTCATATATCCAAATGATTTTGGATAGAAATACGGAGAAAATGAATTTTCACTTTTACAGTCCATTTAAGGGAGCATTTAGCATGTGCTTTTGTATTTTTCAGGAACTCAATGGACATTTCCTATATGCAAACCAGCAGTTTATTTTTTTTCTTTTATTTGTGTTTTTGACTACTCCTTGGTATTAAAGTATTTTAAATGATGGTGAACAGTCACTTCTGCAGGACAGTCTCAGAGTCAATAAACACAAGCACAATGGTCAGAATTTGTTGCTCATCTGCACTTTGAGCAGCGTTTTCTTCTTTGGCAACATCTCTCCTATAGAAGGAGCTCCAGTGCTCACATGTTCCAGTAAATGCAACACTTAGCTTTGGGGCTGGCTGGACCTCAAACTATGCCTTGGACTTCTTGCTCTCAGCAAGTTGTACCCCACTAAATACCACATGGCATGACCTACTCCAGTCAACATTTTGTCCAAAGGTACCTTCCAAACAGAATTATATTAAAGGGAACACTTGTGCACTGTTGGTGAGATTGTAAATTGGTACAACCATAATAGAAAACATGGAGGTTCCTCAAACAGTTAAAAATAGAATTTCCATAAGATCCAGCAATTCCACTTCTGGGTATATATTCAGAGGAAATAAAGTCACTATCTTTTGTACTTTCCTGTTCATTGCAGCATTATTCACAGTAGCCAAAATATGGAAACAACCTAAGTGTCCATCAATAGGTGAATCAATAAAGAAAATGTGATATATGTATCAGTCACATATATCTATATCTATCTATCTATCTATCTATCTATCTATCTATCTATCTATCTCATCTCATACACACACGCGTGCGCGCACACACACACACACACACTCACTCATTGGAATATTAATCAGCCAAAAAAGAAGGAAATCCTGCCATTTGCTACAACATGGATGAACCTGGAGGGTATTATGCTAAGTGAAATAAACCAGGGGCCCCTGGGTAGCACAGTCAGTTAAGCATCCAACTCTTGGTTTCAGCTCAGGTCATGATCTCAGGGTTGTGGGATGGAGCTCCATGTCAGGCTCCCTGCTTAGCATGGAGCCCGCTTGAGTTTCTCTCTCCCTCACCCTCTCCCTCTGCCCCTCCCCGCCCCTGCACACATGTGAACTCTCTTTCTCTGTCTCTAAAATAAATAAATAAATCTTTTTTAAAAAAGGAATAAAAAGAAATAAGCCAGACACAGAATGACAAATAATGCATGACCTCACTTATATATGTGGAATCTAAAAAAAAAAAAAAGTCAAAAAAGTTACTATCATAGTAACAGATAACAGAATGGTGGTTGCCAGGGGCTGGGAGTGGAGGAAAAGGGGAAATGTTGGTCAGAGGTAGTCAGAGGGTACAATATTTTAGTTATAAGATACATTCTGGAGACCTAGTATACAGCAAGATGACTATCATTAATAATAATGTATTATATACTTGAAATATGCTAAAAAATAATAAGTGAAAGACATGATGAACAAAGAGCCAGAATTGTATTCCATCCTAATAAAAATACATTTTATTTGTGGATCAATTTGATGACACATGTGTGGAGGGTTTTGAGAGAAAAGACCCACATGCAAAACTCTTTTCAAATATTATAGAGCACAGTTATGATTATAATGTGTCTGTCAACAACTGTAAAATATAGCAGGGGCTACAAGGCACAAAAGACTCTAACTTGATGCCCGATGTGGTCACAATGGTGGGAGTATTCTTGGTGGACATTTGAAGTGGGTCTTAGTCTAAATAATCAGTCTGGGAAGTATTTGGGCTTCCTAGAAATGAAATAGAACCATTCACCCCATACTTATGAATTATTTATGCCAAAAAATGCAGGCTTGTACACTCTAATCATAAACATTGGATTTTCAGCCATACCTTACTCCCACAGGTATTGTAATTTTAGATACTCCAAAGGGACCAAAATCTATGAAGGACCGAGCTTGTCTGTGACCCATGTACCCAAATAGATACTAGGAGACATGGATGCTGGAATGACAAGGTTGACCAATTCATGCAGACTGCATCCCAAATCTCCCTTCCTCAGAGGCAGGCACAGGGATCTATTATGTTCTTAAATGGTGGGACTGAAGGGAAGAATCAAAACCTCCCCTCCCGGATACTCTTTAGGACAAATTGACTCTTTGAACTGAAAGAGCAAGAGCAACCTCCTTCTTTGGCCTGTGTTTTGTGTCTGTATCCCCATCTTGATTCTGGGTTCTCTGGGGCTGAATCTGCGGTGCATTCACTTCTGTGCCACCCCCTCCTATCCCACTGTGGGTTCAGCCCAGCACCCATCTGAACAGAGTGGGTGTTCAGCCACTGCTGTTAGGTGCAAAAGGAAGGAATTAATCATGATAGCTAGCATATGTAGTACTAAGTCCATGCCAAGCACTTTACAATAATCCTAAAAAGTAGGTGCTATTATTATGAGGTCCATTTTGCAGATGAGGGAAGTGAAGCACAGAGAGGTCAAGAAACTTGTCTGCAGTCACACAGCCCATAAGTGGCAAAGCCAGGATTTGAACTGCACGGTCTGATTCCATGAGCCATATTCTTAAACACACCACTACCCCTAATCTCTGCATATTATGGTTTGGTAAAAGAGATGGAGCAGATGGAGCCCTTGAGGGGCCCAGAGTGCCTCATAGTGAGTGACCAGTGCTCAAGGAACATTTTAGGTGTTAAAGGAAGTGGTTGGGTCATTTGTCAAAATGAAAAGCTGAAGAGGACACTAATGTGGGCCCAGGAATGAGCCCAAAGCTCTAACTTTCAAAACTTGGGCTCAAAAACCAGCTTCTGGTTGACCTTTCAGATAATAAAGACAACTGGCAAATGGGCATGAAGGAGACATTCTAGAAATTAATTGCCTTTAGGATTCTCATGAGGAAATGAGGTAAGCAGTTAATTTGGGAACAAAGAGTTATTTTCAGTAGGTATTTACTGTGGGTCCCAAGGTGCCTAAGGCCACTGGGGACTTGGGAGGTCCATGCACCATGGCTCTTGGCTTTGAGAAGCTCCTAGTGAAATGGGAAGATGCAGGGCCATCTTCTATGCAGATGCCAACTTACAGCGCCTCATTGGTTGGCCATGGGCCGTCAGTCGCAGCCCGTGGAGGGCCGCTTGGTGTCCCCTCATTGTGTGTTGGGCCAGCTATGACCTGGAGAGGAGCATTCTGGTGAGATGGTTTCTGGCTGGACGAGCCAAATCCCCTTCTGGCTGAGGGACCAGCCCCTGGCTTTGTGTTTCTCTGGCACATCGTGAGTGCCGCAGTGAAGGGCACCAGAGGCCAGCTGAGCAGCAGGAACAATCGTTCCTTATGGGGAGCTGCCACCTCCAGTGCCCCATGCTCCTGTTGAGCTACGAGCAAGTTCCAAGTATTTAAGTCGATTGGGTTCTAATGCCCTTGTGACCATCAGCTTGGACACCCTCTGCTGAGAGCTCCTGGCAGGTCCTATCACTGTCTTGGCAGGCAGACTAGCACTGGGGGGTGCCCCTGCCCTGGTGTCCACTCTGCCTGGAGGGGACTGATGAGGGAGGCGACTCAACACGTTCCGAAGTTCTTGTATATGGGGAGCTGATTACTCTCTTTTGAAATCGGTGTTTGCTACCAATCACAACTTTCATGGTGCTAAGCCTTTCATGGCAACTGAAAGCCTATCTGGAAATAAAATGTCACTTTTCTTTTGCATTTCTACTGTAACGACACAGGAAACTTGTTTTTCCTTTTTAACTTAACATGATAACCGGGGATGACTAAAAGAGTGTCGACGCATGTGCAGCATGTGTGGGTAAGCGGGTGCTCCATAGGGTGTCTCTTTATAGGGTGTCTCTGTGGCCCCAACCTTCAGGAGTTTCCAGCCCAATTGCACGAAATAGAGCCCCAGTTTTGGGGGGGGAGTCCAAATCACATGCCGCAACCCCCAGAGAACCAAAGATCTTATAGTCAGGATCATCAGAGACCATCTGGCCCAGCACTGATCTAGATTATGCGGGTTCCTGGTCAAGGTGGAAGTTACAAACACACAGTCAGTTTATACATATGTCATTCATCATGCTAGGAACTGACATACCTTATGCACAGGGCGGAGCCTGTCTCATTGAGCTGGGATGGGGCTGACATTCAGTGCCTACCATGCAACAGATTTACAACCGTAGTTTACAACAGTGATAACGTTCGCACACACCTCTTCAAGGCTTTGTGTTTCCTAAAGGCATTTTCTGAGCCTTATCCCCTGTGGGCTGGCTTCTGCAGGGGAATGCTTCCCAGACATGGAAATATACCTCTCATCAGAATCAGGAGGCTGGGGGCGCCTGGGTGGCTCAGTCGTTAAGCGTCTGCCTTCAGCTCAGGTCATGATCTCAGGGTCCTGGGATCGAGCCCCGCATCGGGCTCCCTGCTCCGCAGGAGGCCTGCTTCTCCCTCTCCCACTCCCCCTGCTTGTGTTCCCTCTCTCGCTGTGTCTCTCTCTGTCAAATAAATGGGTAAAATCTTAAAAAAAAAAAAAAAAAGAATCAGGAGGCTGCTTGTAGAGCAGGCGATGTGCAGGGGCCAAGAGTGAGGAATGGAGACTCATCTGTCCATTGCCAGAGGAGAAGGACGGAGCGGAGGCCAGTGACTCTCTCAGACGAGGACTCGATGCAGGGGAACCAGATCTCGTTCGCGTCATCACCAAGATTCTTCCAATTAAACTCTCTGTACTTCACATCTCTTGAGACTCTTTGTTTTATTTTCCTTTTAACTTCAATATGGAACCAAAGAGAGCCAATATCGATTAAATGTTAGTTCAGTAAGTGTTTATTGCACACCACTTATTTTAAGGTTGTCCCTGCATGGGCCCACAGGACACAATGTGCGTCTGAATTCCTCCCTGCCTGGAGCTTTTCTCAATGCAGGGTTGCCAGGAAAGAGGGGGCAGAGATTGTGGACAACAGCAGAAGTAGGCACAGCTGAGGGGTGCCTTAACCCAGCCAGGTGCCCTCACCTGAGCCTAGTTGTAAAGGCCAAGTAGGGGTTAACCAGGTGTTGGAGAAAGAAGAGAGGTGAGGACATTAAGGGAACCCAGAGGCTCCGTACACGTGGAAAGTGAGCCTGACGGAAGCTGGTAAAAGGATACTAATCTTGGATGCTCTTTGTTTCGTCCAAGGAAGATAGGATGACTTTGCCCTGGGATTGTGAGCAGTGTCAGAAGCTTAGGAGGCTTGGCAGGAGTCCTCTCCCTAGGATGGCTATTTCTAACTCTGGCCCCACTTTGTTTCTGTGGCTCGGCTGATGTCAACAGCAAGGCAACAAATTATGCTGGCAAGGTGCCGGGCTTTCTTGCAAGCTGCAGTCCTGTTGGATGTTCTATAGCTCTGTCCACATAGCTTACACTCCAGCAAAGCCCACGGGAGTGTGAACGGAAAAGTACCTGTCAATATTAAGGCTGGTTCCAAAGACACATTATTGGTTTTTTTGCATAATACCCTCTGGGGACATCGAGGCCTTATTAATAACTAAACATCTGCCACAACTGTAATTATTTTTCTTGTGCCAGGATTGTGCTTCTACCATGGTCCTGTTTAAACACAGAAGGGAGGGTGTGAATTATTTAGGCAACTGACTTTGAGTAAATCACCAACCAGCACTGTGCAGGCAGTAAGTTTCTGTCAACTCCTTGCAGAGTGTGTGTCTCCGTTGAAGTTCCCTTGATGTGCTCACAAATCTCTCTGAAAACATCGCTCTGGACCTCCGATGCGGCTGCCCGAGCAACCTGGAGAGAGGAAGCCTGAGAATGAGGAAAAGGGGGGCAGAGGAGCCCCCGGAGGGGGAGAGGAGCCACCGAGGAGCCAGGCCCCCGACTTCCCCACTTGGCAAGTCTTCTCCCCCCAAACCCCCTGGAGAAAGCGCTTTCTCAAGTGTTTGCTCAGGACTTGATTGTTTTCAGCCCTCAGGTAGGGGGTGGTGCGGGGGCTGGGAGCCTTTGCTGCTGAGTGTCCGAGTGTGGGGGGTAGGGAGAGAGGAGGCCCTCTGGACAGGACACCTGGGAGGGGTCCTGAGAGGATGGGTGTCCCAGCTGGGTACAGAGATTATACTGTACGTCTTGAACCTGACAGGTTTCCATTGACTGTATCTGGGATGTGTGGATGGGGCAAGAGGATGGGTTTGAAAACTGACCTTATCAGGGTCTGATTAGGTTAGGGGGTGCTTGTTAGGAAAACAGCAACCGATATCATTTATAGAGTGCGTACCATGTGGCAGCATGGGAGGAGAAGCTTGGCAAAGATAATCTCAATGAATCTTCATGATAACTCCAGGGGAGGGTTATTAACCCCATTTTTACAGGAGAAAAGTAAGACAGACATTCAACAACTTGCTCCAGATGGCACAGGCAAAGGTAAACCCAGGACTCCCACCCAAATGTCTCTGAATCCAAAACTTATATTTGTAACCACTGGCCTACCTGCCTCTCCCCACTTACAGGTGAGGGGGTCAGTTCAAGGGGAGGGACTTTGTGTGCTCCAAGCCACAGGCTTCCTGGGTTCCATTCTGTTCTCTTTCTTTTCCTTGGAGACATTCAAGGATGTAAAAACTCAAGAGGAATTTCAGCTCTAGGTGGTTTTGTAGGGAGGGGAATTTTGATCTATGTGATGCTGGTGTTGATGAGTTGGTCTGTGGTGAGTCATATAATTGGATGTGTTCTGAAATGGTCTCCCTAAGGCTGTTTGGAATGGGCTCGCCAGCCGTCTCTGCCACCAGCTGCCAGGAGTGGCCAAAAGGGTCTATGGCTGAGTTTATGGTTGGGCTGCAGGGGATAAAAAGAAGTGGGAATATTTCGGGTGACTACAGCTCCTGATTTTCAGTAATTTCTCCCAGGCGCTGGGGGCTAGACTGCAGGGCCCAGCACAGAATGCTATAAAACTCTATCTAGAACCTTCTCCAACACAACTCATTGTTTGGGAAATCAAAGCTGGGAGTTGACAAGACCCTTGGCCAAGGGCATGGTATGCTGAAGGGCAGGCTTGGAGGGTTGGCTCAGGAGGGTTGGCCAGAGGTGGGAGGATGACCTGGGCTGGGCCTCCCATCCCAGCTCACCCCTTCCAGGAGAGGAGCCACAAGAGGAGGAATGGTCCAGTCCAAGGGTGAATTTTCTGGTTGGCCTTTGCTCAGACTGGGATAAGTGATAGGATCCTGGGTGCTTGCCCTGAGAAAGTGGGGGCAGGGGCATGTTGAGGGAAGGAGGTCAGGACTGGAACAGAGAACCATTTCTGCATGTCCTGTGTGGGCTGTGGCAAATGGCAAATGTGGCTGATACTACAGAGGAAAAGGACAGTTGTCTACCCTACTAGATAAGAAGATATCATACAGGAAACAACAAAGAAGTCTGATGGAGTCAGACCATTTTCGCTCAACATATTCCCACATAAAAAATATTTCCTCCTTTGTTCCTGTGGCTTTAGGATTTAGAATTTTTTGGCCAGAATTTTGATGGGCATGAATTAGACAGTTTAGTTTCATTTGTCTCCAGGGGCAGCGGTAGCCCAAGTGGAACAAACCTGCTTCTCCCATGCCATCTCCTTGGGGCATTAATTCTTTTTGGACCCCAGGCTGAGGGCCTCTATGGCTCCAGGATTGTTCCCAACACGCATTCACACCCAGGCCCACCACAAACACACATTTGCTTACTCTTTCCTTGGGGGCACACCTACGCATTTCTCAAAGATTTCCTTGTGCAATGGGCAGAGCAAGATAGTTAAAAAGAAGAAGGATGAGATGGGGCCATGGGAGTGGGTTCCATTGTCAAGGTCTCAGCACAAAGGTTGGGCATGGAGGGGAAGGGAACATGGCCCACTGGAACATGTTCTCACATCAGTCCTCAGCAGTGAATACTTGCAGAGCACATTGTCCTTTTTTCCTCAGCTAGGAACATCCTCCAGAGAGTACAGTATTGGGGCTAGCTTACAGAGTATCAGGGGCCTCCTCAGACCCTGAAGCATGCTGGGTGGTGGCCCATGTGATTATACCTGATACAGGCAGAGTAGGGCAAAATTATAAAGTAGGGAGGCATCTCCTTGATGCGTCCCATCTACCTGCCCCAGGTCATTCTCACACCTCCTGGTGCCATTTTGGTTGCAAGTAACAGAAATCAGGTAGCGCTCTCCTAAATGAAAAGAAGAACATGTTTGGAAGACTTCAGGCAGGGGTTGGGGGTGGAGGGGTTGCCTCATAGCATCCAAGGCCTCAGAGGTGGCTGGAATGAGGGCCTAGTGTGATACAGAAAACCCGAGAAAGCTGCTTCTCTCTGCCTGTCTACATCTCCAGTTTCTCTGTCCATATGAAAACTATCCTTGCCAGATAGCTGCCAATTTGGCAGCCAGCCTCAGTTGAGAGTCAGTATGGTCTCAATTCTAATCTCCCTGGCCCTAGGCTCATTGCTGTCCACTCCTGATCAAATCAACAGTCCAGGGGAGGAGAGGCAGAGGGTATGAACATGGCTGCTTCCACTATAAATACATGGATGGAAGAACAAGGCAATGACCAGAGAATTATATACCTTGTCAACCCAGTGCCTTGAGATATTGGTTTTTGTATCCCATTCTTGAAGTTGGCTGGCTATCCATTAAATGCTGGTAAGGTGCTTGCTATTAATGCTCTAAGCTGGAGCATTTAAAAGAAGGTGGTCCCCAGAGGAGAGAACTATCACTGATGGAACAAAAGCAATGAGGTAGATAAAGCTGGCTTGGGGCACTAAGTGCAGTGTGGAAAGACATCCTATGTAGATGGCAGGGACTGGGGAAGTAGGGTACCCCCTCTTTACCCACCCCCAGTCTTTCTCCCAGATCTCCTCCTGAAATTTACAAAAGAATTCCACAGACTATCTATTCCTGTCTTTGTCAAGGTGTGGGTAGACTTTCTCTTGACATACCTGAAGGAGATGACCCATAGATGCGGACGTCCTTCACTTCTACTTCATTTCTTTGAGTCTTGCAAGGGTACAAGTCATGAAGACCTGGCTTGTCTCTCCTCAGTCTGGAAGTCTGAGGAGATGTTCTTCCCCTTTTGTCCAGACTATGGGATCTGGGTTTTTGGGCCAGGTCTAGAGCTGACTCATGGATAGTCAGTAGGCCCAGAAGGCCAGCTGGAAGAGAGTCCCCAGGAACAGAGGGATGCCCAGGTGGCTTCAACAGTGACAGCTAAGTAAACAGCCCTACCACTGTGGTGCTGTCCCAACCCAATCTGAAGGAAGATTTTCTAATACGGGGAGAAATGGATGTGCACTCTTGATATATGAACTAAAAATAGCCATGTTCCAAACAAAGTGTTTTTAGTATTTTGAAATGAAAACGTGTAGACAAAGCAAGGATTCAGAATGCATGACTCATTAAATTGCTGACTCTGAAAGCAATGGAAATTCAAAGGGAATTTTTCTTTCCCTATTTCTCCCTCCCACCCTTGCTTTGAATAGCTTATAAAAAGAGTCTCTACATAAACAGGACCCATAAACTCCTCAATGATTTAAGGTCCTGCACAGTGAGAGGCAGAAGGAACTCAACCTCTATTGCCTGGTTACTAAGCTGGCCTCCCTAGCTGGGCTGGAATTGACCAGAGGCCCCCCACTCCCTCAGCCTGCCCATCCTCATTTTCCTCCTCATCCTCTCTGCCCTGTCCGTAACAGGTGTCCAGGGAATTCCATAGCCCCTCTATGGCCACTGCTTCTCCCTCTCCTGGGTTCCAGACTCTGCTGGATCTCAACAGCACTCAACTCCTCAGCCCTAACAAGAATGCCTCATCACCAGCAGTAGCTCTAGGGGTGTCTTAGGGGAGAGTGCATAGCATATGGTACCCTAATGGGATACAGCTGTGGTACCTCTATCAACCCACTGGATGGTCTTGGGCTCATTGTGGGGTTGGGAAGGGTTGGGCCTCATCAGTTGTGTTCAGTTTTTTTGCTCACAAAAACCTTTCTAAAATAAGTCTTATGGGGAATCTCAATACTTAAAACAGAGAAGAGGACCCATTCTCATTGCAGCAAGGTGTGTGTGTGTGTGTGTGTGTGTGTGTGTGTGTGTGTGTGTGTGCACGCACACACTTGGGAGAATGGGGAGGTCCTCCAGGACCCCTGAGATGAACAGGGATGTGTTACCCCTGAAGAGGCTGTTGGGAGACCTCCATATCACAAACCCTTAAGAGTTATGTAAAAATCTCACCTCCAATCGCTCCTAGTTGCCATCACCTGCTTTACTTCTGATCGTCACCATGCTTCTTGAATACCTTAGCAGCTTGTTAGCAGCTTGTTGAGTCTTATATCTGTCCTGAGTCCTGATGTCATATGAGGAAACTAAGATGACCCTCGGATTACCAGTCAACATTTTCACCTCGTGTTGCCTCAACTTCAACTCCAGTGACTTTCCTCCTCTCAGCCTTCACTCCCATGGCCTCAGCCATCATCTTGTCACCTTCAGGAACACCTCACCTCTGAGAGCTCACATGGAGTATTCCTCTCTTCGACAACCTGCTTTATAGCTGTTTGCTATTGCTATTCCTACTTCAGGATGTGGAGCACTCTGAGAGAAAATCCTCCATGGATATGGGGCCTGGGTGGGTGACCTTACACACTCACAACCTTCAAACCCAGTGGGTCCTCGTGTGGCTCAGGGGTCTTTTAGTGGTCAGGTCCCCTCCCCATTCTCCACCATGACTGTTTCAACCCCTATCCACTCTTCTAAAAATAATGTCACTTCCTCCTTCACAAATAAAACAAAGCTCCCAGGAAGAAACTTCTTCAACCTCCTTCCCACTCTTCTGTCACCTTTTCTGCATTCATGTTCATTTTCCCCCTCCCTGCCCATCATAGTGGAAGAGGGGTCCCTCTACCAGTCTAAAGACCACCTGCCACATGTGCATGGACGTCTATCCCATTCCACCCTCTCTCATGAACCTTATTCCATCAATTTTACCTCCTCTATTATTCTTCAATGTCTTTCTTCTTCCACTAATCATAAACATCTGTTCTCTTATTACTTATCTTTTTAAAAAGCTGCTATGTTATAATTTTCCTCAAACTTCTTGAAAAAACTGCCTACACTTATCCTAATCCTCCACCTTTCTTTTACTTTTTACCCCTCACTCACTGTGATCTGGCCTCTGTCCCTGTCAGTCCACTGATCATGTTCTGGCTGGAAGAAAGGATAGTGTTAGAGAAGAAGGAGTAATGCCAAAATGCGGGCCAGTTCAAAATTTAGCTCATCAAAATTTATCGGGTGAGTTTACAAACTCTGTGTTTGTGGCCTCTGCCTTTTCATATAGAACCCAGAAACCTGTTGCCCCCCAGTCCCCTTTTCTCTGGGATGTTCACTGACAGCCCTGCCAGGTCCCCAGATGCTCCAGTTGGGAGGGTCTCTGCTGCCATGTTGCCACATCAATAAGCGTGCTTTGCTCTCCCTTGTTACACTGGCCACATCTTTTCTCCTCTCTACCCTCCAGTCCCAGCCATCCAGTTGGGATATCAGATGATCTTAGCTGAGAATCTT
This sequence comes from Halichoerus grypus, assembly GCF_964656455.1. Lineage (NCBI taxonomy): Eukaryota > Metazoa > Chordata > Mammalia > Carnivora > Phocidae > Halichoerus > Halichoerus grypus. Next base: position 14,462,390 of record NC_135717.1, on the reverse strand, counting down.
ACAATCATTCATTCTCCAGGAGATTGTCTGACCCGATCTTGGGAATCCTCTCTCACCCAGGATCTATTTACTTCTGATAATTCTTCTAACGCAACATGTAACAAACTGATGATCCTCTGAACATCAGTGTAAATAAATATTTCTCTAAGAGTGCTTCATGGTTAGTAAAATTCAGATGATGCTCCATGGTTTATCTACCTCTTAGAGAATATCAATGCATAGTAAAATCTTAGAGATGCCCTACAGCAAAGAAAATGGTTTATCTTTGTTTAACTCAGCTTTTCCAAATGCAGTTTGAGCCTGGAACTCTGGGTGTGAGTAAATGTGTGCGTGTAAAAGCCTCGAAATCATATACTATGTGTTTATTTCCTCTTCCTAGGACACGCCTGGTTCTCAGATCAATGCAAACGATAAGTAACTGGTATACCCTAGGCCTAGTGAATGTTCACACCGATATTCATTCAGACACCATAAATTGGTGTGCCAGGCTCTGTGCCGGGTGCTGGGGATAAGATGGGGATAAGATTTTTCCTCATGCAGTTTATAGGCTCATGGAAATGACGGATTAATATTCACCGTAGAGTTTACGTGTTAGGATAAATTCATGCATGGGGCATGCCTTGGAGCATGTCACACGCACACACACGTGCACACACGTGGAGGTAGTGGTACTACTCCAGGGTACAACATTCACTTCCAAAACAAGAGTACGATGTGAGTGGCGCCCCCTGCAGTTGTGCAATACGCATAGAATAAACGAATATATATCCATCCAGATATGCCGTTTGTTGTTATTAGTAGTCACGTTGCTCCTCAAGTATTTCTTTTTACTTAACAATTTATTGCCAACATCCTTTTCTATTGTGCTGTGATTTATTTAACCAGTGCCCTATTGATGGCTGTTTAGGCTGCTCTGTTTTTGTTCCCACCAACAGTGCTGCAATGAGCATCTTTGTATATTATCCTTGTGAACTAGTGCAAGTATATCTAAATATAAATTTTCTGGAAGTTTCTTTTGCTGGATTTGCCAAATTGCTCTCCAGAATTATTATATCAATTTGCCTAATGGAAGGGCCTCCGAGGACAGGGGGCACTGGAGTGGAGGGGATGGCAGTAATAGAGACGGGCTTGAAGGTGATAATTAATGGAGTAGCGTCCCTTAGGAAGTGAGAGGGCATAGGGTCAAGAGCACAGTCTTCACGAAGAAAAAATTTCTATATGCACAAAGTGTCCATTTGGGACTGCACAGAAAATAGTACAAATGATCTTAGCTAAGAAGTTTTGATCACTCTCTCACCTGCCTGGAGATTTTCTCTGAAATCCTCCTTTCACTAAGGATCCATTCATTTTCTGTGTGCTTCTTCTAATAAAACATGCCACAAATCTATGATTAACTTTTTTTAAAAAAGATTTTATTTATTTATTTGACAGAGACACAGTGAGAGAGGGAACACAAGCAGGGGGGAGTGGGAGAGGGAGAAGCAGGCTTCCCGCTGAGCAGGGAGCCCGATGCGGGGCTCGATCCCAGGACCCTGGGATCATGACCTGAGCCACCCAGGCACCCCCTATGATTAACATTGATGTTAATAAGGGGCACCTGGGTGGCTCAGTCGGTTAAGTGTCTGACATTGGCTCAGGTCATGGTCTCAGGGTCCTGGGATCAAGCCCTGCGTTGGGCTCCTCACTGAGTGGGGAGTCTGCTTGTCCCTCTCCTCTCCTGCTGCTCGTGCTCTCTTTCTCTCAAATAAATAAACAAAATCTTTAAAAAAAAACCAATATTGACACTAATAAGCATCCTCTAAAGTCACTCCATGCTCAATAAGCCGATTAGACCCTAGGAGTTTGATTTCTTTGGAGGGGCTTTGGGCATTAGGAGTTTGTATACCTGTCCTTCTGGCCCTTGCATGAGGATGCAGCAATAGCCCAGGGCATATCTGGAATCTAGGATAAACACAGCGCACGTTCATGCAATGTCCATTTCATCTCTTGGCCGGTAATCCAAGATAGTTTAGTTGTAAACCCAAAGTGGATATGTTATGATGTGGAACGCTAGTTTTTAAGACAAAAATATTCAAAGAGGTTTCTTGCTTGCAGGGGGCTGTTTTGGACTATGACCCCATTATGCTTTGTCATCAGAAGCCCTTTTAGGAAAAATTTAGAACTGTTGGGACAGACCAAATTCATCCAGCACATGCCTGGTGTTTGTATCAAATTTTTATTTGAGCATTTGGCTCCTATAGAGAAAGTGGGACAGAGAAGGGGAGGGACAGGGGAGTGCATGCCTTAATAGTCTTGCTGCTTGCAGAAGACTATATAAAAACAGCCCTTTGCCTCAGGATCAAGTCAGTCTTGCCCATCACAGAGTGCAAAGGGAACTGAGAGACACACCCCTCAGGCCTGTCCCATCAGTTACCTCTCCTCCACACTCTCCCACTGGAGCCAAATCTTGCTCTCTAGCTGTAGTCCACATATGGTCACAGTCGGAGCCTCTTCCTCCTGGACCTCTTATCCCTCCTTAGTCTGGCTACTCGGCTTTGTAATAACACCCCGCCCCCCAAACTCAGTGGGGTCATAAACTAAAAACATCTTATGCTCATGGAGTCTGTGCGTCAGGATTTCAGTGGAATGGCTCATCCCTGCTCTGTGATGTCTGGTGTTCCCATCGGAAAGACTCAGCTAGCTGGGGCCTGGAATCATTTGGTTACTCTTCATGTGTTTGGTGCCTGGGCTGAGAAGGCTAAAGGACTGGCTCATCTGGGAGCATATGACTTCTCCATGTGACTTGTGCTTCTCATAGCATGGCATCTGGGTGTGAAGACAAGCATCTAGGGACAAGCCTTCTAGGAGGACCAGCTAGGACCTGGTTGGTCTTTTATGCCTTTGCCTTGTAAAAATCACTCCTGGCATATTTTAGAGCTCAAAGCAGAATACACCTTCCTAGATTCAGGACATGGAGGCATAGACAGCTCGTATCCATGGGAGGAAGTTCAAAGAATTTGGGTACCCCATTGTAAAGCTACCACAGTTTCCCTTCCTGGATCCTGGATCCTTCTGCCGCCTGATGTCAGGGATGTACCTCTGCTTCTAGGGGACATGGAAGAACTGGATGCCGGGGCGAGTCAAGATCTCCCAGTGATCGGAGAATCCCGTGCGTAATTTCGAACATTATGTTAGAAAAGTGTATGTCTCTTTACGTTATCCCAACCTGGTGTGTGCCTTTTGGGCAGAGACAGTAACTAAGACAGGTTTTCAGGAAAAGTGGTAACGAGCGCATTCCAGGAGAGAAAGTGGCGGGGGTTCCCTACATATCATCATGCGAGTGGTGCCCTCCACAACTCTAGGGGGCGCTTGGAGAGTATGACTCACTGGCCCCTGTTCCCACGGACCTTTGATGAGACGGACCTAAGAGAAAGCAATAACGGGCTCCACTGTGCTGTTCGTCAAATATCTGCCTCCCTCCCTTTCCAGGGTAGTTTTCTCATATTGTCCTTGGGGGAAACATGTGGGCTTCAGGTCCGTTCTGAGCCAAGCCACCCTGCACCCGAGTCTTGTTACCTGCTCCCATCCGCAGGCTGAACACCATTTCAGCCCCGTGCAGTTTCTCTTGGGGTTCACACCCGGGATTCTTGGGACAAACAGAGGAGTAACCACCAGACTCTGCGGCAAGGGTGTTGAGGCAAGAGGGTGATTTCTTTCACTGTACCCGCTCTCAAATCCCGGCAACGCGACCAACACACAGCAGATGGATATCAATCATAGGTTTTACTGAAGGCTTAGGAGTAACCAGAGAATTTCAATTTAGGGGGAAAAACTGCAGTGTACAAATAAATCTTCTTAGAGTCCCCCCAAAAATAAAAATATTTTAAAGGGGTCTTTTTATGTGTGGATCCCTTTGGCAGTCTGGTGAAGCCTGTGAGTTATGTTTTTAAATTCATGAAATAGAATAATTGACGCAACAACAAAGGAAATCAATTATATTTAAGTATACTACCAAAATATTAAACAAAACAAATGTGTGCTATAACACATGGGCTTCCTTGTTGATGCATTAAATAATAAGATCTAGCAGCGTGAGTAATAACTCTCATAATTCTGAAGTATCGCAGTCCTAAGTGTAAGCAACATTATGGATGAGTCACAACAATAACCTCGTAGGAAAACGAGTGGCAAAGTCACAGTATCGTTCATTCCACTGCACCTTGCGGCTTGTGTTTATAGTCGGAGAAAATGCTGGATTCCATTTAGAGGTTAATGAAAATAAAGAGATATTCTTTCCCATCCAAATTCATGGACCCCTTGAATTCTATCCTCAGGCTCCCCAAGGTGAGAGTCCCCCCGGACCCCTGTCTGGTGCGTTTCTTAGCCATGTGGCCCGGCCTCAGGGGCAGCCCTGCCCTCTCATTTCTCAGAGCTAATGCTTCTTTCTTCAGCCCTTCTCAGGGCAAATCTCTCTTTAGAAAACCCAACCCAGGGGCACCTGGGTGACTCAGTTGGTTAAGCGTCTGCCTCTTGATTTTGGTTCAAGTCATGATCTCAGGGTTGTGAGATCAATTCCCACATCGGGCTCCCCTCTGGGTGTGGAGCCTGCTTAAGATTCTCTCTCTCCCTCCCCCTCTCCCCCTCCCCTGCCTCTCTCTCTCTCTCCCTCTCAAAACAAAACAAAAAAATCCCAAAAAACCAACCCAACCTCTATTACAGGACCTGTGTCCCTCTGAGTTCCCCTCCCCCCACAGGGACAATCCATAGAACTCAATACACCCTGGCAGTAGGTAATAGTACTAATATTTTAGCAAATATTACACTGCTGCATGTCGATGTTAAGGCTGAACCCAGAGAGACGTCTTCAAGAGACTTCTTACCCCAGGGCTGGATGACAGATATTGACTTTTTAGGAAGGCAGTAGGCTTCAGAGCCAAGATTCATGGACAGAGAAAACTTGTACAGTCAAAGGCTACAGGAGAGACTCAGACATTTGAATTCTTCTCCCAGTGTAAAGAAGATACCTCTGACCACCTTTCAGGCTGAATGGTGAGGCTGCAGCTAGGAAGAAGGAGCATATGACACAGGAGAAGTAAAGGACACTTCTCTCCCTTTTCTGGTCATGGGTTGGAGGGACAAGAAGGACAAATGATAAGGAGGAAGGAGAACTAAGAAGTCTATTCTGCTTGTCTCTCTCTCTCAGCACCAGGGGACAGAGGCTCCTTCCCTTACCCCTTCATGGGGACTCTGGGAGCCCACCAGACAGGGCACTTGCCCTAAGATGCTGCCTTTCGTCTAGTTAAATGTGTGGAGAAGGCAACCAGGTCATTCCCCTGAGCCTCACTCAATCATTGTGGGGCAGAGACACTAAATGAAGAGCTAACCTGTTTGCCACAGGGGAACACCAAGATGTCCCCAGAACAGAGGATGTGTGCAGACCCCTGGGCCACACCTGGTTGGAGGGTAAAGCATAGACTCAGGGACGTGCAGCCACGTAGAGCTGAAAGGTGGTCAAACAGTAAGGGCAGATCCCAGGACTTCTGAAAGAGCTGCATAAACTAGAAGGAGCCCCACTTTGCCAGTTCTAAGCTTCAGGTTGGGATGTGCCAGGAGGATGCCTGTGGCTATGTGACAAGACACGTCACCGGGGGAGACAATATGAGGGATTAAACATTTTTTAAAATAAACTTTATTTTTTGGAACACTTTTAGATTTACAGAAAAATCAAGAAGATAATACAGAGTTCCCATATATCCAACACTCAGTTTTTTCTACTATCATTTCACCATGACGATGGTATGTTACATTTAATGACACACTATGATTAACCGAGGTCCAGACTTTATTCACATTTCCTTAGGTTTTATCTAATGTCCTTTTTCTGTTCCAGGACCTCACCCAGAATGTGATGTTACATTTAGTTGTCATGTCTGCTCAGGCTCCTGTTGGTTGTTATACTTTCTCAGACTCTTCTTACTTTTGATGACCTTGACAGTTTTGAGGGGTATTGATCAGGTTTTTTTTTTTTTAAAGATTTTTAAATTTTTATTTATTTGACAGAGAGAGACACAGTGAGAGAGGGAACACAAGCAGGGGGAGCGGGAGAGGGAGAAGCAGGCTTCCCGCTGAGCAGGGAGCCCGATGCGGGGCTCGATCCCAGGACCCTGGGATCATGACCTGAGCCAAAGGCAGACGCTTAACGACTGAGCCACCCAGGTGCCCCTTGATCAGGTATTTTGAAAGTCCCTCCACTGGGATTTTTCTAATGTTTTTCCTATGATTAGACTGGGGTCATGGGTTTTGGGGAGGAAGACCTCGGAGGTAAAGTGCCATTTTTATCACATCCTATCAAAGGTACATACTATAAACATGATTTATCACTGTCCATGTTGACCTTGATCACCTAGCTGAGGTGTTTGTCAGGATTCTCCACTGTAAAGTTACTAATTTTCTCTTTCCACACTGTACTCTTTTCAATTTTTTTTATTAAAGTACAGTTGGCATAATGTTAATATTAGTTTAAGGTATACAACATAGTGGCTTGACAGTTCTATACATTACAAACGCTCACCACAATTAATTAGAGTTACCATCTGTCACCATATAACGTTACCACAGTATTATTAACTATATTCTCCATGCTGTACTTTTCATTCCCACGGCTTATTTATTTTACAACTGGAAGTTTGTGCCTCTTAATCCTCTTCACTTATTTTGCCCATCTCCCCTCTGGCAACCACCACTTTCTTCTCTGTATTTGAGTCTGTTTCTGGTTTTTGTTTGTTTGTTCTTCCGGTTTGTGTTTTAGATTCCTCATATAAGTGAAATCATGTGGTATTTGTCTTTCTCTGTCTGACTTATTTCACTTAGTATAATACCCTTTAGGTCCACGCATGTTGTCACAATTGGCAAGCTCTCATTCTTTTTTATGGCTGAGTAATATTCCACTATATATATAAATATGTGTATGTGTGTACCACATCTTTATCCATTCATCTACTGACGGACACCTAGGTTGCATCCATGTCTTGGCTCTTGTAAATAATGCTGCAATAAACATAGGGGTGCATATATCTCTTTGAATTCATGTTTTCATTTTCTTTGCATAAATACCCAGTAATGGAATTACTGGATTGCATACTATATTTTTTGGAAGAAAGCTACTATGCTCAGGCTACACATAGGAAATGCGAAGTTATGCTCCATCTCCATCTCTGTGAGGGCAGAGTATATACATAAATTATCTGGAATTCTGTATAGGAGATTTTGTCTTTATTCAACTATGTGTTTACATACATATGGACTCATGGATATTTATTTTATATTTTGGGTAATAATTCAATACAACTTTGTTTTGTTGCTCAAATGGTTCCAGCCTTGGCCATTGGGAGCTCTTGGCTCCTGTGTTTTGAGCACTTCCTAACTTTCTGACACTGTAAGATGCTCCAGGCTTAACTTGCGTATTTCCAGCTCCAGCATGCTGGCCTGGTTTCTTCTATTAGAAAATGATACTAGAAACCAGCATCTGAGCCTTCCGTGTACTTTTTTGCTACTGAGGTATTGTTGGTTCTGGTCCCTCTCAGTGGACAGGGCAATGAATATATGTGTGTGCGTTAACCTACATATAGGCATATGTATCTATACATGTTTCTGTATGTAACCATCTGTGTCCATATTAAGCTAAACAGGGGTTATTCTGATGTCTTCAACTCTAATCCATTATCACATGGATCATTCTAGCTGCCTGCCCTTACTTACCTGTAAATTCCTACTTCAACAGTGAGAAAGCCATCTCCTACCATCCACCATCCATTTACTTGTTTAATTGCAACACATTCATAGTCAGACGTGCTAACACTACACCTGTGGGAAACGTTATCAAAGACAATGCTTTTATGTGCAATTCCTTTTCCTTTAGTTTTACAGATCCACTCATTTCCAAAGTTACTTATGTCAACATGCCCCCTATCCCTTCAGTGAGCTTGTTTTATACATTTAAATACAGATTGATTTGCCACATTCTACATTCCATCCTGAGATCCTGCTGACCTCCTAAATGATTTTTTAAAATTTGCATACATTAAGGTTCACTCTTTGGGCTGAAGTTCAATGGATTTTGACAAATGCATACTGCCGTATATCCACAATCATAGTATCGTATGGAATAGTGTTGTTGCCCTAAAAAACACCCAGTTCTCCGCCTATTCAACCTTCCTCCTTTATCCCTAAACACCTGGCAACCACCAATCTTTTTATGTCTCCATAGTTTTACCTTTCCCAGAATGCCATTTAATTGGAACCCTACAGTATGCAGCCTTTTTCAGACTGGCTCCTTTCATTTACGTATAGCCATGTAAGATCTGTCTCTGTCTTTTTGTGGCTTCATACCTCATTTCTTTTCATTGCTGAATAATATTCCACTTTATAGATGCACCACAGTCTGCTTATCTATTCACCCATTGAAGGACATCTTGTTTGCATTCAGTTTTTGGTGACTATGAATAAAGTTGCTATAAATCTATAGATTTATATATAGATTTATAAATAAACGTAATGCCATAAAACTGCATGCAGATTTTTTTTTTTTTAGGGTTCTTTTTTTCTTTTTTTGTTATGTTAATCACCATACATTACATCATTAGTTTTAGATGTAGTGTTCTATGATTCATTGTTTGTGCATAACACCCAGTGCTCCATGCAGAACGTGCCCTCTTTAATACCCATCACCAGGCTAACCCATCCTCCAAACCCCCTCCCCTCTAGAACCCTCAGTTTGTTTTTCAGAGTCCATCGTCTCTCATGGTTCATCTCCCCCTCCGATTTCCCCCCCTTCATTCTTCCCCTCCTGCTATCTTCTTCTTTTTTTTTTTTCTTAACATATATTGCATTATTTGTTTCAGAGGTACAGATCTGTGATTCAACAGTCTTGCACACTTCACAGCGCTCACCATAGCACATACCCTCCCCAGTGTCTATCACCCAGTCAGCTCATCCCTCCCACCAGCCCCCCAACTCCAGCAACCCTCAGTTTGTTTCCTGAGATTAAGAATTCCTCATATCAGTGAGGTCATATGATACATGTCTTTCTCTGATTTACTTATTTCACTCAGCATAATACCCTCCAGTTCCATCTACGTCATTGCAAATGGCAAGATCTCATTCCTTTTGATGGCTGCATAATATTCCATTGTATATATATACCACATCTTCTTTATCCATTCATCTGTCGATGGACATCTTGGCTCTTTCCACAGTTTGGCTATTGTGGACATTTGCGTGCAGATTTTTGTGTGGACATAAGGTTCGATTGGTTGGGTAAATACCAAGGAGCATGATTGCTGGAGATCATAATAAGAATATGTTAAGCTTTGTAGGAAACTCCCAAACTGTCTTCCCAAGTGGCTGTGCCATTTTTGCAGTCCCACCAGCAAGGAAGAAAGTTCTTGTTGCTTCACATCTTTGCTAGCATTTGATATTCTCATTTTTGGTTTCAGATTTCAGCCATTCTAATAGGTGTATAGTGGTGTCTCATTGTTGTAGTAATTTGCATTTCTTTTTTTTTTTTTTTAGATTTTATTTATTCATCCGACAGAGAGAGATACAGTGAGACAGGGAACACAAGCAGGGGGAGTGGGAGAGGGAGAAGCAGCTTCCCGCCAAGCAGGGAGCCCGATGCGGGGCTCGATCCCAGGACCCTGGGATCATGACCTGAGCTGAAGGCAGACGCTTAACGACTGAGCCACCCAGGCACCCCGTAATTTGCATTTCTTGATGACATATGATGTGAAGTATCTTTCCATATGCTTATTTGCCATCTGTATATTTTCTTTGGTGAGGTGTCTGTTCAAATCTTTTCTCCATTTTTTTCATTGAGTTGCTTGTTTCTTTATTGTTGAATTTTAAGATTTCTTTGTATATTTTGGCTATAAGTCCTTTGTCAGACATGTATTTTTTCAAATATTTTCTCCCAATGTGGGTTTGTTGTTTCATTCTCTTGACGGGACCTTTTGCAGGCATAATATTTTAATCTTAATAAAGTCCAACTTACCACTTTTTTCTCTCATGGATCATGCTCTAGGTGTTTTATCTAAAAGTTCATTACCAAACACAAGGTCACCTAGATTTCTCCTATATTTTATTGTAGAAATTCTGTAGTTTTGTGTTTTACACTTAGGTCTATAATCTATTTTGAATTAATTTTATGAACCTGTGTTTAGGGTCATTTTTTTGCACGCAGATGTCTAGTTGTGCCAGCACCATGTGTTTAAGTCAACATATGCTTTCATTCTCCTGGTGGTCTTCTGGTCTCCTAGGAGAGGATCTTGGAGAGAATATGGATGCATGCACACATTTGCAAGCACTCACTCACCTCCCAGTGACAAGCAATAATTCCCAGAGATAGTTCAGCATAAGTCCATATAAAAGAAGAAAACTATTGTATTAAAGGCAATATAACCTGCAAAACGTTCCCTGCTCATCATGGAGAAAGCATTTTTCCTCCTTCTTTTGCTAAGTCACTCTCAGGGATGCATTTGTGTACAAGAAATGGGTATGGTTGTGACAATAATACGACAACTGAGCCAACTGCTTACTGTCACTATGGGTTGGAAATAGGCTGTGAAATCATCACTTTTTTCCCTTGACTGGACAGGAGCCAATTTTTGGAAAGGGCTTTTCTCTTCTTCAGTATACAGACTCACCCCCAACCTTTCTCAGAACAACCCCTGGGAGGTGAGAATAAAGCCATGTGCTTGCAGTTACACAAGGACCTTTCATGTCAGCTGCTGGGGACATAAGTGAAGACAGTATCCCACTGGTCCTGCTCTCCAGGGCTCACATTCTAACCCAAAATAGACTTGAGTTACAAATGCAGTTATAACAGTGACCAAGCAGCATTTTCCTGACTGCCTGCCACTCACTCTTTGGGAATGTAAGCTTCCCAAAGTCTTCGAGGCATTTCTCACATGGCTGTGTGCGCAGGCTCTCTTGACTCTTGACTGACAGTTGTCGTTTTCCTCCTTTCATCCATCAGCTTTTACCATCAAGGTACCACCTCCTCTCCCTGAACCTCTGCTGCCTGAGGCGAAAGTTTCTGTTGCTGATCCTCATGGAGGTGGCCACTGCTGGGACACAGCTGGACAATGCCCTTGGATGCCAATCAGCTGAAGGGCTGATCAGCAACACGTACAGTTTTGATTCATCTCAGAGCCCAAGAGGCTTGGGGTCTTTTTGTTTTGTTTCATGCTGTGTTTTGCCTTTACCTTCCAGTGATTCCTACCCTCCTCACCATCCTTGAATTTCAAAAAATTTTCCAGCACATATTTTACGTGTGAGTCTCTTCTTAATTTTGTCAGGACAATGTGATCCATTTTGATCTTCATACTTATTCTTTAATCAATTTAGAAAAAAAATCTTTATTTTTATTATTCCCTCTTTTCTATAGCTTGGGTTTATTCCTAGGGAACACATGTAATTCTTGGGCTGAATCTCTATTTCTTTGCCCTACATGCTTAGTTCATTTCCTTTTTAACATGTGTAACCTTCATCCTTTCCTTCTGTGTTTGGGATCTTCTAATTTTTCTCGCATAGCAAAGCTTTGATTTATTTTTCAGTGAAACATCTACTCTTCATTGCCTCTAATGAGCATTTTTATTCTGCTGCCAGACGTTTCCTTCCTTTCCCCATTTGCATCTCTGCCTTTGCCTTCGTTTGTTCTCTCCCCGTCCCAAGGTCACAAAGCTCGTGTCTTCCTTATCCTTTATCATGACCCCAAGGACATGGTTTCTAGAATTTACTTCTGTTTCCTAAGATATCACCTTCAAGAATAGGTTATTTTCTTGAGCCTCTTGGGCAATATATTCCTTCCCACATGTTATGATGTTGTCTGATAGGCTCTACGTTTGGCTTGTTCGTTCTTACTGAAGCTTGGCCCTTACCAGTTTGTGGAATTTAACTAGTACCCATTTTGTCTGGGGCTCTGGGACCTGTGTGCGATGTTCTATTTTTCTGATTGTTGGATTTCCGGACTCTTAAAGAATTCACAAAATTAACAAAAACGTGCACTGCTTCCAACTCTCCATCTATAGTGCTTTTCATATATTATGTTTCAATAACAAATATCGTATTTATAATACTTTTAAATACTGAAATAGATATGGAGAGATAGATATCATTATACTTATGTATCTATATCTATCACCTATCTACCCATGTCAACTTTGAGGAGCTGTCAGCTGGGGTCTCCCTTAATAGTACCTTGATGCTAGGACATGGTAACCACCTCTCCAGTGCATGAAAATATTTTCTGAGGTTGCCAGCATAGTGTGCTACTCTCTCGCTCATTTATTCAGCTCCTCTTTCTGCTTCAATTCTCTGCAAGTCTTACTATGCAAGAAACTAGGTATGCCTCCAGGTACATGGTATAGAAGGAAAAGTATTGTAAATAGGATATTTGTTATTGAAATGTATTGAAATGTAATGCATGAAAATCCTTGTAGATATATAGATAAAAACTGTAATGATAGCCATTTCTCTATGGCATGCTAAAAACATTACTGAAATAAATGAGAAATATGGTAGTTAATTAAGATTTCTACACACACCTTATGTAACTGGTAAAATATTGATTGGTCCTGTGATCATGATAATAAGAGTACCTTCAAATAGTGTAAAGAACACTTTTCACTGGTAGTGTCCTATTTCTGTTGGATAGTTTTATGAATGTGTTTGCACCCGTTGCAAGGTGAAACTTGGTCTATGTCATTAATACCATGACCAGGGAAAAATCTGATAGTTACCTAGAGTTGGCAGTCAGAATTCTGTCACAACATAATGAATGGAGTAGTGCTATTTACAAAGTGGAGTAATTTCACCGGTGTAACTATTATATTAAGTGAGATAATTCATAGAGAGCATTTAGCCCCGTGTCTGGCACATGGTATGCACCTCGTAACTGTTAGCTAGCACCATGGTCATTAATTGAATGTACCTTATCTAAGTTTAAACTCTTCACTGTATCCTTTAAAATCTACCTTATTATCAGACAAAATAAGAATAAGCTGTATTCATTAGGGTAGACTTTGTCATAGTAACCTAAAATCTTAGTGGCTAATAAATAAAGTGTGTGTGTCACTCCCATGAAGGCTAATACAGATGGAGACGTGCTCCCCCATCTGGGAGCTATGCCATGGGGAGCACAGGGCCTCCAGGGTCACATAGCAAGGGAGGAGAAAAAGAGGAGACACACCAGCTTTTAATTGCTTTTATCTCGAAGCGGTATATATCACTTTAGTGCATATTTCATTGCCTAGAACTAGTCATCTGGCACCAACCCAACTGTAAGAGAAAATGAGTCCTAATAGATTCTACCACAGACCAGGAAGTAGAAAATTCTAGTTTTTAAATGTGTTTTCAACAAGACTTCAATAACAATTTCATGTAAATTATGTTTATGTTTTTTAGAGAGGTATTAATTCCAGCCAACTCTGTGGGATGGCAAAACTCACAAATTAGTACTAGTTCAAAAGGAAAAATGTGGGCGCCTGGGTGGCTCAGTTGGTTAAGCGACTGCCTTCGGCTCAGGTCATGGTCCTGGAGTCCCGGGATTGAGTCCCGAGTCGGGCTCCCTGCTCAGCAGGGGAGTCTGCTTCTCCCTCTGACCTTCCCCCCTCTCATGTGCTCTCTTTCTTTCTCTCATTCTCTCTCTCAAATAAATAAATAAAATCTTTAAAAAAAAAAACAAAACAAAAGGAAAAATGTTATAATGTTTTGTCCCATTTAGTACATATAAGAAATTCCTTATTTTGAAAATAGAGAGGTATTTCTAAAAGAAATGTAAGTCCCCAAATTCCCACTAAACATTGGTCGATATTGGAAGAAAATCATTTTGAAGAGGAACCAAATTATTAGCTTTTTCAGCTTCTCTTCAGTCTAGAACTGGCTTTCCCTGGAGTAAGAAGTAGAAGGTAGGTCTGAATCAAAAGCTGTCCGACATTCTCCGAAATTGCTTGTGTTGTTCAAATACAAGAGGTGAACATATTTAATTTAAAAATGGGGTTTCAAGAGACTCCTGCTTCTGGTCAAGAAACAAGAACATGAATTGGATTTATCCTCCCACCTGAAACAATAATAACAATAGAAACTGGAAAATACATGAAACAATGGTTTTCACAGCAGTACAATAAAAAATGAACGGGAAAACCTAAGAAACAGAAAAAAAGTGAGCCCTCTGATTGCCCCAACATACTGCCTGAGGAGTTTCTAGGCCTCCACTCAAGGAGGAGCTTCAAAGTGCAGGCAGTGAAAATTGATAGGACTTCAAGGAGAAACAGACATATCCAAAATTACAGTTGGAGATTTTACACAAACTTGACTTGAATAACACTACCGTTCAACTTGACGTAATTAGAATTTGTAGAATATTCCTTCCAATAACAGCAGAATGCTCATTCTTTTTTATGTGACTATGGAACATCTACCAAAATAGACCATATTATGAGCTATAAATAAATAACCTAAAAGAGTTCAAGTCTTCCAAGTTATGTTCATGAATCACAGTGAGATTAAATTAGAAATCAGGCAGGCAGATAGTTGGAAAAAAAAACCCAAATATTTGGGAAATAAACAATGTACTTCCACATATGTAACCTATGAGTCAAAGAACTTGAAAGAGAAGTTGGAAATTATGTTGAACTGAATGAAAATATAAATGCATCATATCAGAATGTGTGGAATGTAGATAAAGTAGTACTTAAAGGAAAATTTATACCACTAAATATCTATATTGGAAATGAAGGAAGGTCTCAAACCAGTAATCTAACCTTCCACCTTAAGAAATTAGAAAAAGAAGAGAAAGTAAATCTAAAGCAAGGAAGGAAAGAATAAAGATCAGAAAAAATCAATAAAATAGAAAAACAATAGATAAAACCAATGAAACCAAAAGCTGGTTCTTTGAGAAGATCAATAAAATCAAAAAAAACCTCTAGCTAGATCAAGAAAAAAAGGTGAGGTCACAAATTAGCAATATCAAGAATGAGAGATGTAACATCACTACAGGGTCTACAGATTAAAAGAATAAAAGTAGGGGTGCCTGGGTGGCTCAGTTGGTTAAGCATCTGTCTTCGGCTCAGGTCCTGATCCCAGGGTCCTGGGATGGAGTCCCACACTGGGCTCCCTGCTCAGCG
This sequence comes from Halichoerus grypus, assembly GCF_964656455.1. NCBI lineage: Eukaryota > Metazoa > Chordata > Mammalia > Carnivora > Phocidae > Halichoerus > Halichoerus grypus. The sequence goes on along the minus strand of NC_135717.1, from coordinate 14,447,229 downwards.
GGAAGCCTGCTTCCCCCTCCCACTGCTGCTGCTTGTGTTCCCTCTCTTGCGTCTCTCTCTCTCTCTCTGTCAAATAAATAAAATCTTTAAAAAAAATAAAAGAATAAGAATAGAATATTGTGAATAACTTTATGCCAGTAAATTTGACAGTGTAGATGAAATTGACTTATTTCTTAAAAGACACACACCACCAAGCCCACCCAAAAATAAATATACAGCCTGAATAGAGCTATCTCAGTAAAAAAAATTATTCACACACACACACACACACACACACACAAAATAACTCCAGAGCCAGATGACTTCTTTGGTGAATTCTACTGAACAAATTTAGTAAAGAAATAATACCATTTCTACATAAACTCCTACAAAAAAACCCTGCAAAGCAGAGAATAATTCTCAACTCAACCAGCATTATCCTGATTTTTTAAAAGCAGACAAAAACATTACAAGAAAACTACAAAGCAGTATCCTTTATGAACATAGATGCAAAAATTCCTTACAAAATTTTGACAAATCAAATCCAACATTACATAAAAAATAATACACCATAATCAAGCAGGGCAGCTTATGTCAAAAATATAAAGTTGGTTTGACATTCTCTATGTGCTGCTGAAGTGAGCACTTGGTTTGACATTCTAAAATCAAATAACAGGGGCGCCTGGGTAGCTCAGTCATTAAGCGTCTGCCTTTGGCTCAGGTCATGATCCCAGGGTCCTGGGATCAAGCCCTGCATTGGGCTCCCTGCTCGCAAGGAAGCCTGCTTCTCCCTCTCCCATGCCCCCTGCTTGTGTTCCCTCTCTCTCTGTGTCTCTCTCTGTCAAATAAATAAATAAAATCTTAAAAAAAATTTAAAATCAAATAACATAATTCACTATAACAGACTAAAAGAAAAAAAATCATATAATCATCTCAATAGATGCAGAGAAAGCATTCAACAAAACCCAACATCTATTCCTGATTTTTTTTTTTTTTTAAAAAAAGACTTCCAGCAAACTAGGAATAGAAGGGAACTTCCTCAACCTGATAAAGAGCATCTCCAAAAAAACTTACAGCTACCGTCATCATACTGGTAAAAGACTGCATGCTTTACCCCTAAGATCAGGAACAAGAAAACTATACCCATTTTCTCCACTTCTTTTTTTTTTTTTTTTTTTTTTTTTTTTTAAAGATTTTATTTATTTATTTGAGAGAGAGAGAATGAGAGACAGAGAGCATGAGAGGGAGGAGGGTCAGAGGGAGAAGCAGACTCCCTGCCGAGCAGGGAGCCCGATGCGGGACTCGATCCCGGGACTCCAGGATCATGACCTGAGCCGAAGGCAGTCGCTTAACCAACTGAGCCACCCAGGCGCCCCCATTTTCTCCACTTCTATGTAGCATTGTACTAAGGGTCTAGCCTGTGTAATTAGAAAAATAAATAAAAGGCATCCAGATTGAAAAGGAAAAAGTAAAACTGTCTTTATTTACAGTTAACATGGTTGTTGTATTAATTTGTTACTGCTGCATAACAAATTACTATAAATTTAGTGGCTTAAAATACCTATTTATTGTCTCACAGTATCTGTAGGCTGAGTCTGGTTAGGTCTAGCTGGGTTTTCTTTTTAGGGTCTCAAAAAGCTAAAATCAAAATGTTCAGTGGACTACATTCTCATATGCAAGTTTGGCTAGGGAAGGATCTGCCTCCAAGCTCCTTTAAGCTGTTGGCAAAATTAATTTCCTTGAAGCTATAGAATTCATGGCAGAGAGAGAGGGCAGTGGGAGGACAAAGAGAGGGAGAGAGGAGTGGGAGGACAGAGAGGGGGAGAGAGAGATGTTACAACTTGAGTCTCTGACCTATAGATCTTTTGAAGGGATCACTTAATTAGTTCAGGCCCATCCAGGATAATCTCCCTTTTGGTTAACCTAAAAGTCAGCTTATTCAATATTTTCATTACTTTTGCAACTTTGAAATTTAAATTTATCCCTTCACCTTTGCCATATTCTATTCATTTTAAGTGAGTCACCGTTCTGCCTTTGCTATAGGGAAAAGGATTACACAAAAGCATGGATACTGGGAAGAGGAAAGTCAGGAGAGCCATCTTAGAATTTTGCCTACCATATTCACCTATGAAGAAAATCAAATGGCATTGTCAAAAGAAAATTCAGAGTTTTACTTGATGTGAATATTTTGTTGAGCAAGAAATAAACTGCAAATGGGGAGACTTCAAAATCGAGAGATAAGACACTCACTCTCTGCAGTTGCAGCCCAGTTTATAAAACATGAGGAAGTACATTACTCTGTAGGTTACTAGAAACTTCTTTTCAGAGGAATAGCACTACGTAAGCTTACTTCTTTCTAGATGATTGGCTAGGAAGCTACAAGGTCACCCTGACATGAAGAAAGCTTAAGTTTTAAGGTCAGAGACAGCCTTTGGGGAAAATCAGGACAGTATAGTGAGGAATAGTGGTGAAAGTGGATATTCTTGCCTGGTTCCTGATCTTAGTGGGAAAGACTTGAGTCTTTCACCATCAAGTATGTTAGTTTTAGCTTTTTTGTGGATGCCCCTTATCAGGTTGAGGAAGTTCTCTTATATTCCTAGTTTGTTAAGAGTTTTGTTAATATGGGTGGAGGTTGAATCTTGTCGCATTTTTTTTCTGCATCTATTTATGAGACCATTTGGGTTTTTTTTTTTCCTTTGGGCTATTATTATGCTGGATTACATTGATTGGTTGTTGAATATTAAAGGCAGACTTGCCTTCCTGAAATAAACAGCACTTGGTTATGTTGCATTGTCCTTTCTGTTTTGCTGGATTTGATTTGCTGATTTTTTTAAAAGGAATTTTGCATCTACATTCATGAGAGATATTGTCTGTTGTTTTCTTTCATTGTATTTTCTTTGTCTAGTTTTGTTATCAGGATAATGTTGGCCTCCAAAAATGAGTTGGATAGTCTTTCCTTCTCTTCTATTTTCTGGCAGAAATTTTGTGGAACTGTTGTATTTGTTTCTTTAAAGTTTTGGTAGAATGGGATAGTGGAACCAGCTGGGGTTGTTAATCACAAGTTCAATTTCTCTAATAGTTATAGGACCATTCGTGTTATCTGTATCTATATATCTATGTCTGTATCCTAGTCAGGGGACTACTCAGGTTATCCATATCTGTATTAGGTTTCATCTTGGGTGATTTTGAGAATGTTTTGGTCCTTTTAATGTAAGCTCTCACAGTTGCCTCTACTATTTCTTATCTTTTTTAATGTTTAGTAGATCTAGAGTGACATGCTTCTTTCATTCCTGAAACAAGTAATTTGTGACCTCTCTCTCTTTTTCTTTTTCAGTCTTACTAGGGGATTGCCAATTTCATTATCTTCAATCGACAGGTTTCTGGTTTCATTGATTTTTCCTATTGTTTTTGTTTTCAATTTCACTGATTCCCCCTTGCTCTTTATTTATTCTGCTTTTCTTTTCTCAGGAATGTTAAAGGAGAAGCTCATATTATTGGTTTGAGACTGTTTTTCTATTCTTTTCTTTTTTTTAAGATTTTATTTACTTATTTGACAGAGAGAGAGACAGCGAGAGAGGGAACACAAGCAGGGGGAGTGGGAGAGGGAGAGGCAGGCTTCCCACTGAGCAGGGAGTCCGACGTGGGGCTTGATCCGAGGACCACGGGATCATGACCTGAGCCGAAGGCAGATGCTTAATGACTGAACCACCCAGGCACCCCTGTTTTTCTATTCTAATGTAAGCATTTCATATTATGACTTTTCCTGTAAGCACAGTTCATCCTACAAATGCATTTTAAATTTTGTTTAGCTTAGGGGCGCCTAAATTAATTATACAATTATTTTAATTAATACAATTATTAATATATTTGCACCATATCTATAATTTTATTGTTTGTTATGTGTTTATATCTTCTGCTTTTCATTCCTCTGTTATCCCTTCTTCCTTCTTTTGGGTTATTTAAATGCTTTTTTAGTATTTCCCTCTAACTTATCTATTATTTTTTACTATATCTCTTGATATAATATTTCTGCTTTTGCTCTAGGAATTACAATACACATATCTAACTTTTTACAATCTAATTAGAATTCATATTTTTAAATTTTGTATATTAAAAGTTGATTTATTGACATCAGTGTTGCATAGCATAAAGTTCACAATTTTAAAGTATATAACTCAGTGGTTGATCGTATATTCACAGTGTTGTGCAACCATCACAACTATCTAATTCCAGAACGTTTCCATCACCCCAAACAGAAATCCTATACTTCCCATTTTTCTCTTCTCCCCATCCCATGGCTAATACTAATCTACATTTTGTCCATATGGATTTGTCTATTCTGGACACTTTTTATAAGTTGGATCATACCATATGTGGACTTCTGTGTCTGATTTCTTTCACTTAACATAATGTGTTCATGTTCAGTCATGTTGTAGGAGGTATCAGTACTTCGTTCCTTTTTTTGGCTAAATAATATTCCATTTTATCAATATACTATATTTTGTTTATCCATTCATCAGTTTATGGACATTTGTGTTGTTTCCAATTTTTAGCTATTATGAATAATGCTACTACAAATATTTATGTATAAGTTTTTGTGCGAGCATATACTTCAGTTCTTTTTGTATAGCTTAGGAGTGAAATTGCTAGGCTGAGTGGTAATTCTATGTTTAACTTTTGAGGAACTTCCAACTTTTCCAAAGTGATTATATCATTTTACATTCCCACCAGCAATGTACATCCTTGCCAACACTTATTAATTTCATTATTATTTTTAAAAATTTTTATTATTATTGCCATCCTAGTGGGTTTTGATCTCATTGTGGTTTTGATTTGCCTATTTCTAATGATTAAGGATGTTGACCCTCTTTTCATATGCTTATTGACCACTTGTATATCTTCTTTGGAAAAATAGCTATTGAAATTCTTTGCCCATTTTAAAGTGGGTTATCTTTTGTTATTGAGTTTAAAGACTTATTTATATTCCAGGTATTAGACCATTATCAGATATATGGTTTGCAAATATTTTCTCCCATTCTGTTGGTTGTCTTTTCACTTTCTTTGATTTACAATAGTTGCTAATTTCGATGAAGTCCAATTGATCTGTTTATTTTGTTGCTTGTACTCTCTGTGTCATACTTAAGGAGCTATTGCCTAATCCAAGGTCATGAAGATTTACACCTATATTTCCCTCTAGGAGTTTTGTAGTTCTAGCCCTTACATTTAGATTTTTAATACATTTTGAGTTAATTTTTGTATATGGTGTGAAATAGGTATTCAAATTTATCCTTTTGCATTATGAGTATCCAGTTGTCCTAACATTTGCTGAAAAGACTCTTCTTTCCCCATTGAATGGTCTTGGGACCCTTGTCAAAAATCTATTGACCATAAATATATGGGTTTTATTTCTGGACTCTCAATTCTATTCCATTGCTGTGTATTTCTATCCTTGTTCCTATCCCTACTCTGTTCTGATAATTGTACTTTTGTAGTAAGCTTTGCAATCAAATAGAGTGAGTCTTTCAACTTTGTTCTCTTTTTCAAGATTGTTTGACAGGAGCACCTGGGTGGCTCAGTTGGTTAAGCGTCTGTCTTCAGCACAGGTCATGATCTTAGGGTGCTGGGATTGAGCCTCACATTGGTCTCCCTGCTCAGCAGGGAGTCTGTTTCTCCCTCTCCCTCTGCCCCTACCCCTCTTGTGTGCTCTCTTTCTCTCAAATCAATAAATTAAATCTTAGAAAAAAGATTGTTTGGCTATTCAGGGTCCCTTGAAAATCCATATGAATTTTGAGATAAGCTTGTCCGTTTTTGCAAAAAGGGAGCTGAAATTTTGATATAGATTTCATTGAATAGGTGGGTCAATTTGGGGATTATCATCCTGTAGTTCTTTACATATAGTTTCCCTTAACTCTTTGAACATTTTATAAATAGCTAATTTAAAGTCTTTGTGTATTAAGTCCAACATCTGGACTCCCTCAAAGACAGTTTCTATTGATTGTCTTTTTCTCTGTGGACTATATGGGCAATACTTTCTTCTTTCTTTGAATGTCTTGTAATTTTTCTTAAATACTGGATATTTTTACTACTACTATTATAAAGGGATAATTTTGGAAACTAGATCCTCTTCCTAACCCCAGGATTTGTGTTGCTGCTTGCTTTAGTTGTTGCTTTTATTTGTTTTGTGACTTATCTGAATTAATTTTGTAAAGTCTATATACTTTGTCATGTGTAGTCACTGAAGTCTCTGTTCTGTTAATAGTTAGCTAATAATTGGGTAGAGATTTCCTTAAACTCTTGAAACCAAAAAAATCTTCCAGTCTTTGTAAAGCAGCTCAGTTAGGGCATGTCTTTAACACTCAGTCAAAAAATTGATGACTATCATAGTCTTCACTTTCTGCTTGCATAAAGCCTAAAGGTCAGCCAGAATTGAGTACTTAGGGCCTTCCCAGGGCTTTCCTGAGCATGCCCACAGCCCTGGGAATGCATATTGTCCTCTAAATTCTTAGGAATATGTTAGAGTTTTCAAAAGTCCTTTTCTTCCAAAGTATCTAATTTCCCAGGCTTTCCTCCCAAATTTTTTGGGGTAGTCTATTGTTTAGCCCAATTGTTTTCCCTGGGCTCAGGCAGCAGTGACTAAAATATTTGCCTGTCAATGTTTTCAACTAATGGCCCCTGAGGAGTGGCATTAGCACAAGGCACAACCAAGTTAGGTGAGATAAAATCAAGTCTTTTGAGCCATCAGACAGGTCAAAACAAAATAATTGCAAGTATTTGTGAATGAGGTCCATTCTGCTATCTCTGGTTCCAGTGTTGGGAATGTGGACTGTCATTTTCAAGGCTACTAATTATCTGGGGGACAAAGACTAGCATAAGTTAACATACTCCAAAACTCATTGTTCTTACCAAGATTCAACTATTTTTTTCTTGAGTAAGTGGGTTCTTGGGGCTTCCACAAGCTTTTGGCTAATTTCCAGATATCCAAAAAAGTTCATTCCGACTTTTTTTTGCCAGTTTAAAAAAATTACTTTTTTGGAGTAACAGAATTTTAGAGTTCCCTATTCTGTCATTTTCACCGATGTCACTTGCTATTTTATCACTTCAAGTAGAATGTAGAAATCTTACCACCACATAGGTCCCTTTATATTCCTCTTTTATGTTATAGTTGTCTTATACATTACTTCTACATACGTTGGGACCCCATCAAATAATGGTACAGTTTTTAATTTCATCCATTAAGCATATTTCAACAGAAGAATAGTCTGTTACACTAACCCCAATATTTACCTTTCTATTGTTTTTCTTCATTCTCAATGTTCTAAGTTTCTTTTTTGTATCATTTACGTTCTATCTGAAGAACTTCTTTTAGCAATTCTTTTAGAGAAGTTTTGCTGGCAAGAAATTCTCATTGCTTTCCTGCATTTAAGAATTTTATTTCACCTTCATTCCTGAAGGATATTTTTACTGTATATAGAAATCTTTGTCAATAATTCTTTTCTCTCAGCACTTCAAAAGTATTGTTCTATTTTCTTTGGCCTCATGATTTCTCATGAGAAATCCAGTTACGTGATTCAAACTGTTTTCCTACAAGCAATGCACCATATTCTTCTGTCAGATTTCAAGATTCTTTTTTCTTAGGACACCTGGGTGGCTCAGCCATTAAGCGTCTGCCTTTGGCTCAGGTCATGATCCCAGGGTCCTGGGATCGAGCCCCAAGTGGGGCTCCCTGCTCAGTGGGGAGTCTGCTTCTCCCTCTCCCTCTGCTGATCCCCCTGTTTGTCCCCCCCTTTCTGTCAAATAAATAAATAAAATCCTTTTTGAAAAGATTCTTTTTTCTTTGCCTTAGTTCTCATCAATGTATGATGTGTTTGGCATAGATTTCTTTGGATTTATCCTATTGCAGTTCTCTGAAATTCTTGGACCTATATAGATTTGTATCTTTTGCCAAATTTGGGAAGTTTTCAGCCATTATGTCTTTAAATACTTTTTCTGTACCACACTCTTTTTCCTCTCCCTTAGGACTCTGGTAACATGCCTTTTGGTATTGTCCCATGGGCCTTTTAGGCTCTGTTCACTTTTTTTCAAACTTTTTTTTCTATGTTGTTCAGATTTCTAAAGTTCTTCCTTCAGGTTTTCTGGCTCTTTCCTTTTCTATCTCATGTGGAGCTCATCCTGTGTGTTTTCATTTTGTACTTTTAAGTTTTGAAATTTCCTTTGGCTATTCTTTATATCTTCTTTTTCTTTGCTGAGACTTTCTTTCCATTCTTTCCAAAAGTGTTTGACCTTATTTGGAGTATTGTATGATAGCTGCTTTAAAGTATGTGTAAAGTATAAAGATAATTCCAATATCCATGTCCTCCTGGCATTGACATGTGTTTGGTTATCTTTTTCCAAACAAGTATAGCTTTTCCCGTTTTGTTGTATTTTGAGAATTTATGATTATATCCTGGACATTTAGAATATTTTGCTATGTGACTCAGAGTCTTATTTATATTATGGACAATGTTGACTGTGTGTGTGTGCACGCACACACACATGCACATGCTAGCAGGCAATCAGCCTGGTTGGGTTTATGCCTCCCATTCTGATTGGTTGGAATTCCAATTTCAGTTAAATTTTCAAAGCCTTTGCATTCCTATTCAGATCTGTCCTGAATAGGACAGATCTATTTCTATTCAGATCTGTGTGTGTACGTGCACACACACGCACATGCTAGCAGGCAATCAGCCTGGTTGGGTTTATGCCTCCCATTTATATTGGTTGGAATTCCAATTTCAGTTAAGTTTTCAAAGCCTTTGCATTCCTATTCAGATCTGTCCCATGTGAGTGACACCAGTGGCTAGTTTGACACATGGGCTCTTATCTAACCCATTGTTCCATTCTCAAAGTCTATATATGCTTGTTAGGGTCAGATCAATCTACTCATATGGGGTTGAGACCAGAAGTTTATAAACAATTTACAGTAGTCACCTTAGCAAAGTTTTCCTCATTCATGATCTTATAAGCACTTTTCATTTTCCAGGTACTCTCTGTTTTGGTCCTCCAACTAGAAAGCTACAAATTTTATTACCTCAAGCTACTGTACCCTTTCTACAATTGCACTTGTGTCAGACAAGCAAAAGGAGGACAGAGGAAGACAAGAAGCAATGGAGGTCCTTATAACCCTTTTGGGACCACATATTATCTGATCAGAGAGGAAGGTTTTCCTTCCTCTGAGTTGTAGGCTCCTACTGGTTCTCATTACCCTTACTGCTTTTGCTTTTATGGATTGTTTGAGGGCTGAGATACAAGAGAATAGAGAAAAAATTAAAAAAGAAATAATGATGGTGAATTTCATCTTCTTTCTTTTAGGAAATCACCTCCCCATACATCAAGTCAGAACTTGAGGCATCTCCTGGAGTCTTCTATGTTGTCCTAATTCTCACAAGTTTCAGGCTTCCCTAAGTTCAGGCCTGGAAATACCAGAAGAAAGTAATGATAAACTCATCACTAGTGGGTGGTCCTTTGAATTCTCATGTTCTTCCCCAATCTGCCTGTTAGTAGTTGTTTTTAGAGTCCTCAATTAGCTGCTCCATGCATTCTGCCTTGATTTTACACTACATTCAGTGGGATATATATTAGGTTCAGTATGCTTATTTCATCTTACCCAGAAGTGGAAGCCTGGTCAGTTGACTTTTTGGCAAAAGTGCAAAAACAATTTAATAGTGAAAGCATAGTTTGTCAATAAAACTTGTTGAAATGCCTGGATAGCTACATGTATATATCCACATACATACATAGGTACATACATACATACATCCACACTTCAATCATACATTTCACCATATTCAAAACTTAACTCATAATGAATCTTGGACCTAAATGTAAAGCATAAAATTATAAAACTTGTAAGAGAAAACTTTTGTGACCTTGGGTTAGGCAAATATTTAAAAACTATGATCCCAAAAGTATGATTCCTAAAAGAACAACTTCATAAAGTAGACTTCATCAAAATTAAGAATTTTCTCTTTGAAAGATACTGTTAAGAGAATGAAAAAATGAGCCACAGACAGAGTGGAAATATTTGTAAATCACATATCTTATAAAGGACTTGTATTCAAACATATAAAGAGCTCTCTAAATTCAACTAAAAACTCAACATAAAAATGGGTAAAAGATATGAACAGATAATTTACCAAAGAAGATATACACAAATAAGCCCCTGAGAAGATAGCTAATATCATTAACCATTAAGGAAATGCAAATCAAAAATACAATGAGATGCTATCATGTACCTATTAAAATGTCTAAAATTAAAATGACTACCTATACCAAGAGATGGTGAGAAAGTAGAGCCACTGGAATGCTCATACACTGCTAGTGGGAGTGTAAAATGGTACAACCACTTTGCATAATTGGCATTTTTTTAAACAGTTAAACATACATACTAATACATTCTAAATACAACCGTTATATGACCTGCCATTCCACCTCTAGGTATTTAATCAATATAAATGAAAGCATGTGTTCATGCAAAGATTCAAACATGACTGCTCATTGCAACTTTATTTATAATAGTCAAAAACTGGAAGTAACCTAAATGTCCATCAACAGGTTAGTAGATTAACAAATTATGGTATATTCATACAATGAAATACTATTCAGCGAACTATTGTTACATACAAAATTATGGGTGCATTTCAAAATATTATGCTGAAATAAAGAAGCCAGACAACAAAAATGCATACACTAAAATTCTATTTCTATAAAATTCTAGAAAAAGAAGTTATAATGATTCCTATGGGAGAGGGGAGAGGATGAAAGAAGTGGAGGGAAGAGATATGAGGAAACTTTTGGAGGCAATGGATATATTTATCATCTTGATTGTGGTGATGGCTTCACATGTATTAAAACTTACTAAATTGTATGCTTTATATGCAGTTTAATATATGTCAATTACACTTATAAGCTTATTTTTAAAATGGGTTTTTACATCATTCTCTGTGATTGTGAAATCGGCAGAAATTCCCCTACTTCTTGGGTTTATGGTTAAAGTGCTATTTCGCACATTGTCTATTTGTGTAAATTCACGAGTTCATTAATGGTCATTTGGGAAGAAGCATATTGATCACTTTACATCTCCTTCCACCATATTTGACTGTTTTCTAGCTCTTATCTTTGTCACTTCATTTATCCCACTTTCTCATTTTGTTTATTGTTCTTTTTGAGTTGAATGTTCAATAAATTTACTTCTATTCCTTCAGTTAAATTGTGTTTTCCTGTATATAATTGTATCTATCGATACAAACAAGTAAAGAGAAGGAAGCCAAAGTCATGCTTGACCCCCCTCTCCAGATAAGAACACTACTGACATTTTTGCCAACATCCTTCCTGACATCTTCCTGTCCATGTATACATTTTGTGCGTATGTTTGTGTATGCAGAAAAGTACACAACTCATAAGTATACAGATTACCATGAACTAAATGTACCCATGTAACCAGCACTCAGTTAACAGACCATTGCCAGCGTCTCAGAAGACATTTTCATACCCGCTGCCAATCACAGTCCTCTCCCCATCAACCCAAGGGTAACTACTGTCTTGACTTCTTTTTTTTAAAAAGATTTATTTATTTATTTTAGAGAGGGGGAGGGGCAGAGGGAGAGGAAGACAGAGTATCTCAGGCAGACTCCCCACTGAGCATGGAGCCCAAGGTGCTCAGTGCTTGATCTCACAACCCCGAGATCATGACCTGAACTGAAGTCAAGAGTTGGATGCTTAACCAACAGCCCTCCAGGTGCCCCTCTACTGTCTTGACTTTTAATGACATAGATTACTTTTGCCAGATGTTAAATTTTATTTAAATGTAATCATGAGGGGCACCTGGGTGGCTCAGTTGTTAAGCGTCTGGCTCAGGTCATGATCTCAGGGTCCTGAGATCGAGCCCCGCATCAGGCTCCCAGCTCGGCGGGAAGCCTGCTTCTCCCTCTCCCACTCCCCCTGCTTGTGTTCCCTCTCTCGCTGTGTCTCTCTCTGTCAAATAAATAAATAAAATCTTAAAAAAAAAAAATGTAATCATGAAGCATACATTCTGCTTTATCTGTCTTCTTTCACTCAGCATTATATTTATGAGGCTCTTCCGTATGGTTTTAGGGTGTTGTAGTTCATTCACTATTGTGGAGCTACATTATCTCTCTGCTATGTGAATATATCATAATTTATTTGTCAATTTTATTGTTGATAGGCATTTGGGTGGTTTCCAGTTTGAGGCTATTATGAGTAGTGCTGCTATAAATATTCTAGTGCATGTCTTTTGTGAGCATATGAATACTGTTTTATTGTTTATATACTTAAGAGAGAAATTGCTGGGTCATGTACATGCAATTAAGATGCATCTAACTTTAAGTGCTATCATACTAGACAAACTATTTTGTAATTTGATTTAAGCACTGAACAATAAGTCATAGGCATATTTCCATGTCAATTAATAGTATTAACTATGTGAATGTACCATGCTTTAATCATTTAGTTGTTTATTGATAGGCGTTTGCTTTGCTTCCAATTTTTCATTAATATGAGCAATAAAATACTCCATGTCCTTATAAATTATCTCTGTTCAATTGACTGGTTATCATTTTAGGATAAAGGCTTAAAACTGGAATTGCTGCATCTAAGGGTATGTCCATGTGCTTATAAATTTTGATACACATTGTCCAACTGCCTTTTTGAAATGAGGTACAATTTACAATCTCACCAACATTGACTAAGAGGGAACATTCTTCTATGTCCTCACTCACACTGAATTTTATGTATATTTCTAAACTCTTGTCAGTCTGATGGAATAACCTCACATCTTTGCATTAAGTTATATTTCTTTCTCTCTCTCTCTTTTTGTGGGAGAGTAAGAGAGCACGTGCATGAGGGGGAGAGAAAGAGGGAGAGAGAGAATCTTAAGCAGGCTCCATGCCCATCATGGAGCCCAACATAGGGCTTGATCTCACCATGTTGAGATCATAACCTGAGCTGAAATCAAGAGTTGGATGCTTAACCAACTGAGCCATCCAGGTGCCCTCCTAATAGTTTTTCAATTGATTTGGTATTAGGTTATTTGTTGCATGATGGTACATTACAAATATTTTCACCATGGATTATACTCTGTCATTATTAGATGACTCTCCTTGTCCTATTTAAACATTTTCATCTTGAATTCAATTTTGTCTGATACTTAAATTGTGAGCTTTCTTTTTTTTTAATTGAAGTATAATTGACATAGAACATTATATTAATTTCAGTTGTACAACATAGTGATTTGATATTTGTATACATAGTGAAATAATCACCGTAAGTCTAGTTACCATCTGTCACCATCCAAAGATACAAAGATTTACTCTCTTAACAACTTTCATATGCAATACAATATTATTGACTATAGTCACCATGCTGTGACACATTACAGCCCATGTCTTACTTATTTTATAACTGGAAGTTTGTACCTCTTGGTCCCCATTTCACCTACCCCTAAATCCCGCTCCACTCTGGCAACCACTACTCTGTTCTCTGTATCTAGGAGGTTTGTTTGTTTTGTTTGTTCATTTGGGTTTTTGTTTTGGGTTCCACATATAAGTGAAATCATACAGCATGTGTCTTTCTCTGTCTGACTTATTTCACTTAGCATACCATCAAGGGCCAGCCACGTTGTTGCAAATGGCAACATTTCATCCTTTTTTGTGGCTGACTAGGATTCCATTGAATAATATATCACATCTGTATCCATTCATCTATCTGTAGACCCTTAGATTGCTTCCATATCTTAGCTATTGTAAATGAGTTTGCAATGAACATAGGGGTGCATATATCTTTTCAAATTAGTCTATTTATTTTCTTCAGATAAATACCAGAAGTGGAATTGCTGGATAATATGGTAGTTCTATTTTTAATTTTTTGAGGAACCTCCATACTGTTTTCCACAGTGGCTTCACCAATTTACATTCCCACCAACAGTGCACAAGTGTTCCCTTTTCTCCACATTCTTGCCAATGCTTGTTATTTCTTGTCTTTTTGATAATAGCCATTCTGACAGGTATGAGGTGAGATGTCATTGTGGTTTTGATTTGCATTTCCCTGATGATTAGTGCTTGAGGATTTTTCATGTTCCTGTCAGTCATCCATATATCTTCTTTGGAAAAATGTCTATTCATATCTTCTGCCCCTTTTTCAGTCAAATTGTTTGGGGTTTGTTGTTACCGAGTTGTAGGAGTTCTTTATATATTTTAGATACTAACCCCTTATCAGATATATGATTTCAGATATCAGATATATGATCTTCTCCTGTTTAGTAGGTTGCCTTTTCATTTTGTTGATGTTTTCCTTCACTGTTCAGATGCTTTTTAGTTAGATGTAATCCCATTTGTTTATTTTAGCTTTTGTTACCCTTGCCTTTGGAGTCAGATAAAAAAGTCACTTCCAATACTGATGTCAACAAAGAGCTTACCCTGTATGTTTTCTTCTAAGAGTTTTACAGTTTCAGGTCTTGTATTCAAGTCTTTAATCCATTTTGAGACAATTTTTGTGTATGGTGTAAGATAATGATTCAGTTTCATTCTTTTGCATGTAACTAACTAGTTTTCCCAACACAATTTATTGAAGAGACTGTCCTTTTCACATATTTTTGCCTTCTTTGTCATAAATTAATTGACCATATATGCATGGGTTTATTTCTGGGCTCTCTATTCTGTTCCACTAATCTATGTGTCTGTTTTTATGCTAATACCAATACTGTTTTGATTACTATAGCTTTGTAATACAGTGTGAAATCAGAAAGTATGATACCTCCATATTTGTTCTTTTTTCTCAAGATCAACTTAACTGTTTAGCATCTTTTGTGGTTCCATACAAATTTTAGGATTGTTTGTTCTATTTCTGTGGAAAATGCATTGGAATTTTGATAGGAATTGCATTGAATCTGTAGATTGCCTTGGGAAATATGGGCATTTTTAGCAATATTAATTATTTTAATCCATGAGCATTAAATATTTTCCCACTTATTTGTGTTTTTTTCAATTTCTTTCATCAATGTCTTATAGTTTTTAGCGTACAGGTCTTCAACCTCCTCAGTTAAATTTATTCCTAGGTATTTTGTTCTTTTTGATGCAGCCATAAATGGGATTGTTTCCTTAAGTTCTCTTTCTGATTGTTAGTTGTTAGTGAATAGAAATGCAACAAATTTTGTATATTGATTTTGTACCCTGCAAATTTATTGAATTTGCTTATTAGTTCTAATAGATTTTTTAGGTGGAGTCTTTGGGGTTTTCTATATATAAAATCAAGTTTTCTGCAAATACTAACCATTTTACTTCTTCCTTTCTGATTTAGATCACTTTTATTTCTTTTTCCTGCATAATTGATCTGGTTAGGATTTCCAATACTATGTTGAATAAAAGTGGTGAGAGTGGGCATCCTTGTCTTGTTTCTGATCTTAAAGGAAGGGTTTTCAACTTTTTGCTGTTGAGTATGTTAACTGTGGGCTTGTCATATATGGCTTTTATTATGTTGAGTTACATTTCATCTATACCCACATTGTTGGGAGTTTTACCATAAGTGGATGTTGAAGTTTGTCAAATGCTTTTTCTTTATCTATTCAGATGATCATATGGTTTTTATCCTTCATTTTGTTAATGTGGTGTTGTCATGTTGATTGATTTGTAGATGTTAAATCATCTTTGTATCACTGGAATAAATCCCATTTGATCATGGTGAATGATCCCTTTAACGTATTGTTGAATTCAGTTTGCCAATATTTTGTTGAGGATTTTTGCATCTATGCCCATCAGGGATATTGGCCTGTATTTTTGTGTGTGCAGTGTCTCTGTCTGGTTTTGGTATCAGGGTAATGATACTTTTGTAAAATGAGTTTGGAAGAGTTCTCTCCTCTTTAATTTTTTGGAAGAGTTTGAGGAGGATCTTTAAATATTTGGTAGAATTCACCCAGTGAAGCCATCTGACCCTGGACTTTTGTTTGTTGGGAGTTTTTTGATTACTGATTCAATCTCTTTACTGATAATCAGTCTATTAAGACTTATTATTTCTTCATGATTCCTTCTTAGAAGATTATATGTTTCCAGGAACTTATCCATTTCTTCTTCAATTTATTGGCATATAATTTTTCAGAGTAGTCTCTTAAAATCCTTCGTATTTCTGTGGTGTCATTTATTATTACTTCTTCTCTTTCATTTCTGAATTTATTTGAGTCTTCCATCTCCTTTTCTTAGTGAGTCTAGCTAAAGATTTTGTTTAACTTTCAAAGAACCAGCTCTTAGTTTCATTATTCTTTCTTATTGTCATTTTATTTATTTATTTATTTATTATTTTATTTATATATTTGACAGAGAGAGAGACAGCGAGAGAGGGAACACAAGCAGGGGGAGTGGGAGAGGGAGAAGCAGGCTTCCCGCCGAGCAGGGAGCCCGATGCGGGGCTCGATCCCACGAACCTGGGATCATGACCTGAGCCGAAGGCAGACGCTTAACGACTGAGCCACCCAGGCGCCCCTTTATTGTCATTTTAATCTCCATTTTATTTTATTTATGCTCTAATTATTTTTTCCCTTCTACTAACTTTGGGTTTTGTTTATTCTTCTTTTCCTAGTTCCTTTAGGTATAAATTTAAATTATTTATTTAAAATTTTCCTTGTTTCTTGAAGTAGGGCCTGTACCTCTATAAACTTTCCTCTTAGAACTGCTTTTGCTGCATCCCATAGGTTTTGGGATATGGTATTTTCATTTCATCTTTCTTGTTTTTTTTTTTTTTTTAAGATTTTATTTATTTATTTGACAGAAAGAGAGACAGTGAGGGCAGGAACACAAGCAGAGGGAGTGGGGGAGGGAGAAGCAGGCTTCCCGCTGAGCAGGGGGCCTGATGCGGGGCTCGATCCCAGGACCCTGGGATCATGACCTGAGCCGAAGGCAGACGCTTAACGATTGAGCCACCCAGGCGCCCGTCTTCGTTTTTTTTTAATTTCTCCTTTGATTTCTTCATTGAGTCATTGGTTGTTCAGTAGCATGTTGTTTAATTTGTCCATATGTGTGATTTTTCTGTTTTTTTCTTGTGATTGATTTCTAGTGTCATACCACTGTGGTCAGAAAAGTTGCTTTATCATTTCAATCTTCTTAAATTTATTGAGACTTATTTTGTGGCTCAAAATATGATCAATCCTAAAGAATGTTTCATGTACACTTAAGAAGAATATGTATTCTGCTGCTTTTAGATGAAATGTTCTGTATATATCTATTAAGTCCATCTGGTCTCATGTGTTATTTAAGGCTGATGTTTCCTTATTGAATTCCTGTCCAGATGATCTATTCATTGGTGTGAGTGGGGTATTAAATTTCCCTATTATTATTGTATTGCTGTCAATTTTTCCCTTTAGGCCTGTTAATATTTGCTTTATATGTTTAGGTGTGCCTGTGTTGGGTGCATAAATATTTACAAATGTTCTATCTTCTTGTTGAATTGATTCCTTTATCATTATGTAATGCCCTTCTTTGTCTTTTAGTACAGTCTTTGTTTTAAAGTCCATTTTTTTGGGGTGCCTGTCTAGTTCAGTCAGTAGATCATGCCACTCTTGATCTCAGGGTTGTAAGTTTGAGCCCCATGTTTGGTGTAGAGATTACTTAAAAATAAAATCTTTAAAAAAAATAAAGTCTGTTTGGTTTCATATAAGTATAGCCACCCAGCTTCCTTTTGGTTTCCATTTCCATGAAACATCTTTTCCCATCCCTTCACTTTCAGTTGTGTGTGTCCTTACATCTGAAGTGAGTCTCTTGTAGGTAGCATATAGATGGGTCTTCTTTCTTTAACCCATACAGCCACTCTATGTTTTTTTTATTAGAGGATTTAGTCCATTTACATTTAAAATAATTATTGATAGATATGTGCTTATTTTGTCCCTTGACTTCTGTTTTTTTGTAGTTATTCTCTGTTTTTTTCTTTTTCCCTTGCTTTCTTCCCTCGTGGCTTGATGACTTTCTATAGTGTTATGTTTAGATTCCTTTCTTAATATGTTTTGTGTATCTACTATAGGTTTTTGCTTTGTGGTTACCATGAGGCTCACATATAACAGCTTATATATAGGTGTATCTATTTTAAGTTGAAAGCAAGTTGGAGTACATTCTAAAACTCTACATTTTTTACTACATTCCCCATGATTTATATTTTTGATGTCACATTTTACAACATTTTATTTGTTTATCCTTTAACTAATTATTGTATAGTTGTTTTTACTACTTTTGTCTTTTAATCTTCATACTAGCTTTATAAGTGATCAATCCACTATCTTTATTATATATCTACCTTTACCAGTAAGATTTTTAGTTTTATGTTTTCTTGTTCCTAAGTAGCGCCCTTTCTTTTCAGCTTAAGGAATCCCCTTTAACATTTCCTGTGAGGCCTGTTTAGTGGTGATGAACTCATTTATCTTTTGCTTGTCTGGAAATCTCTATCTCTTCTTCAATTATGAATAATAACCTTGCCAGGTAGAGTATTCTTGGCTGGAAAATTTTCCTTTCAGCACTTTGAATATATAATGCCACTCACTTGTGGTCTGTAAAGTTTCTGCTGAAAAATTTGCCAATGGTCTTATGGGGGTTCTCTGACATGTAATAAGTTGTTTTTCTTCTGCTATTCTTTTTTTAAGATTCTATTTATTTATTTGCCAGATTGAGAGAGAGAGAGAGCACAAGTCAGGGAAGCAGCAGGCAGAGGGAGAAGCAGGCTCCCTGATGAGCAAGGAGCCCAATGCAAGACTTGAATCCAAGACCCTGGGATCATGACCTGAGCTGAAGGCAGATGCTTAACTGACTGAGCCACCCAGGCATCCCTCTTCTGCTGCTTTTAAAATTCTCTCTTTATCTTTACTTTTGACATTTTAATTATAATGTGCCTTGGTATGGGTATTTTTGGGTTTCTCTTCTTTGGAGCTTTTCTGGGATTCCTGGATCTGGATATCTGTTTCCTTCCCCAGGTTAGAGAAGTTTTCAGCCATTATTTCTTCAAATAAGTTTTCTGCCACTTTCTTTCTCTTTTCCTTCTAGGACCCCTATAATGCACATGTTATTCTGCTTGATATTGTCCTATAGGTTTTTTAAGCTATCCTCACTTTAAAAAAAAATTATTTTGTTGTTGTTGTTGTTACTCCTTTTGGGTGAGTTTCACTAACCTGTCTTCCAGAGCACTGAATTCTTTCTTCTGCTTCCTCTAGTCTGCTGTTGAAACCCTCTAATGTATTTTTCAGTTCAGTCATTGTACTCTTCAGCTCTGTGACTTCTGTTTGGTACTTTTTTACATTTTCTTTTTCTTTTTCTTTTTTTTTTTAAGATTTTATTTATTTATTTGACAGAGAGGGACACAGCGAAAGAGAGAACACAAGCAGGGGGAGTGGGAGACGGAGAAGCAGGCTTCCTGCAGAGCAGGGAGCCCGATGTGGGGCTTGATCCCAGGACCCTGAGATCATGACCTGAGCCAAAGGCAGATGCTTAATGACTGAGCCACTCAGGCTCCCCTATACTTTTTTACATTTTCTATCTCTTTGTTGAAGTCTCTACTCTGGGAATCCATTCTTCTTTCAAGTTTGGTGAGCATTTCTATGACCATTACTTTGAACTCTTTATCAGGTAAATTACTTATCTTCATTTCATCAAGGTTTTTTTTTTTTTTTTTTTTCATTAAGGTTTTTATCTGGGGGTTTATCTTGTTCTTTCATTTGGATTATATTCCTGTTTCCTCATTTTGCTTGACTCTCTGTGTTTGTTTTTATGTATTGAGCAAAACAGCTATCTCTCCCAGTCTCAAAGGAATGGCCTTATGTGGGAGCTAAAACTTATCACTTAACCTTGCCCTAGCTCTTGGTTGTCTCTCAGACCTTTGTGATTTTCTAAACAAACTAACTCATTTTTGATGGGATCCAGTTGAGGATATGCCAAGACCTGTGAATATTTCAGAGGGAGGGATTTCAGCACCTAGTTTCAGACAGATTGAAAACTAGACCCTCAGACAGCAGCTTTTAAGGTATGCAAATATACACAATCCTGTGGGATCACAATTGTAAACCTGCTGTCCTTCAGAGCAGGTGACTTGGAGGTGTCCTTTTAATGACAGTTGCAAAAATCAAGGGCCCAGATAAGTGTATGAGCTCCTTTCTGGGACCAACTGGCAAGCTGTGGTGAGACCAAGGGAGAGCACAAAATTGGTATCCCTGGCCTATGTTCTCCGAGAACATTTCTGTAACTTTTAGATATGTGGTAGGCCTGAAGCCTATCCCTCAGACTGAAGCTCCAGGACAGGTAAATAGCCCTTTTTCACAGGAAGACTGGGGGTGTTTCAGTCTGCTGTCTGTGCAGGCTTGATAGCCTGCCAAGAATTTTTTCTCCAATTATTTCAGACTCATGGGGCCCTAAACACAATCCACTAGAGTTATGTGCTCAATGGACATCTGCTGTCTGGGCTGTGTGCACAGATTTGGCAGGGCCAAGGGAGTGGTGCAGGGGCAGGGCACTCCCCCTCTGGCTTTGGTGGGGCTGTAGGGGCAGTGTGGAGGCAGGATGCACCCTCCAACACCAGCAGGTTAGGGAGTCCATTTGGTTTCGTCTTTTCTCCCTGGAGGTCAGGCTGGCTCAAAAAAATGGTGCCTGCCAGTGCCTCAGTCCCCAGAGAGAGTTATAACAGGCTCTTGCCCCTCTGGCAGATGCTTTAAGATTAGCAAACAAATCTCCTCACATGATCTAGGTGCTTTTCATGTGCTGGTTTTATGCTGGGTCCCAGGGCAAGTGAATCTACATCTCCATTCCCTACAGCCCTATGGTTCTTCTGGACACAAGCCCCATTGATTTTTTTAAGCCAGACATATTGGGGACTCATCTCTTCCATGAAGGTCCCAGGGTTTGGGTGCCTGATGTGGGACACAAATTCCTCACTCCTCAGGGAGAAGCTCCATGTTTGTGAGATTGTGGGTTGCCACACCAAGGGTGGGGATTGTGGTAAGACCGGATCTCTTTCTCTCTTACTCTCAATGTGGCCTTTGTTTTAGAGAAGCTGTTCAGCTAGTTTTCATGTCTTTTTCAGAGGGAAATTTTGCATATGTAGCTGTAGTTTTTTTGTGTCCTTGGGAGGACGTGACTTCAGGAACTTACTATGCCACCATGTTGAACTGCCAATCCCGGGCTTCATTTTATTATTTGAATTGACCTACATTACCCACATTTTCACTTAAAACTTTTTTGTTTCTATTACAAAAGAAATAAGGCTTGATATTCAAACAGTGATTATCCTGTTCCAATCCTACCTGGTTCTGCAATTCACTTCTGGCACTGACACCTGGAGTCAGTGCCAACTCCCTAAGTTAAAGGCTTAGTCCTCCATAAGAGTGGCCCCGCTTCAGACACCAGCCTCAAGTTTATGGGGTTCCCAGGCAACACACACTTCTAACCAACTAACTACAAATTTGGGGGTACCCAATATTCCTTCAGATTCAATAATTAGAATGATTCAGAGAAATCAAGAAAGTGTTATACTTATAATTATAAATGATACAACTCAGGAACAGCCAAGTGAAGAGACCTGTAGGGTGAGGTCTGGAATGGTTCTGAATGCAGAGCTTCTGTGCCCTCTCCCCAGGAAATCAGGGCACATCACTCACGCAGAACACATCGGTGTGTTTACCAACCGGCAGCTCCACCAAGCCTCAGTGCACAGAGTTTTTACTGGGGTTTCTTTCCATAAGCACAATTGATTAAACCATTGGTGACATGAGACATAACTGAACTCAATCTTCAGCTTTCTTTTTTCCCTGGAGGTCAGGCTGGCTCAAAGCTTCAACCCTCTAATCACAAGTTTGGTCTTTCTGGTGATCAGGCCCCATCCTGAAGCTCTCTAAGGGCTTACCATCAGTCTCCTCATTAGCATAGACCTGGGTGTGATCCAGGGGCTCATGAATAGCAAAGAAACGTCTATCACTTGGGAGATTCCAAGAGTTTTCGAAGCTCTGTGCTGAAAACCAAGGGCAAAGATGAGACAATTCCTTATTATACAACACACATGTAAAAATTTAACAATGTAGAAAATGTTTATATAGAAAACAAAAGTTACTCATAATCCCCCAACCTAGAAATAGTCACTGCTGACGTGGAGTGAATGTTCTTCCAGAGTTGTTTTCTGTGCACATATCAGTATGTAAATAAAATTGCTTTTATGCAAATGGCACTACATTTAACGTACTGTTTTGCAATTTGCTATGTTCAGTTATTTTGGGCCTGTTTCCATATCATTACATATAAACCAAACTTGACCTCATTATTTTAAAGTGTTGTACTCAATACACCATTGCTTACTTACTAAAAGCAAACACACAAACACACAAAAACCCTTTGTGGGAATTAGGGTCATCCCTAGGTTCTTTCTCCTTCTTTTGGAAATTACCACAATGTTTCTATGAAAATCTTTGTACCCTCGTTCAAATACACATGTAAGATGAGTTCTTATAAAAGAAAAATATGGATGAAAAGACACATGCATTTTAATTTTTACCATATATTACAAAGAACCCTTTAAATACATTTAACTCATGTACATTCCCACCAATGAATGCCTGCTATCAATTCTTTTACTTTCAACTTTTTGTGTCTATTAAATATAGAACCTAACCTGACACTTTTCTTCTTTTAAAAGGTGAGTTTTGTGGGCATTTGTCCTTTGAAAGATAATGTGTCACACAATTTATTTTTTTTATTTTTTATTTTTTAAAGATTATTTATTTATTTATTTGACAGAGAGAGACACAGCGAGAGAGGGAACACAAGCAGAGGGAGTGGGAGAGGGAGAAGCAGGCCTCCCGCCAAGCAGGGAGCCTGATGCGGGGCTCGATCCCAGGACCGTGGGACAATGACCTGAGCCGCAGGCAGACGCTTAACGACTGAGCCACCCAGGCGCCCGTGTCACACAATTTAAAAATCTTTTTTCTCTTTGGTGATTTAGAATGTATATTATGTGGATATTTAGTTCCACTGATTTAATTTACATGCTTAAAAATATTTTTCAGTTAAGCCACTTGAATAGTTTCTATTTGAATCTTTCCTCTGGAAGATAAGGAAATATTACTTTCTCAAAGCTCTTCCACTTCTTTCTCCTCATCATCCTCCTTATTCTCAGGTGATCCTTCCTGAGTCTGATACATGGTAACCTGGTAAGCTTTTGGTAAACTATGCTGTCATGTAAGTGTGATGTCATTTGTTCTAGGGTATGATATCATGGTAAACTTTTTAAGAACATTTACATGTACAGTTTAACCTCTGAATTTGGGTGAAATCATTTTAATGTAACATCAATTTTACATATTAATGGATTTTATGGGAAATGATATTCCAAAGATTTAGCATCCAGTCCTAGGGATCAGGGTTCTAGAAGCTTCCTGCAGAGCCTTGGTTGTTCAATCCAGGAAATCCAGGGGCTCCAAGGGTGGGGTGAGGGGTAATGGGGGTATACGGAGAGACTTGATGGTTAATTCTGATTTATACATGAATAACCTATGGAGACTTTTTTAAATTACAAAACTAAGCTTTTTTTAAATACAAAAGATAAAAATACTGCATTCTTTTTTTTTTTTTCAAAGATTTTATTTATTTATTTGAGAGAGCATGACTGGGGTGAGGGGCAGAGGGAGAAACAGGATCTCTGCTGAGCAGAGAGCCCAATGCGGGGGCTTAATTTCTGGACTCCAGGATCATGACCTAAGTGGAAGGCAGACGCTTAACTGACTGAGCCACCCAGGCACCCCCAAAATACTGCATTCTTATAGCAAATACCAATAAGGCTGAACTAAATTGACTGAGGAATGTGCCAGTATTTACTCCTCTATCTAATCCTGTCTCATTCTACCCCTCAGAGGTGACTGGCAACCAACGTTGCCGGTTTGGTTCTTATTAAACCCGTTTTTTCCTATGCTTATAGAAACGTGGGATGTTTTTACTCTTTCTCAATTTTTTATTTAAAAATTTTCAAACCTAGAGAAAAATTGCAAAAATAGTATTAAAAAACACCTATATGCCTTCTTCCTTCTCTCTCTCTCTCTCCTCACTGAACCATTTGAAAATTAGATGAGAATAAATTGAAGACATCATGACAGACTTCATTCCTAGACATTTAGTGTGTATTTCCTAAGAATAGTTACATTCTCCTACATGACCACAATATAATGATCATACCCGGGAAATTTAACATTGATATCCTGAAGTACAGAGTTCCCCAAAAGATTTCCTTGATTATTGCCATAATTGCCATGTCCTTTATAGTCGTTTGTTTGTGTTAAACCAAGACCCAGTCATAACCGAACATTACACTTAGTTGCCAGGTCTTTAATTCAGAGCAGTTTTCCAACCTTTTCTATGTATTTTATGACATTGACATTTCTGCAGAGTCTACGTCAGATGTTTCCTTGTGTTTGGAATCAGGTTATGCATTTTTGGCATGAATGCTACATCCGTGATGTCATCTTCCTAGTGTATCCCAGAAGGAGGTACACAAGGCCAGTATGCCCCACTATTCATTGTGCAAAGTGTAATCATTGGTTAGAGTGACATCTGCCAGATTTCTCCACATCCTGTTCTTCAACTATCTTTCACCTAATGCAGAGGTAGGCAAACTTTTTCTGTAGTACATATTTTAGGTTTTGCAGACAGAATAAGGTCTCTGTCACATATTCTTTCTGTCCCCCCAACCACTTAGAAATATAAAAACCATTCTTAGCTGGAGAGCCTTACATAAACAGGTGGATTGATAATTCTTGCTTATATCAATTCTTACTTTGTTGGTTGTAAAATGGTGACTTGTAAATTTCCATTATTCCTTCTATGTTTATTAGTTGGCATTCCTCTTGCAAAATAATATACAGTGTGGTACTATTTATATGAAGAAGTAGCATGCATCTGTGCAGTATCTCTGGGAAGATACATAAGAAAGTAGTTATCGTGCTTGTGGATGGGAGGAACGCAGAGTATCTGGAAGATAGAGGTTGGTGGGGGGAGATGTTTTACTGAATATTGTGCTTTACTTTGGAATTTTGAACCATGGGAGGGGACTTTGAGACGGAGTGGGAATGGGGTCGAGGAAGAGGAAGGTGCCAAAAATGACTCCAATGTGGTCTGGCTTCCAAGATAGAGGGTTATGACAATTATTGAACTAAAAGCTACAAATAGAAGTCATCAGATCTAGTGCAGATTTGCTGGGACACAGGGAGGAATGTGATCCAAAGCATAGCAGAGGGACTGGACAGAGGCAGGAAGAGACCCGGGGCCTTTCAGTGGGGGAAGAAGGGAGATGGAATGCAGGGTGCGTGCTGTGAAGGTGGCAGGTTTGTAAAGTGGGTAGCCATAAACATTATTTTTATGTGTATCTTTATCGACTTTACTACTGATGACAAATGCAGAGAAATCAATAAATTGCACTTTTTTCTTTCTCCAGTTAAAATTTTTTAAAAAGCTTTTAAAAAAGCTGAGGTCGTGCAGATGAGGATCAAAATGTCAACTTCGTTACACTGCACCAGAATTAGATAATTTACCACCTGGCCAGTCACAGGAGGTGATGCACACGTGTAAGCTCAAGGCCAAATAGTACAGGAGAGAGCATGGGAGGCTGAGCTACTGGTCCTTTGCTTTCTTCCAACTTTACCAACTTTACCAATGTTTTCTCTTCTTGGGAGATGACACACCCAACTAGTGCGTGAGGAAGCAGAGACTTGGTTACACTAATTGGTTTGGCTCCATGTGGAAACATGAAATCCAAGAAAAGGAGCTTTTCTGCCACTAACTTTTCCCTCAGTATGCCTATAAACATGTGTATTTCTCTACACTTCTGCCAACATTAGGTGTCACAGATATTTTTAATTTTTACCTATTGATTGGGCTAAAGATGTTATCTCATTATGGAAATATTTTTTAACTACACTTGCCTGGGCCTCACTTTTGTAAATTTGGATTCAGTTGGTTTGGCATGATTCTCATTTGTGCATTTAAAAACATTCACAAATCTCAGGGTGCCTGGCTGGCTTAGTTGGTAGAATGAGCAACTCTTGATCTCGGGGTTGTGAGTTTGAGCCCCACATTGGGGGTAGAGATTACTTTAAAAAATCTTTTAAGGGGCGCCTGGGTGGCTCAGTCGTTAAGCATCTGCCTTCGGCTCAGGTCATGATCCCAGGGTCCTGACATAGAGCCCCACGTTGGGCTCCCTGCTCAGTGGGAAGCCTGCTTCTCCCTCTCCCACTCCCCCTGCTTGTGTTCCCTCTCTTGCTGTGTCTCTCTGTCAAATAAATAAAATCTTTTTAAAAAGAAAAAAAGAAAAAATCTTTTAAAAATTCATAAATCTTATTCCTGATAATCATGTTATTCAGCTAAGATTGAGAAAGACTTGATATTTTATTGGGGTGGTAAGGGGGTGTCAGCAAATGCTTTTCTCTACCTCTGATTTTCTGCTTTGATCTTTATTTGCTTTATTTCTAATCTCATCCCTCCCTTTCCCAATCAAGAAGCTGGGATACATTGAAATTGACAGTGTGGGGTCACATGAAGCTCTCTCTCCCCAGCCTCTGGGCTGTGGCTACTCCTCAGCCCCACCCACACCTCCAGATCTCTGCTCTAGCTTGTGGTGCAGGTTGTATTCGGGAGGTTCCTTGGTCCTACAGCACTGTGCTGGTTCCCAAGCTCAGGAAATGTGGTCAACCCCCAGGATCCTATTTCATTTTGGTTCTAGTTGCCTGGTCTGGCAACTATTCTTCAGCACTTGTAGGGAAAGTTAAGGTTGTCCGAGTTTCGGCTTGGTTTTCATTTTTAATTTTAGTTCCTTCCTTGATTTTTGTAGGTTTCAGGGAGGAAGCTCTAAAAATGTCTACTTACATAGCCATATTTCCTGGAAGTACTTCCTTCCTTCCCTGAATTAAAAAAAAAAAAAGGCTCAGAAGTGTTTAGGTTGAAGTGGTAATTTCTTGCTCCAGGTTTTCCCACCTGCCCTAAGGCAACTATGTGTAAACAGATCTGTTTCAACATGCACAGACTAAATAATATGCTCAGATTTTTTTCTTAATTTGTAGATTTTAGATAGTATATTTTTGATTCTCTTTTCTTATATTTTGATTTATGTTCCAATTTTAGATCTTTGATTACTTACTGTTTCAGTCAGATTGGGCTAGGCTATGTTTCTAATTCTATCAATTTTGCCTTATATATTTTGAGCATATGTTATTAGGTGTATCCAGTTTTGGAAATGTTTTCTCTTCTTGGGAGATGACACTTTTATCATTATGAAATGTCATTCTTTTTATCTTTAGTAAAAGCTCTTTGCCTTAAACTTTGCTTTGTTTGGTATTAGTATACTTGTTCCAGTTTTCTTTCAGTTATTTTTTGCATATACCATCCTTTCATGTTCAAAAATCCTGTGTCTTCATATTTATTGTGTGTTTATTATAAATAAAATCTCCTTGGACATTTTCATATTTATATCTAACAGTCTTTGTCTTGAGATTAGAATACATTCAGCCTGGTAATATGGATTGTGACAACTGATTTATTTGGATTTCAATCTATAATCTTACTATTTACTTCTATTCATCTCATCTATTCTATGTTCCCCTTTAACTTCTTTCTTTTTGATGGAATTCATTGTGTTTTTATTATTCCATTTCCATTAATTCATTTTCTGTCACTATAGATTTGTTTTACCTGTTCTAGAATTTCATAAGAATGAAATAATATTGTACATACTCTTCTGTGTATGGCTTCTTTCACCCAGAATAATGTTTTTGAGATTCAACCATGCTATTGTGGGTATCTAGTTTGTTTCTCTAATTGCTGAGTAATATCATTGTATGGATAGTCTATAATTTGTTTATCCAGTTACCTATTGATTAATATTTGGATTGTGTCTAGTTTTTAGCTGTTGTGAAGAAAGAAGCTATGAGCATGTAAAAGTCATATTGCGGGCTTTATTTCTCTAAGAAAAATACCTAGAACTGAAATTGCTGAATCATAGGGTCATTGTGTGTTTCACTTTATAAGAAACTGCTAAGCAGAAAATAATTTTTCAAAATTATTGAATTGTTTACATTCCCAGTAGCATTGGATGAGAGTTCTAGTTGCTGTACATTTTTGTCAACACTTGGTATTGTCAGGTGTTTTAATTTTATCCATTCTACTGATTGTGTGGTAGTATTCCATTGTGGTTTTAATTTGCATTTCCTGATAACTAATGAAGTTAAATATTTTTTCATGTGCTAGTGACCTTTGGTATATCTTGTTATTCTAATCATTTGTCCATTTAAAGAATTAGTTGTATATTTTCATTTTATTGAGTTGCAAGATTTCTTGACATATTCTTGATACAAATTATTTGCCAGAGTGGCATTATGTATATAATATATATCTGTATATATAATATATATATAATTTTTCCCTGTCTGTGGCTTATCTTTTCACTTTTTTCAAAGGTGTCTTCTATTGAATAAAAGATTTTAATTTTGATGAGGTAAAATTATTAATATTTTTATTTTATTATTTGTGCTTTTTGTGTCCTATTTAAGAAATTTCTACTTACTCAAGGTTGCAAAGTTTTTTTCCCTATGTTTTCTTATGAAAGTTTTATGGCTTTAGCTTTTACATTTAGGTGTATGATCTACTTTGAGTTAATTTCTGTGTATGGGATAAAGTAAGTACCAAATTTCATTCATTTCCACATGAAAAACCAGTTGCCTAGCATGATCTGATGAAAAGGCTATCTTTTCTGCTATTGAATTAACTTGGCACTTTTGTCAAACATCAGTTGATTACATATGTGTAGATCTATTCCTGATCTATTATGTTCCTTGGATCTGTATGTTTATTCTTTTGCCAAAACCACACTCTCTTGTATAGTTTTATAGTAAGTCTTGAAATCAGGTAGTCCTCTTCCATTTTCTTCTTTTTAGAAATTGTTTTGGCTATTATCTGTCCTTCGCATTTTTATATAAATTTTAGAACCAGTGTATCAAATTCTGCAGAAAAATATTTCTAGCACTTTTATTTGGGTTATGTTAAACTTATAGATCAATTCAGGACAGTTAACATCTTAAAAATACCAAAACTCCAATTCAGGTACATGTTATAGTGTTACATTTATTTTTGATCTTCTTTAATTTCTCTCATCAGTGTTTTGTAGTTTTTAGTATACAGATCTTCCACTTATTTTGTTAAACTTATCCCTAATATTTCATGTTTTTGATACTATTGTGAATGCTACTATTTTTCAAATTTCATTTTCCAGTTGCTTCTTTGAGGTTTTGTTCTTGTATTCGGTGATCTTGCTAAAGTCACTTATTAGTTCCAATAGCTTTTCTTATAGGTTCCTTAAGATTTTTTATGTGTATGATCATATTGACTTTGAATAAAAGGTTTTGCCCTTTTCTTATCAATCTGTGTGTATTTTATTTCTTTTAATTAACTTATTTCACTGGCTGGAGCCTCTAACAAATGCTCAATAGATGCCTCGTTCCTGGTTTCACAAGGACAGCATTCAATCTTTGACCATTGGGGGGGTGGTAGCTATACATTTTTTTTTTTTAAATAGATGCCCTTTATCAAGTTGAGGAAGTTCCCTTCTGTTCCTATTTATGTGAGAGTTTTCATCATGAAATGGGTGTTGAATTTTGTCAAGTAATTCATTAGGATGATCATGAATTTTTTCTTCTCTGAATGTGATAAATTACGCTGATTAATTTTTAAAAATTTAGACCAACTTTGTATGCCTGGGAAAAACTCCACTTTGTCAAGATGTATTATTCTTTTTATTCATTGCTGAGTTTAGTTTGGTAATATACTGCTAAGGCTTTTGCATTTATATCCATTTTATTTTCTTGTAACATCTTTATCTGATTTTGTTAAGAGCATAACACTGGCCTCATAAAATGACTTGAGATGTATCACCCTTTATTTTATGAAAGATTTTTATAAGATTATTGGTCATTCTTCATTAAATGTTAGGATTCACCAGAGAAGTCTTCTGGGCATAAAAGAATTTGGTTTTGTTTTTGGAATTAGGTTATTAATTATGAATTAAATTTCTTTTAAAGATATAAGACTATTCAGATTTTCTATCTCTTCTTGGATCTGTTTTGTTAATTTGTGTTTTTCAAGGAATTCTTCTATTTTATTTAGTTGTTGACTTTTTTGTAATAAAGTTGTTTATAATATTCCTTTGTTATTTTTAATGTCTTTAGGATCTATAGTAAAGCCCCTTCCATCATGTCTAATTTGGTAATTTGTGTTTTCTCCATACTTTTAAATCAGCTTAGAGATTCATCAATTTATTGACATTTTCATTGACTTTTTTCTCTAGTGTTTGTCCATTTTCTATTTCATTAATTTCTGCTCTTCTCTTTATTATTTCCTTCCTTCTATTTTATTTGGATTTGATTTGATGTTCTTTTTACAGCTTCTTAAAGTGGAACTTTAGAAAGTTGGTTTTAAACCCTTTCTCTTTTTCTAAAAAAGCATTTTAAGCTAAAATTTTCCCTCTAAGCACTGTTCTAACTGCATCCCACAAATTTGAACACACTGTGTTTTCATTAGATTTGGTTCAAAATATTTTAAACTTCCCTTTGTGATTTATTCTTTGACTTATGCAATATGTGAAACTGTATTTTACTCATGAAATATTTGAGAATTTTCCAGGTGTCTTATCATTATTGATTTCCAATTTCTTTCTGTTGTAGTCAGAGAATGTTTTCTGTATGATCTCAGTACTTTTAAATTTATTGAGAATTGTCCTGTGGGCCAACATATAGTCTGTGTTTTATGAACATTCCATGCATGCTTGAAAAGACTATATCCTGCAGTGGTTAATGCAGTGCTCTATAAATTTAATTTGGTCAAGTTATTTGCTAGTGTTTGACAATTCTTCTATATCTTTACATGTTTTCTTCATTACTGAGGGAGTGTGTTAAAATCTCCTACTGTTTGTGGATTTGTTGTTTTCTTCATATATTGTACATCATGTATTTTAAAGATTTGTTATAGTTACATTTGGATTGTTGTATTTTCTTTTCTTTTTTTTAAAAGCTTTTATTTGTTTATTTGACAGAGAGAGAGAGAGAGCGCACAAGCAAGGGGAGTGGCAGGCAGAGGGAGAAGCAGGCTCCCCACTGAGCAAGGAGCCCGATGTGGGACTGGATCCCAGGACCCTGGGATCATGACCTGAGCCAAGGGCAGCCGCTTAACTGACTAAGCCACCCAGGCGCCCTGGATTGTTGTATTTTCTTAATGAATTGATCCTTTACTATTTTGAATTAACCCTATTTATCTCTGGTAGTATTTCTTGTCTGATATTAATATAGCTATTCCAGCTTTCTTATGATTAATATTTTCATGA
This sequence comes from Halichoerus grypus, assembly GCF_964656455.1. Lineage (NCBI taxonomy): Eukaryota > Metazoa > Chordata > Mammalia > Carnivora > Phocidae > Halichoerus > Halichoerus grypus. The sequence continues at coordinate 14,415,843 of NC_135717.1, read as the reverse complement.
TATATATTTTTCCATCCTTGAACTTTTAGCCTATCCGTATATGTATTTGTTTATTTAAAGAGTGTTTTTTGTTTTGTTTTTTTTTGGTAAATAGTGTATATTTGGGTCTTACTGTATTTTATTCAGCCTGATGGGCTCTGCCTTTTTTTTTTTTTTAAAGATTTTATTTATTTATTTGACAGAGAGAGACAAAGTGAGAGAAGGAACACAAGCAGGGGGAGGGGGAGAGGGAGAAGCAGGCTTCCCGCTGAGCAGGGAGCCTGATACGGGGCTTGATCCCAGAACCCTGGGATCATGACCCAAGCCAAAAGCAGATGCTTAAAGACTGAGCCACCCAGGCACCCCTGGTCTCTGCCTTTTAATTGTAGCTTTAGAGTCTTTAGATTAAATATAATTCACAATATATTTAGGTTTAAACCTACCATCTTGCTGTTTCTTTTCTATTTGTCCTGATCTTTGTTCATTTTTTTCTCTTTCATGCCTTCTTCAGTGTTAATTATTTTTCAAATATACCATTTTATCTCTTATATTTGAGATCATTTGCTCTCTTTGTGCTCTAGGATTTATAATATGCACCTTCAACATATAACAATGTAATGTCAAATGATATTATACTATTTCATGGATAATGTAAGTACCTTAAAATGGTTTACTTTTATTTCCTCCCTCCCGTCTTCAGTGCTTTTTTTTTTTTTTTTTTTTTTTGGTCATATACATTTTACTTTATACATATAAGTTCCATAATACATTGGTATTATTATTTAATCAGGGAACTATCTTTTAAAGAAACTTAAAAAAAGGAGAAAAAAATTGCTTGTATTCACTCACATATTTAGCCATTTGTAGCTTTATTCACTCCTAAGTTTTGATCTGCTATCATTTTACTTCAGCCTGACAGCTATAAATTCTTTCACTTTTTATTTACCTAAAAAACTTTTTATTTCACCTTCACAGTTGAAGAACAATTTTGTTGTTGTTGTTGTTTATAGCATATTCAAGGTACTGTTCCATTGTCCTCTGGCTTGCATTATTTCTGAAAAGAAGTTAGTCGATTCTTTTTTTGTTTTTAAGATTTTATTTATTTGACAGAGAGAGACACAGCGAGAGAGGGAACACAAGCAGGGGGGGGAGTGGGAGAGGAAGAAGCAGGCTTCCCGCTGAGCAGGGAGCCCGATGCAGGACTCGATCCCAGGCACCCCAAGAAGTTAGTCAATTCTTATCTTTGTTCTTTTGATATGTCTTTTTCCTCGGGATACTTTAAGATTTTCTCTTTCTTACTAGTTTTTAGCAAGTTGATTATGATGTACCACAGTGTGGTTTTACTTTTATCCTGCTTAGGGTACATTGAGCCACTTGGATCTGGGTATTTATAGCTTTTATCAAATTTGGAAAATTTTAGGCATTATTTACTCAAATAATTTTTTTCTACCTTACTAACTCTTCATGCACACACACTTCAGGTATTAAAATCGAACATATGTTAGATTGCTTGATATTGTCCTACGAGTCACTGAACTCTATTTTTCTCAGCCATTTTTCTTTCTGTGTTTTTGTTTCTGTTGCTGTGTTTTCAAGTTCATTTTTCTTTTTCCTACAGCATCTAATCTTATGTTAAGCCCATCAATAACTTTTTATTATTAAACATTTTATTTTTCAGCTCTAGAATTTCATTAGGTTGTTAAAAATAGTTTCTATTCTTTTCTTTATTGTGTTCATATTTTTCTTTAAATCCTTGAACATATTTATGATAACTGTATGAAAGCCCATCTGCTAATTCCATCATTCCCAGTATTTTTGCTTCTGTGAATGTTACATTGTAGAATTTCTGGATTTTGCAGTTGTTCTTTAGGAGTTTTGAAATTTGTTTGTTAGGTAGAAAAATTACTTGAGAATTAGCTTGACCTTTTTGATGGTTTTTTAAAGCTTTGTTGTGGGCAATAGAATAGCCTCTGCCCTAATGCTAGTTTAGTCCAACTACTAAGGTGCAATCTACCTGGAGTCTCTACTGTAATCCCAGGTGTTTTCCCCATTTGTGCTCATTAGAATTTGAATGCTTTCCAGTTCTTTGTTACCTCTAGGAATTGTTCAACTTACAGCTCTCCATCTTTGCCTGACCACATGGAATTTTATCCTATATATGCAAATCTTAGTTATTAACCAAGAACTCAAAATAATCCTTATAAAGATTTTCGCAGCTCTTTATGTGCATAGTTTTCTCTCTTCAGTTCTCTGCTTGACAAATTCCAGCTGCCTAAGTCTCCATGAACTCTGATCTCTGTCTGCTCAAGTCAATGAGGCCACTGTGCTCTGCTTTTTTTTTTTTTTTCCCTTTACAATAGTACAGAAAAAATGCTTCCAGGCAAAAACCTGGACAATTGTAGGGCTCATCTCATTTGTTTCTCTCTCTCTCTCTCTCTCTTTTAAGATTTATTTATTTATTTGAGAGAGAGAGAGAGCTCATGCACACAGAGGGAGAGGGAGAAGCAGACTCCCCACTGAGCAGGGAGCCTGATGCGGGGCTTGATCCCAGGACCCTGGATCATGACCTGAACTGAAGGCAGATGCTTAACTGACTGAGCCACCCAGGTGCCCCTGTTTCTCTTCTTTATGGATCATAGTCCTGCATTGGCTGTCGTTCAGTTATTGATAACAGTGAATTCAAATATTTTGTCTAGTGTTCTAATTAACAGTTGGGGACAAGTCTGGTACTAGCTCAGAAGCAAAAATTCCTCAGCTCTCTTTTTAATGAGCATTTTCATTGCATTCAGAAGTTTAGGTGTACAGTTATTTTCTTTTAGCACTCCAAAGATTATATCAATGGTTGTGAGTTATAATAACTTTTATCATTTCTGTTGAGGTGTCATTGGCTATTCTTTTGAAAGTTGTGCATGCATGCATGTGTGTGTCAAGGAGAAAGGAACGAGTTTTTTTTCCCCTTTTATAAAATTTTATAATTGAAATATAGTTGACATACAATGTCATATTTGTTTCAAATGTATAACAGAGTGACTCAATGATTTTATATATTACACAATGCTCACCATAAATGTAGTTATGATCTGTCACCATACAACATTATTACAATATTATTGACTCTATTCCCTTTGCAGTACTTTTCATCCTGCGACTTATTATTTTAATTTGAATATAATTGACACACAATGTTACATTAATTTCAGGTGTGTAACATAGTGATTCAACAAGTTTATAGGTCATGCTTTGCCCACTACAAGTGTAGCTACCATCTGTCACCATACAATACTATTACAATATCATTGATTATTTTCCTTATGCTGTATTTTTTTTCTCATGACTTACTCATTCCAAAACTGTAAACCTGTATCTCCCACTCCCCTTCGAACTTTTTTCCCATCCTCCTTCCCCTCTCCCCTCTGGCAACCATCAATTTGTTCTCTGTACTTATAGCTCTGATTCTGCTTTTTGTTTATTTATTCATTTTTAAAAAAGATTTATTTATTTTAGAGAGAGAGAGAGATCAGGGGGCAGGGCAGAGGGAGAGGGACAGGGAGAAGGAGAGAAGCAGAAGCAGACTCCCCACTGAGCATGGAGCCTGATGCGGGGCTCGATCTCATGACCCTGAGATCATGACCTAAGCTGAAATCAAGAGTCAGATGATGAACTGACTGAGCCACCCAGGTGCCCTGATTTTTTTTTTTTTTTTAGATTGCACATATGAATGAAATCATATGGTATTTGTCTTTCTCAATCCAACTTATTTCATTTAGGTACAGCCACTGTGGAAAACAGTAGAGAGGTTCCTCAAAAAATTAAAAATAGAAATACCATATGATCCAATAATTCCACTACTGGGTATTTACCCCCAAAAAATGAAAACACTAATTCCAAAAGATAAATGCACCCCTATGTTTACTGTAGCATTATTTACAATAGCCAAGATATGGAAGCAACCTAAGTGTCCATCATTAGATGAATTTTTAAGGAAGATGTAACAAACACATACATACATTCATACATACATACATTCATACATACACTCAATGGAATATAATGCACCCATAAAAAAGGATGAGATCCTGCCATTTGTGACAACATGGATGGACCTAGAGGGTATTATGCTAAGTGAAGTAAGTCACACTGAGAGGGACTGGTTTCTTTTAATATTTTGTCTTTGGTTTTGGAAGTCTAATTATGCTTGTTTCTGTGTGGCTTCCTTTGAATATATCCTGCTTGGAGTTTCTAAGATTTCCTAGACTTGTGGCTTAATGTCTTTCTTAGTTTTGGAAAATTCTCAGCCAATAGTGACTTTACCCCATTCTTTCTCTCCTTTCTTTTTCAAACTTCAATTATCTGTTTGACTATTCACCACATTCTAAGTATCTCTTAAGCTCTTTTCTCTACTTTTCATTCTTTTTTTTCTTCAGTACAATATTTTCTACTGACTTAATTAACAGTTCATTAATCTCTTTTGTTGAATGTGCTTTAAGCACATGTATTGAGTTATTGTATTTTTGTTTGTTTCCAGAATTATTATTTAATTCTGTTTTTAAAACACATTCTAGTTCTTTCCTGGTGAATTTGTCCTATCATTTATTCTCTTGAAAATTTATCTCAATTGTTTTAGTGTTTGTTTTATACATCTCCAATATCTGGATCACCTATGTTTTCCTTGTGTTCTTTCACTGTTTTTTCTTAATTTGGCCCTCTCACCTGCCATGCTTGGCAATTTTTTATTAAATGTCAGATATTATATATGAAATATTATAGTGTCTCTATATGTTGTTCTGTCCCCTCAGAAAGATTTAAATTTTCATTTGGCAGGCAGTTAGAACACATGCAGATCACCTTTTGCTGACCAGTAATTGAGATAATTTGAAGAGGGATTTGATTCTTCGAAGGCTTTTGGTTTGCCCTTGTCTTCATGTGTATAGTCTTCAAGAGCTTCACCTGAAACCCTGGGTGTTTATCAGTGCCCTTCGTCCTTGGTAGGTTGTAAACTCCAATTTTTGCTTTGCACATACTGTGAGACTCCTGCATATCCTCCTTCACTGTGAAGTCACTTAGCTGTTGCTGGGGTTTTTTTCTTGACCTTTTCCCCTGTGCAGCTTCAAAGGAAGCCTATTTCTTTAGGGGGAAAGTGGAGCCGAAGGATGCTTTCACTTTTCTGAAGTTTCATTTCCTGTGCATTTTGGTACCTCAGGTCCTAGTAGTCTCAGTAGTGCTGAAACCTGATTATTTTCTCTCTGTGCCTGTGATACTCTCAAAAATCTCAAAAGTCCTTGAGATATTACTTTCTTTTTGGCCTTTTGGTCCAATGCCACTTGGAAATTAGTTGATGTTTCAAAAGGAAAGGCAGCAGAGACTCTCAGATTCACAATGATGCCTCTGCCTTACTACTGAGTTCTTAGCTTTGAATCCATTCTTTTTTTAATGATTTATTTATTTGAGAGAGAGTGAGAGAGTGAGTGCTCACGAGCGGGGGGGAGGGGCAGAGGGAGAGGGAGAAGCAGACTCCCCGATAAGCAGCGAGCCTGATGTGGGACTCGATCCCAGGACCCTGGGATCATGACCTGAGGCAAAGGCAGACACTTAACCGACTGAGCCACCCAGGTGCCCTTAAATTTCTTGATACAAGTCTTTGAGTATTTTTTTTCTCACCCGTTTCCTTAGGAAAATATTTTTCTTCTTACTTTCATACATGGTAACAACCTAAATGAATGAATAAACCCCAGGTGATAACATTTTACCTTCTAAGTTTGTTGGTTCATTTTTCTTCTGCGATCTAGTGTTACTCCTGAAGCCACTCTTGATTTTTTTTTCTTTGCTGATAACTTGTTTTTTCTTTGTTGATAATTTGAATTTGTCTTTATTCTAGATATTAAAAGAATTATCAGCATATGTGTCAATATAATCTCTTTTCAATAATAATCCTGTAATAGAGTAAACCTAGTGTTTTGATTTTTTTAAAGGGCAGAGTGTGTTATTCTTTTTGTAGGTATATACTACGTATTTATTACTTTGAAATAAAATAAGTGCAGGACATGTTTTTCTCATTTAAAAAAATTAAGCCAATATTAAAAATATTTGTTGTAGAGCATTCATATAATATATACCTAAAAAGTAGCAGGCTCTCCAATATTGATTCCTTAAAGTTAGGTAACAGATGGTATTATAATTATATTCTGTGCAAATATGTTGTGTATATATGGATACAACATACAAAATTTTCTTTTTCAAAAATTGTACCTGTATGTTATTTTGCAATTTGCTTTTCCCACTTCACAATATAATCTGGACTCTTTTCAAGGTAGCAAATTATTCTGGTCATCTGTTGCCATATAACAAATCACCCAAAAACTAAGTGGCTTACAACACCAATTTATTACTACCTCTTCTAGTCTGTGGGTCAGGAATTCAGAGAACAATGGGGATGGCTTATCCCTGCCGTCAATATCTTGGGCCTCAGCTGAGAAGACTGTTACAGCAGGGGCTAGAATAGTGGGAGATTGTCCAGATCTCTCTCCCTCCCTCCCTCTGTTCCTTCCTTCCTCTGCCTCTCTCTCCCTCCCTCCTCCTTTCACATAGCCTCTCCACACAGCTAGCTTGGGCTGCCTCACCCCATGGTAACTGGATTTCTTATAGAGTGACTCTGGGCTCTAAGAGAGTGTTCCAAGGGACAGGAAATGGAAGCTTCCTATTTCTTAAGTCCTAGGCCTGGAAACTGGCACAGAATAACTTCCATATTCTATTAAAGAAGTAATAGATCCTGTTCAGATTCAAGGGTAGGGAGATGTAGATCTCAGTTCTTGAAGAGGAATGTCAAAGCATTTGTGGCCATATTTAATTCATTATAGTATAAAATTATTTACATTCTTCCTTTTTTTTTTTTTTTAAGATTTTATTTATTTGAGAGAGGGAGAGCAGATCGAGAGAGAGAGAGAGCATGAACAGTGGGGAGGGACAGATCCCAGGACCTTGGGATCATGACCTGAGCTGAAGGCAGACACTTAACTGACTGAGCCACCCAGGCACCCCTACTTACATTCTTCCAACATGAAAAATACCTGGAAACATCTAAAGGCTTCAGGAAGTTTCATCTCCTTGTGGCCTCAGGCTCAGGCTCGAAGTCCTGGGTTTGTTCATCTAGAATAGGTTCAGGTGTGGGTGAGGCTCCCTGACGATCTGTGAACTCCTCCCTGCTCTCCCTTGAAAACGCAACATACGAGTGAGGCAGAGATAAAAATTGTAATAGACATCACACCCAATAAGGGAGGACACGGGAGCTATTTCCTATAGCAGCTACTGATCCATAGCGATATTGAAATCCAGCTGGGAATATGGCATCAGTTCCTTAATTAGGGCCGGGTCCTACTTCTTGGGAGTGATTCTTGACTCTTGCGTTCACCTTTTGGATTCTTGGTTCCACTCTCTGAGTCATAATCTGTCTTCCATAAGAAAGAACAGCCTGTTTGCATGTTGCAGGCTGTTTACTACCTTGAGAGGACTGGGCATCCAGTGGTCTCCTTTCCTTTTGTACTGTCTCTGTTCCTTTTGGTCCCAAACTAGTATATTTTCTTTAAATCATTGAGTGTTCCCTTGATTCAAATTATAATTCATCCAGTAGACAAAAGCCAAACTTACATATTTCTTTAAGAATAGGCCCTTCTCTATCTTCAGCCCCTGGTGAGGCTGCTAAGGGACCATGTCTCCAAGATTCTTAGAAGCTCTTCCAGGCCTGCTCATCAGGGAGCCTGCTTCTCCCTGTGTGTGTGTGTGTGTGTGTGTGTGTGTGTGTGTGTGCGCGCGCGCGCGCGCACGCGAGCACTCTCCCTCTCTCAAATAAAAAAATAAAAAATAAAAATAAAAAAAGGTCTTCCAGACATGTCCTTAAAACTGTGTGAGGTCTTAACAAAGGATCTTATAGCTCCATCCTTCACTTAATCTTTATCCAGAGACCACATTTTATTGCCCTGGATTTGTTCGCTTTTGCCTGGAGATACTAGAATGAACCAGCATGTCCTGGTTCTTTCTATTTCCTCTAAATTCTACTAAAAAAAAAAAAAGAATAGTTTCTTCTTTAACTCATCTCTGCTTGTCTTTTTATCATAGGCATCTAGAAAAATTCAGTTGGCCCTTTCTATGTTCTACTTGGAAATCTCCCTTTGTCAGATCCATGAGTTCATTAGGTACCTTCACATTTGTCACATTATGATAGGCAACAGTTTTGCTCACCGTCCTACGAGTGCATGACTCAGGTACTCTCTCATACAGCCTGCAGAAGCAATTTCCGCAGCGTCCTTCAAGTCCTCTCCAAGAGTCTTCTGGAGGCCCGTGTGGCTTTGGCTAAAACGGTCTTTCAAGGCACTGCTGTTGTCCATTGTTCAATCCCAAAGCCCATATGTTCAGTTTTTGCCACAGGAGGAATCTGCTTCCAGGTACCAAAGTTTATCCCACTTATCTGTGGCTGCCTAACAAACCACTCTAAAACCTCGAGCCACAAGGTAGAAAATGTGTGTTGTAAAGAAGCCAGTGCATTCTAAATCCTGTATTTCGATGAAATACATGAAAAGCTTCACCCTCCAGCATGTACGCACCCAAATGATTCATCTTTTTCTGCCTATTTCTGTTCAGAATACAACAGACCCCTTCCTTCCCCTCTACCCCTGGGTGTCTTGGGCACTGAAAGTAAATGGGTTTATTGGAAGTAAAAGCAAAGAAGGAAAGATAGGGGAAGGGATAAGGTCGAGGCAGGAATGACTTTGGCCATGTCAGGGAATGATGACCAGGTGGTAAGGTTGCTATTGTCCAGGTGTCTGATTTGTCATTCTGAGTCCCAAAACTAGGGGCAGGTGGTAGACCGAAGTTAATGTCTATCCCTAGCTTGCTCCTAGAGGGCTGTATTATTCTGGGTTGGAGACAATACTTATGTTAAATCCAGCTGCAAATGCAGGAGAAAGGGAATTCCCTCCCACCCATTTCCTTCTATGTTGCTTTTAGCTTCCATTCTGATAATTGGTATAAAATTTTCTTTGGCATTTTAATAGGAAGGGGCAGACACATTTTTGACCCTTAATAAATATATATTGAACACATTTTGACCCTTAATAAATATACATAAAAGTTGGAGAAAGGGTATCAGGGCCTTGGAACCTGCAAATCTCTTAACCTGGAAGTCTTAAAATAGTCGTTGTTGGTAAGAACAAGGAAATTGCATTTGGCATGCTCTCCAAAGTCTGCCCCCTGGCTTCTCTTGTTTTTGAGGTCGGCTGAGATTCGTATCTCCGGAAGAAAGATCCTTGATCTTTTCCCCAAGGTAATGTCTTAGGTATGTGTGAACTACTCGGTGATAATGACAACAGCCAACATTTGCTGAAAGCCTCCTTTATGCCTAGAACTGATTCGTGTAACTTCTCCATAAGGGACTGCTTTTTCACAAGATCACTTTTTTTTTTTAAGATTTTATTTATTTGACAGAGAGAGACACAGCGAGAGAAGGAACACAAGCAGGGGGAGTGGGAGAGGGAGAAGCAGGCTTCCCGCAGAGCAGGGAGCCCGATGCGGGGCTCGATCCCAGGACCCTGGGATCATGACCTGAGCCGAAGGCAGACGCTTAATGATTCAGCCACCCAGGCGTCCCTCACAAGATCACCTTTAATCTTTACAACAACCTTATCAAATAGATACTGTAATTATCCTCATTTTGCAGAGGAGTCCAGTGAGATTTAGAGAGACCACACAACTGGCCCAAGTCCACACGGGCAGTATGCGAGGGCAGAGAACTTCCGCCAGATGTATCCTATTCTGGTTAAATGGGGATCCCTACATTCTACCAGGAAACTCCATCATGTGCATGTTGTTAAAATTCAACCAAGTAAATCTGAAGGTCTAGTTGGCTTTATTAAATGATTCATGAATCAGGCAGCACCCCATCTAGCAAGTAGAGAGGCACTCAGGAGTTGTACAAGATGGAAGGGTTTTATAGATGGAGGGTGGGGCAAGACAGTTATTAGTAAAAGAAAGGGACTGTGCTGGGTCAGGCACTGGGGTTAGCACGCAGGTGATTTCCTCTTCCTTCGGGGGCTGGAGAGGGCCCAGGTGGTAGGGCCCTCATCGGCATGGATTGACAAATTCCTGGCCAACCTGTTAAGATTACATTTCTGAGGGAGGTTGAAACTGCACTTAGGTTGGGGATGAAGCCCGGGTTTGGCAACTCAGTCAAGATGAGACCATTTTGGGTCTGTGGTTTTCTTCCTTTTTTTTTTTTTTTTAAAGATTTTATTTATTTATCTGACAGAGAGAGACACAGCGAGAGAGGGAACACAAGCAGGGGGAGTGGGAGAGGGAGAAGCAGGCTTCCCGCAGAGCAGGGAGCCCGATGCGGGGCTCGATCCCAGGACCCTGGGATCATGACCTGAGCCAAAGGCAGACGCTTAACGACTGAGCCACCCAGGCGCCCCCCCCCTTTTTTTAAACAATGTATAGACTTGCCACAGGGCTTTGGTGACCTGGTTGCCATGCAGAAAGTGACAAAACAATCCCTTACGGATGCAACCGGTTGTTAGAAGATGCTGTTTACATCCAAGTGGAGAGATCACAGGAAAACATCATACTGAGACCTCACCAACTCTGTTAGTTCATCTGCCCACAGCCCCTCGTGGAAACCTCTGCAAATGACTTCAATGCACATCTGAACTAAGGACAAGAGACTCAGCCAGTGGCTCAAGAAGATAGTCTGGGAAGCAGCACTGGTTCAAGAAAAGATAGTCATAACACAGGGTAAAATGCTAAATGCCAAAGGAATGGTGCCTGCACTGAATGTTACGAAGACTCAGAGGAACCATGGCCAGGCTGCAAGGCCTGATTAACTTGTGTGTCTGGCTGGCAGAATCTGGCCCACATTCCCTTGGCAGCTGCACCAGCCAGCAGAGAGGTGATTGCTGAGCTGTTTGGACCAGAGGCTTAGGGCAGTATCCCCTGCTTTGTTCCTGATTGGTGTGAGAATTTTTATATATACCTTTTCTTTGATTCTGGGAATTACAGGCACTGAGCTGGTGAGCAGTCTTTGTGCCACCTAGAGGGGGCCCGAAACTTGGGAGCCTGCAGAGGAGGGTGCTGTAAGGAAAGGCTCCAACCAGGTGGGTTGTCCCTTCTCCCTTGGCATACCCTTGGGGAGAGCAGGAAGGCACTGGAAGGCGTCCGACTCTGTCTACCGGACAGTCTGAGACGCATCTTGATGTTTTGATTTTTCTCCTTTGCTTGGCAACACAAACCTTCGTTGCAATGTGTAGCTGGGCCCAGGGACGGGGAAGTCGACCCGAGACTGAGCTAAAAATGTTGCCCTTGAGGCGTGGGGTCTGAGGATGGACCTGGCAGAGGTCAGCACCGGGCGGTTGCACAGAGCCTTTGAGATTTCTAGCTCACACCTGTGTCCAAACGCCGTCTCCCCCTCATCGAATCCATTCTATGACCTTGGAAAGAGAAGCGGGGGGCCAAACCAGGTGTTCTCAGACCCCGGGGGAGCGGGATCAGAGGTTGTCGTGCGATGGCCACATGCGCGCCTCCCTAGATAGTGGCAGGGGTGGGCGCGCTGAATCCCCCTCCGGCCCCCGGACTCGGCGTGCGGCCCTCCCCCTGGGCGCGGACGCAGGTGTGACTGTGGCCCAAGGGTGTGGGCACCGGGGACGAAGCAGTTAAGGTGGGGGGCGCTTGGGCGAGTTGTCCAATACGGAGAAACAGCAGTTTGCCGGAGTTAACGTGGGCAGCTTCTTTGGGGAGGAAAAGAAGGAGGACCGTCTGCCAAGCTCCAGCTCGCCCCCCGCGTGTGTGCCTGTGTGTGCAGTGCGTGTGTGTGTGTGTGTGTGCGCGAGTGTGAGTGCGCGCGCGCCGAGGCGTTCCTCAGGTTGCGCTGCCTGGAAACCGAGGGAGCCATTGGAGAGGCGAAGGGGTGGGGGTGGGGGCTCCCCGTCCCTCGGAGAAGCCGGGGCGCGGGCGGCCGAGGCGAGCCCTGAACCCCGGCTCTTGACGCGGGCGAAGGCAGAGCGGGGACGGCGCCGCGGGCGGCCTCCAGGCCCCGGGGGGCCCGCCGGGGAGGAGCTGGGGAGGAGGCCGGAGCTGCATGGAGTTTCTAGGGCGCGCAACTCCGGCGGGGCCTCGGCCACTGGGCTCCGGGGCGCAGCGAGGCAGCCGCGCACATGGGCTGAGCCCGCGCGCCGGGGCTCTGCACGGCCAGCGGGAGCGGGAGGGGTAGAGGAGCGCGCCGTGCCGGGGTGCGGGGCACGCGTCCCCAGACGGGAGCAGAGGACAAGGACAGGGAGGAGCGTGCCCGGATCGCGCTCCGAGCCGACGAGGGGCTCGCGCCGGCCCGGCGCGCGCTTGGGGAGCGGCCCGGGGCGCCGTGGGAGCCGGCGGCAGCGAGGATGCCGGCGCGGGGACGCGGCTGCCGGCTGGGGGTGTGAGCGCCAGGCGGAGCGCTGCCCGCCGGCGCCTGCAGCCGCGCCGCCCCCTCCCTGCGGGCCTCGGAGGAAGCCCCCCGCGCCGCGCGGAGGCGCCTCGGAACCCGGGCTTCGGGGCGGCGGGCCCGCGCGGCCGGCCCCGGCCCAGCCAGAGGTGAGTGCCGCCGCCCGCTCGCGCCCGCCCCCGCCCCCGCCTCTCGCCTCGGTCCTCGCCCCTCTCCCCGGCGCGGGAGCCCCTGCCCCGGAGCGGGCGGCCGGCCGCGGACAACGCCTCCCATACCTGTTGGCGCGGGCAGAGGGTACGGGGCGGGCTGGGGGCCGCCCGAGCCACCTGGCCCTCCCTTGGGGTGGCCGCTGGCCGCCCGCCCGGGGGCGTGGGGCTGGGAAGGGCCGCGGGTGTCCCGCTCGGCTGTCCCGGACCGCGCGCGGGCTGCAGGCGGGGCGCCGGTCGCGGAGTCCGCGGCGCCGGGGGCTGCTAGGCTGCGCGCCCCCGGCCGCGGGCGCCCGGGCGGCGGGAAGGAAGCGGGAGGAGAGGGAGCCACACGGCAGCCCAGGTGGGAGAGCAGGGCGGCTTCCAGGTCTCCAGGAAGCCGGAGTCATGGCGATCCGGAGAGGCGGGACGCAGGGTTCCCTCCACCTCCGGCCCCCAGCGCGGGCTGCTCGCCCTCCTGGGCGCACGGCTGGGAAGGTCCGCGGGCCCCGGGGAGCGCGGGGGATCGCCGGGGAGGCCTCGGTAGCCCAGCCTGGGACCTGGCCGCTGCTCGGCTGGCCCCCGGGCCCTTAGCGGCTCCCTGGGTCGGGCGCCTGGGCAGGGGCGGGCTCCGGTTGTCCCGGGCAGTCCGGGTTTACGCGGTGCCCCAGCCTCCCCGGACTGGCGCGACCGGGAGTGAACTTCCTCAGACTTGGCCCGAGGGCGCCTAGGCAGCAGCAGGTAGTTCTGGGGCGGGCCTCGGGGCCAGGGCGAGCGGAGGACGCCGCACCCCGACGGGATAGCGGTGCCGAGCGGGGACCCGGGGCTGCGTTTGGCCTCCTAGGCGCCAGCCACGTGCGCCCTCTGCCCCCACCCGCAGCAGCATTTGCCACTGCTCTTTTCTGCCTTGAGGAGGCGTGTGTGAAGAAGGCGCCTTCCATCGGTTTGAATCGGTTTGAAGCCCTCAGCCCAGGTAAAAGTGTGCTTGCAGTTCCTTGGGTGCCAAGACTGGGGCGCCATCCCCAGGCCCTGAGCCTGTTTTTCCGCAGAAAAGGGCGACTTTCCCGGGCTCGGAGAGGAGCACCAAGTACTGTGTGTGGCTGTGTTGGGTCGCGTCCACTGAAGTCTGATGAGTGCTCGTAATGATGGCATTCTCGAGTGAACGAGAGCCTTCCCGGCGATAGAGTTGAGGTGACCTTCTCCAGGAAGAATGGGTAGATTTCTGCCTTTATGGATGTCCAGACACACAGCATTTGTGCAAATGGGAAAACTCCTCTAACTCTTAAGATTGCCATGTTCTGCTGCTTTAACTGCTGGCTTTCAGTCAAAAAGATAAACTCTTTTTCAATTCAGGCACGGGAGCTTTGGAAAGGGTTTTAAAGCCATTTGGTGTGAAATTGCCTTGAGGCTAGAGTAGGACTTTATTATTTTTTATTTATTTATTTTTTTAATGGAAGCGGGACTCCAGCTTCTCTCCTTGGCTTGTTGGTGGTTTTTAGTTCGTCTTTGTGGGGTGGAAGGGAGTGTTGGTGCAGTCCCAGTTCTATCTGCTGCTTGTTTATCTGAGGCTTTGACCGAAGTCTAAGGTGGCAATTCAGGCCTCTGCTGTGTTTGAGCTCGGCTGTGACACCCGGTTTAGGATTCATTCCTGGAGCTGCGTAACTTTGCTAGCCTCTTGGGCTGTTGGTGGCCGCTGCTGGGAACACCCCATGGCTGCCCTGGGCTGTGTTCCCCAGCCGCCTGCCTGGTGGGAGCCCAGCGGCGCGGCCCCCTCTTCCTGAGTTCACTGCAGACATGTGCGTTTTTCATGGCACTGACTGCTTGAAGAAGAGCTCTGTTTACTGAGAAGCGGGTCTACAGCACTGAAGTTGGTTACTGGATGTATCCAAGCGGAGTAATGAAAACAAAACACTCTGGTAACACAATCCCTAGGATATTTTATTGGAGGAGCGCTAAATCTTCTTAGAACTGTGCATCAAGATCACCTTTCTCTGAACGCTCCTATTGCCAGTAATCAGGCCTTTAGTGAGGGTGCAGAATAAGGGCTTTTTAGAAAGAAAGTAATTTAATTCAGCTGGTTCTGTGGAGAAAATGATAGGCAAGACTTGACAAAGACACAACTCCCTTTTCTCGCTAAGTGTGCTGGGGAGGGTTGGGGTGGGGTGAGGGTGCGCGTATGTGTGGCAACTGCTTGGTTGAGTTGAACATTTATCTTCAAAGTGGGAGGCCTCTGATCAGGGCTTAAATATTGGGCAGGGTTGGGCTCCAGTCTAGAAATTTATTTTCCATAGCAAGTGGCCTCGCGAGGCGTAGCGTGCTCCTGGGTCAACAGCCTGGGGAGAGGTATCTGTGAGCTGGTCCTTGAGCCTGGTCCTGGGGCTGCAGTCCCCGCTTTGCCAGCCCCCTCCGATCCTGGCAGCCCCTGCAGTGCTCATAGGGTAGCAGAAGGGGGCGCTAGTTCTCATATTGAGAGGAATTCTCTGGCTCTGGTAGGTCTTGGGACATTTAAGGTCTTTGGAGACCCTCTTCATTCAGCTTTCTGAGACCCGACTTGGTACCAGACACTTTTCCACATTTGAGTTCATGTTATCCTTGTTTTTCATATTTAGAAATTGATGCCAAGGGAGGTAAATAACTGTCCTGAGGCTGTTGCAGCTTGTGGGTAAGAGGCATGGTTTAGGGTTTGATTCTAAGAGGCTGGGGTTCCTGATTCTAAGCTCAGGGATCTTTCCACACTACTGCTTATGAGCTGAAGAGTGTTTTGGTAACCTCTGACCTTCCGTACCTTGTTTAGTGTCCGCCCTGGAGCGGGTGCCCTATGTTTGCTGAGTGGATCCGGGTCAGCATCTCGTTCCTCGTTCCCAGTGAGTAAGCTCAGGCACAGGGGAAGCTGGGGAGGGGGAGGCCCTCCCTCCATGTGCGCCCACACTGGAGCCGCATGAAGTTCCAGGCTAGGTTGATGTGATTATAGGCTGCTGCTTTGTTTGCACGTTTCCTGTCCGTGCCCACGTTGGTATCGGGTAGGTGGCATCTTTGCCCTTTACTCGAGGCTTAAACTGGTACCATCAGTGTCTGAAATGTCTTCTCATGATGGAGAACCATCAGGTAGGGTCACCGGCAGTAGCCTTTGACGCTTTTTAAAACAATGTGCATCCTAACTCTTAAGCAGTGAAAGCATCCCTCAAGATGGGCAGAGCATGGACTGATCCCTCGGTGGCTCCGTTTGAGGGTTGTTCTGAATATGGCTAGAAAGGAGGAAAATGAAAATACATTGTTGCATCCAGCCTGGGGTTTTCAAAATGAATTACGATTTTAATCATTTAACATCTTGTTAGATTTTTTTTTTTTTTTTTTTTTGGCTAAAATACATTCAGTGCCTTTTATGTGGTTCCGGATATAGAGATGAATATGACACAGTGCCTGTCATCAAAGCATTCACAGTTTAGTGGGGAAGGCAGACCGTGTGTTAGGGATACACATTTGTGAGCAGGAACGGGAGGCCTCCAGCCCAGCATGGAAATGATGTCTGAGCTGAGCTTAGAGGATGATTATGAAGTGGTCAGCCTTGAACGGGGGTCCCAACGCAGAGGAAATAGGGTGAGCAAGGGGTGGGAGGTGAGAAAGCAGCCTGGAGTTTGCAGTTCCTGGAGCTTAAAGGTGGAGGCAGGGAGCGACAAGAGAAGAGGTTGGAAGGATGGATGGAGACCTTTGGTCAGGACCAGGCGCTCAGCATTTCTCCATTGGGGGCGGGCAGTGTGGTCAGATTCGAGTTTTAGGTAAGTCTGGTTGGGGGCCTTGTGGAGAATGGATCTGCCAGGGAGAAGACCAGAGTGTGTCCACCAGAGTGTGGACACCAGCGAAGTTGCAGGCAACAGAGACCAACTCTGGCTTACACTTGAAGCAAACCAAGAGATGGTACTAGTGGTGGTGATGGGGACTCACCGGACTGAAGAGCCAGAGATGGGGCAGATGGGAATTCGGTGGTCGGGGGGATCTTGGTGGCAGGAGTTACCTTCTGGTTCCTCTCAGGTGATACCACGGAAGTAAATAATCTCTAAAACTTATCCATCATCTTCATCCTCATCATCTTCATCATCCCATTATTCTACCTTCCAAAAGCTTAGAGGAAGTGTCTAACGAGCAGAGCTTTGGGTAGGTCATTGGAATGGGAGAGGGAGTTTTCTGAAAGGAAGCTGGAATGATCAGTGGCATAGATATTGGACATCTCCGCCCCAGGAGGGTGAGTTGGCAGGACTTACTGATTAATTGATGTAGGGGTGGGAGTAGGAGAAAGGGAAGGGTATAATGTGGCCACTGGGTTTCTGGTTTAGGTGATGGTCTGGATAAGCAGAACAGAGGTCTGGCCAAGACGAAATAACTCACTTGTTTTCCCTCCGGCGGTGTTGTGGGCAGTTGTCCATGACCAGGCTGCAGGAGAAGGTGGTGACCTATTTTAAAAAGTCTCATTAAGGGGCAGTGCTGCTGTGAATAAGGCCTGTTTAAGTAGGTTACTTTATCTCCTGCCCCACAAATCTGGATACTTGGAGAACATTCTCATTCATTCAACCGATATTTATTGAGCATCTCTGGTTCAGGGACTGAGGAACATGTTGAAGTAGAGATGGTACCCTCCAATTCTAGTGGTGTAACCCCCGATGAAAAATAAAAATAGGCAATAAAAATTGATGATATAATTTGAGACAGATGCAGGGGCCACTTCAGATTGGGTAGTCAACAAAGTCCTCACTGAAGAGCCATGGCTAAGCTGGGTAAGTTGGGAACGATCTGGAAAAGAACTTCAGGCGGTGGGAGCTCCAGTGCAAAGGTCCTGAGGTAGGAACGAGCCAGGTGCATTAGAAGAACAGGAAGGAGGCTAGTGTGGCAGGAGACGAGTTCGGAGAATCGGGCTAGTTTGTGGGGGGCCTGGAAAGTTATTTTGTGGAGTGTGGGTCTTATATGAGTCTGATGAGAGCCCCTGGAGGGTTTTAAGTGGGAGAGTCACATAATTTATGTCTTCAAAAGATCACCCTGGTAGCTCTGCCTTCTGTATGCACTATCTTGGTACAATAAAGCGAGTTTTTATCCATCAGAGGGTAAAACAAAATGTCGTGTATAAGAGTAACAGATGGAGAGAAAATGCTTTGGTGACCTTAATTTAGTGGTTTCTAGTGTACCAATTAATTCTGGGTGCAGCCAAAACCACATCTCTAGTATGATTGCAGTTTCATTTAAAACATGGTATAGAATAATGGAAAGAAGTGGACTAAATATATGAACACTGCTGTCATTACAAATGATTGTTACACTCTTGAAAATGAGCATACATTTCTTTTATAATCAGGAAAAAATTATTTTAAAATGTAGACACTGAGGGCCACAAGTGTCTTGAATGGGGTGTTGCGAGACTCCACCTACTACACACTTTTCCCCTCTCATTTCATTTCTGGAAATGTTAATGCCCAAGCCCACGGTCCTGGTTGGGACAGAAATTAGGATGTTTACTTTGTACCAGCTGTCTGGTCGGTGGCTCTTTGTTTTATGCTTAAAAAGCATTTTTAGTGGGCGCCTGGGTGGCTCTGTCGGTTAAGCATCTGTGTTCCGCTCAGGTCATGATCTCAGGGTCCTGGGATCCAGTCCCACATCGGGCTCCCTGCTCGCAGGGAACCTGCTTCTCCCTCTCCTCCCTGCTCGTGCTCTCTCTCTCTCAAATAAATAAATAAAATCTTAAAAAAAAAACATTTTTAGTGATGAAAGCAAACCTTTTTTTTTTAAATAAGAAATTAAAGCAACACAGAAATGCACCTTCCTGCACTCTGATTCCCAGGACCACTAACATTTCCGTACATGTACTGTTATATTTTTTTTTCCTATGTGTTTCAGATACCTCTATCTACATTTTGCTGAAGGATTTTGGAATATTGCTAAAACAAATAACCCTATCCAAATTACTCTCCAAAATTCCTTCCTGTAAAGCTTGAAACGCAGATGACCTTTTTTCCCCTTGCAACAAAATCATTAGGAAAACTTGAACACATAACTCCGCTAAGAGAAACTGAATCTTGCCTCTTTGGTATTCAGAGTGTTCACTGAAAGCACACTTTATACTTATAAAGAATAGAGCAATTAAATATTCATTAAAAGTTCATCTCCGAGCCTTGAAACATTATTGTTCTAGTACTGGAGCCCAGGAGTTGGTATCATGATTGCAAACCACTTACACCTTTCTCATTAGCAAAAGTTGGCCAATATGAAAACTTAGAAGCGCAAATTAGGGAGCTTAGCTAATTATTTTGGTGACATATTTATTACAGCGAATATTATCCCTTGAAAACAGGAAAGGAAGAACATTCAATGTAGTGTTACTTAGGGCCATCCAGGATGCATTTGGGAAGAGCTGTATATCTGCATGGTCTCACCGTGCAGACTGGATTTGGGGGCTGACGTGCCAGGAATGAGCAGCCCCAAACTCAGTGTTAATGCGCCCGAACAGAGTGGGATTGGAGTCTCATTATGCGATTCAGCAGAACTGCTATCTTCCCCATCATTACCATAATTGAGCACGTCCTTTCTTGACGAAGAGAAGAGCCACTGTGTGCTCAGAAGAGAATGATTATGATGTAATAGAGCCATGGAGTTGAAGAGGGAGCAGGGGCCTTGGTTATCTCATTTTACAGATGGGGAAAATGAAGGCCAGGGAGATATCCCCATCCCGGTGCCACTTCCCTGCACTCAGCGGTGGCCCTGTGCGGTTAGAAAATGAATTTATTTTGGCAAACCCAAGAATTAGGAAAGCACTCTGAACCTGATGAAAAATGGGAGGGTTTCTGAGCTGTTCATTCATTCTGTAGAGTGTAATCTGTTTGTGTACTGATAACAGGCCTAATTACTGTGTAAACATTTTTATAGTCTGGTAAGAAAACTTCAAACATCTGTACTGCACGTTGATGTAGCATTTCAGCCTCCAGCATTCCTACTGCTTGTTCTTAAAAACCAGTTGCTCTGCTATTTAATCTGGTCTATGGTCGATGATTCATTTGATGCACAGACACGGAAACACACATTCCAGATCCAGCAGCAAGTGCAAGTGCTAATAGAGTGCTTACTCGGTGTCGGCAGCTCTCTGGTGGTTAGCATTGTCCCCATTTTACAGATGAACAGATGAAGGTGCATCGAGGTTCAGCAACTTGCCCAGGGTCCCAGGTTAGGATGCGGTAGAAGGGAGTCACCACCACTGGAGGCCCGTGACTAACCAGCTAAAAATCTCCACCTTCCCTTGCCTGTCAAAGACGAACTCTCTGCAAGAAAGATCAGGATCTGACTTTGTGAAATTGCTTTAGTTAGATCGCTTTTGGGGGGCAAACTCATAGATGTAGAGCTGTAAAGAGGGGTCTGTGGGGATTGTGTCTTTAGGTCTGTCTTCTGGGTCGCTTCAGTCCCTCCACTTTATGAGACACTTGATGGTAGCAGGTTGAGGACGGACTGTCTGCCCTCAGCCGAGGCGGGGCGTTCTCTGACCCAGCCCTCAAGTTAGGTTCGTGGACACTAACCTGCTTCTAAGCTCTGCTAGATCCAGCTGCCTCCCGCCTTGGTTTCTATGTTATCCAAACGAATACCAACGTTCTGTGCTTCTTACACCCAGAGGTAAATGCTGCTTTCAAAAACCCAGAAGCACAGAATCCATGGAGCCCTCAAAGGGCAGTAGGCAATAGGGAGGAATCAACTGTTTAAAAATGAGGGAGGGGCACCTGAGTGGCTCAGTCGTTAAGCGTCTGCCTTCGGCTCAGGTCATGATCCCAGGGTCTTGGGATCGAGCCCCGCATCGGGCTCCCTGCTCAGCGGGAAGCCTGCTTCTCTCTCTCCCACTCCCCCTGCTTGTGTTCCCTCTCCCACTGTGTCTCTCTGTGTCAAATAAATAAATAAAATCTTTAAAAAAAAAAAAATGAGGGAAAGATAAATGCTGGCAGATCCTGTCAATGGGCCCGCACTCAGAGCTCTCCGTTGGCCTTAAATTATTACTTATGCTGCAGGTGGACTCAGAATCTTGCATAGCAGAAGGGGCTGAAGCAGTGGGCTCTTTTGGCCGCCTCAGTTTTAGCCTCTGGCCCTGGGGGGGGGGTAGGTCATGTGCTTGAAGGTCCCTGTATGAAAGGTGTTGCCGGAGAAGAAAGTTCTGTCCTCTGATTTGGAACCCTGCAGTTGGCATGAGAGAGAGAGAGAGAGAGAGAGAGAGAGAGAGAGAGAGAGAGAGAGAGCGCTGCTGCTGACTGGTATCACTTTGTGGGAGTGACCACTCCCTGTAGGAGCTTAGGGGCTACAGGGAAGAATCTCAGACACGAAGGTAAATGCAAGAGGCAGGTACTGATTTGGAATCGTGACCCACCTTCAGAACTCCGGTGAGCGGGTGACCCGGCGGTGGTCTTGGGAAAGGTGATACAGATCTTTCCAGGGGGAGGTTGGCTGGCCCTGGATTTGCGTTTTAGAACCTAAAGTGGAGGATTTAGTTCAGCGTTTCTCAATTGTCTGCACATTGGAATCCCCTGGGGAGCCTTAAGAAAGTCCCGATGCCCTGTCACATCCCAGACCAGTGATGTCGGAATCTTGGGGGGATGGGACCTCGCGTCCCCCCCGACCCAGGTGATTCCACTGTACAGTCAACTTTGAGAACCAGGGTCTAGAACAGCTTTTCTCAGACAGGTGCCTGCACATCACCTGGGGATCTTGTTCAAATGTGAATTCTGATGCCTGGGTCTGGAGCAGGCTTAGAGCAAGCGAGCGAGCCTGCCTTCCTTCCTTCCTTCCTTCCTTTCTCTTTCCTTTTTATTGATTTATAATTGACATAGAATATTAGATTAGTTTCAGGTGTACAACATGGTGATTCAGTATTTTTATACATTACAAAACGATCACCTCGATAGGTCTAGTTATTGTCTGTCACTATACAAAGTTATGACAATATTATTGGCTAGATTCCCTAAGCCGTACATTACATCCCTGTGATTTATTTATAACTGGAAGTTTGGACCTCTTAATCCCCTTCACCTATTAGGCCTGTCCCCCTCCTCCTCCTTCGCCCTGGCCACCACCATCAAGCCCCAGGTGCTGTTTCTGCTTCTGGGCCCCACTGGGTGGGCAAGACCTGGTAAGATGAATCAAGTTCCTGACTTAGCTTCCCATGGAGGGCTTCTGGAACTATTGCTTTTCCATGATACTACAGTAATTTTGGTTCACTCAGGGTAGGGTTGGAACACAGGGGGCCTGGACCCTGCCTCCCATCTTTATATATTCTTAAAAAGACTAGAGCAATTAAATATTCATTAAAGGCCCATCTCTGAACATGTACGCTCCAGTATTGGAGACTAAAAGTTGGTATCATGATTACAAATGACTTGCACTTACTTGTCCTTCAGGATCCAGTGCATTCTCCTGACCCTGGCCAGCGTTTATATAGTCAGAATCAGAAGCTCGGAGAGCTGGGAGAGACCTTAGGAATTATCTAGTCTAAACCACTTGGTGTTTGGAGGGGAGGACTCTGAGACCCACAGTCTCAGGCCAGGGCTGCTGTGGACTTGAGACCAGAAGGAGGGAAGTGGCAGGCTGAGGCTTGGGGAGAATGACCTCTGCCCCTCCCCTACCCACTGGCCCCAGCACCGCTCCCAGTGCAGGGGAATCCCAGGACAGAGACATCCAGAAAGACTGCAGATATAGTCACATTAAAGACACCTAAGAACCGAGAGACGTACTGTTAATTATACCTGTGATTTTCCATCCCCTCCCTCCCCCACCCCCCCCACCAACTTCCGTTAGCTACGCAGAAGCTTGACGAAGTTCTGTGCGTCTGTGGTTTGAGTTGACACCTTGACAGGTGTTCAGCAGCCTGCTCCCAGGTGGGACACTGATGCAGGCTGCCCTACATCATGTAAAATAATTACATTTACCATTTTTACCCCAAATATTTTCCTCCTGTCGTTGAAACAAATAAAGAACACCCTCGACATACAGGTTTCTTGATGGCGTGGTGAATATGTTAAACCTGTTGTAAGAATAGTTCATAATTGATGTTCTTGGCATTTATCACCCAGCCGTGACGTGTTCAGATGACTAATAAATTATATTTTGTTGGATCCTTTTTTTCTGCCTTTCCAACTCAAGGCACCTCTTTCAGCATGTCAGTGTTGATGAGGACGGTTTCCTGCCCATTGCTTTATGCTTTGTCAACTGCCTTCAGATGAAGACAATGGACGTGAAGCTCTGGAACTGAAATGGACATTGCTTTCTCTGGGTTGTGTGTGTTTTGCCCTAGAAGATCAAGCCTTTAAATAGAGGAGAAGACGGAGGGGCACGTGGAAATTAGCATTAAGATTGAAGCAGTATAATTATAGCTAATGGTTATATAAGTACTCCTTTCTGAGTACTTCACATATGTTAACTCATTTAATCCTTTCAACAACTTGGTGAGGTAGATACCATGATTGTTTCTGTTTGTGTGGATGAGAATACCAAACCCCAGAGAAGTTAAGCACCTTGCTGAAAGTCACACAGCCCATGAATACTCCAGAAGCCATGCTGTTCGGCCCCCAAGCTCTCCGACCTCTGTAATTCTCATTGTCCGGGATGTGCCAGGGGCTGTGGAAAACTTCTACAGAACATTTTCATACATATTTCTGATTCTGACATTTGCCTCTTGGAACACTCTTTTTACCTTCACGTGGATGCCCACTCCCTTGTACCACTGGATTTGGTCCTGCTCGAGATGGCCTGCCATCTTTGCGTTTCTAGCTCTCTGTAGATGTGGGCAAACCCTACTTCATGAACAAGAGAATCCACAGCCAGTTGGTAGGGTAGGAATGTCAGCTGGGGCAGTTGTGTGTATGCTAAGTCTCAGATAACCTGTATTGCATTTGACTTAGAGACTTTACCATCTTCCCATTTGGCCACACCCTGGACTCAGTTTGGCTCTTCATCCTTGGTGGCCACCCACTGAACTTGCGGTGAGGTCTCTGCCTCATTCTTGCTGCATTGTTCATATTGATTTATCTCCAATTCCTCCAGTATGGGCTTCTAGTGGGGGTTCTGCACCTGGTGGACAGGTGGAACTCCCTGCATTCTCCCTCACTTCAGGCCTGCTCTCTGCACTGGATTTTCAGGGTCCAGTCCTTGCCTTGAATTGTGCCACAATTGCTTGGCCCTTGGTCGTGGGCGGGGGCTGCGTGATGGTTCCTTTTTCTCAAACCCTTGCCTACTGCATTGGTTTTCAGCTTGGCCTGGTCTTGGCTCTCCCTCTCTTCCTGATTTTCACACTACAGCCTGTTCCTTTTAGGGATTGGCAAACTTTTTCTGTAAAGGGGCAGATAGTAAATATTTTAGGCTTTGTTCTTCACCCCCCCCCCCCCCGCGCTGTTATACCAGGAAGGAGACCCTTGACAAGATGTAAATGAATAAGTGTGGCTGTGTTGTAATAAAACTGTATTTACAAAAACAAAGGGTGGCCCAGGTCGTGGCCCATGGCTTATGGTTTGCTGACTTCTGTAGGATAACTGTTCAGCGGCCTCTTTCTGACTTGTAACCTGTGATGACTGTGTCTTTAGAGGTCATTAGTACGCCTTGCCTAGAGCCCTGGGCCACTGTTTCTACTCTGAATTCCCAAGAACCCTGTACTTGTTGATCTTCCTGACCTATTACTGTCTTCACTTTGCAACCCTCGACCTTGAATAAAACCAACCATTTACTTCTTCAAGTTCTCAGTCAGCTAAATTGACTCCATTAAAAATTTATGTTGTTCAACAACAGCTGGGTCCCAGATTCTTTTTACCAATCCTTCTACTGAGCTCCGGGCTGATTTCTTGTCCTATTCACTGTATGTGTATTCTTAATTTCCCACTCTTCTCGCCCATATGCATTCTCAATGGATGACCTTGCCTCCTACTTGGGGGGATCATGGGCATGAACTCCATCACCTCTTCCCTCAACATCAGCATTCTCCACCTCTACTTCAAATTTCTTCCTTCCTGTTTCAGAGGAACAGATGTCCTTACTCCTTAATAAGGAAGACTTGGCTTTGCCATTAATCTAATGGGTTTCCACTTCTCAACTCAAATCTTCCTTCCTTTAGCTCATAAACACAAATGAACCCAAGACTTTGCTTGACCTCACTGCCTTCCCATTTCCCTCCCTCTCTGTACCGCAAAGCTTCAGAGAAGGAGGGTCTGCCCCTGCCGCTCTCACTTTTTCACCTTATTCTTGTCAGGCCCGTTCACCCTTTGCTCTTGGCCAACCCTATGCCACCAGCTAGACCCCAAGACCTGGCCGTTACTGCCCACCTGCTTGTACTCACTAACCTTTGTCTAACATTGTCCCCTAAGCTCTTCTTTCTGGTTTCCTCCCTTAACTCAGACAAAGGAAACCTGAAACCATCCTCCAGGTGATGCCCTGATGAAATCTCCAGCCAGCCCAGACCACCCAGACCCTTTGAATTAAACCTGACGCGCGCCTGCGCAGATGGGCCATGGAGTGACCTCTGGAATGAACTGCAGTCACCTTTACCTCATTATAATACTAAAATCTCTGCCCAGGGAGGAGCCTCAGCCTAATTTACGTAACATCCGATGTATGTATAGGCATGTTTCCTTAAGGCACACGAGCGACTTTACACCAGCTTCTACACAAGATGGTAAGGCTTCCCTATCTAAATATTCACCCTAACCCTAAACAAAAGGAACACATTCACCCTCTCTCGGGGAGTCAGGGCTTTGGAAGCCATTCCCGGTGATCTTATTTGCTGCAAATAAAAGTTTTCTTTGTGTGACAGCCTAACCCGGTGCCCTTTCTGACTCCCCAAGAAGCGAACCCCCTTTGGTTCGGTCACACCTACTGTTGGCCCCCCGCTATGTTAAGTCTTATATACTTACTATATTGTGAACTTGCTTTTAAAAGGTCACTGACATCCTCATTTTTAAAATCTGACCACGTGGACTCATTTCTCATGCCGGGAAACATTTGACGCTGTTGACCTCCCCTTCCCTCATGGAACGTCCTCCTGAATGAACTCTCCTGACTTAATTTCTCAACTCTTACCTTTCTGTATGAGTTTGCTGGGGCTTCTGTAACAAAGCACCTCAGACCAGGTGAATTAAACCAGAGGAATTTATTTTTTTCACAGTTCTGGAGGCTGGAAGTCCAAGATCGGCTGTCAGCAGGATGGTTCCCTCTGAGGATTGTGAGGGAGGGCTCTGTTCCAGGCCTCTTCCCTTGGCTTGTGGGTGCTGGTCTTCTGTCTCCGCACGATCTTCCTTTGTGTGTGTCTGTGTCCCAATTCCTGTTCTTAGAAAGACTCAGTCACATTGAATTAGGGCCCACCTGAATGACCATCTTTTAACCCAATAACCTCTTTAAAGCCTATCACCCACTAGGATCCCATTCTGAGGCTTCAACATCTAAATCTGGGGCGAGACCCATTTCAGCCCATAACACTTCTGTGTCTCCATGTTTCCCTTTACTCTCAAGTGTAGGTGTTCCCAAAGTTCGTGCCTTGGCCTCTTTCTTTTCACGCTCTAGCTTCTCTCTTTGAACAACCTTCTTCCCTCCATGCTTGCACTCTCTCTTGTGATATCCAGTCTTACCAGATGTTAGATGTAAATTGTCCCACAGTGCCACAGACTCAACACGGCCCAAACAGATCGCACCGTTTGCTCCTCAACACACAGCTGGGAGCCTCCGGCCCCGCGGACACTCAGAATAAGAAGCCTCGTGCTGTCTCTGGCCCCCCTCTCCCCATCCGCATGGGATTTATCTGTGTGTCAGTCCGACCTTCTGACCCCATTGCCACTGCTGTTGTTCTGACCTGGACCTGAGCCAGCTCCCACCGGTCCATCCATTGAAAAGACAAGGTCAGTGATACCGCTCTGGTCCAGCTGCATCTCCCTGACATGAACGTTCCGGGCTCCGCAGTGACTTTCGTCTGACCTCCTTGGGCATCGAGAGCACTGTGGTCAAGTTCGGCCAGATGACAGACCTCTGTGTCTTTGCCCACACTGCTTCTGCAGCACACAGGCCAAGTTGAATCAAACCTTCCTAATGAAGTGCTGCTCCTTGGTTCCCACAGTTGAATTTAATTTCTCTTTCCTTGGTGTTTGTGTAACACGAACCTACGCATTTACTCTTAGGCTTACTGGCTTGTGCTAGGTATCATATTTAGAATTAGAGTCCTGGGAAGGTAAAACAAAAGAAAGGCACCCTTCCATTGAGGAACTAGACCTTCCATGAGCTAACTTACTTCTTCCCCTTCTACATTGTAGGCTCTTTTAAGGGGTTTGGTGGTGTGCGTGCATGCACGTGCGTGTGCATTTGTGTGTGGTTTCTCCACGGCTCTTGGCACCGTGCTTTGTTAGAGACGTTTCTTAGGTTTAATTGGAGGACGGTGCTGGGAGGATCTAGCTCTGCATTTGGGCCTCTGTGATCCTGAGACTCGGACATCAGCCCGTGTTGGTTTGCAAGGTGGTTCTCACTGCAGTAATCTTCGTCTCCCTCACTTGCTGCGTGATTATTTGCTCTAGCATCAAATGGAGTTGATAGTTCACACACTTCTCCCTCTGGGGAGGAATAGGAGTTAAATGGACTATGTCTTTCCGTTGAAGGAACTGTGTCTTGAATTCTTTGGAGAAGCAGGAGAGGCAACAAAGTAAACATAAAAATGAAGGCGTTTATAAAGGGACTGTTTGAGTACGTCGGAACAGATGAATAAAGGGAGTAATTATTTGCGTTAAAATCAAATAATTCACCGTAGGGTCCTCTTCAATAGGGACTCCCCTCATGAATTGCAGTGCAGTTTCCAGCTCATTAGGTAATTGGCAGAAGGAGGTGATGGGCCGAGAAAACCTGGGTGGACAGCAGCGGAAAGCTCAGTCAGAAATAACAGCAAGCAGGTCAGGTATTATAATGCAAATCACCGGGAAATAGAGTTTGAGCCCTTGGGCGGGTGTAGACCGTTTATCTTCGAGGGTGTGGCAGGTTACCATTCTTTTTTTCTGCCTTCCTAAGGCAGGCACCAATGGTCACATTTCACTCTTCTTTTTTTTTTTTTTTTTTTAATTTTTTTTTTAAATTTTTTTAAAGATTTTATTTATTTATTTGACAGACAGAGACACAGCGAGAGAGGGAACACAAGCAGGAGGAGTGGGAGAGGGAGAAGCAGGCTTCCCGCGGAGCAGGGAGCCCGATGCGGGGCTCGATCCCAGGACGCTGGGATCGTGACCTGAGCCGAAGGCAGACGCTTAACGACTGAGCCACCCAGGCGCCCCCACATTTCACTCTTCTGGAGGAAGCCCTTTGGTTTCCTGCATTTACCAGGCCTGGTAAACAGCTGGTGCCTCCGGGAGGGAACCCGAAGCCCTTCACCCTGGAGGGGCTGGAAGGGGTGCCTCCCACTTACCCCCCACCCCTTCCTTTCCTCCAGAGCTTCTTGCTGCATCTTGTGGGTGGGGGCTTCCTAGCTCAGGCCCGTCTGGGTGCCCAAGGGCATGTCTTGTGGTCACAGCTCTGTCCCTGGCGTTTGCCCCCTGGCCATCCCATCCTGCCAGATGCTGGCTGTCATCAGTCCCCTGGTGAGCCGGCCAGACTGAGCTAACAGAGTGGTGAAAAGCAGTTGGAGCATCCAATTGCCCAGTTTAGATCCTGTCCGCCTTCCTTTAGAGATTTTCGGGAATATACTCCCCTGTGGGATGATGGGAACGAAGATTCTTCAACCCTACAGGGCTTTCCGAAGCCATCTGGTCACTGCTTTCTCCTATGTAAATGTTAAGTACAAAAGCAAAAGATTTGTGGCCAAACATTAAAAAGTAAGCAAATAGAAGAACATAAAATGTACTCTTTATCCCACAAAACCAGAGATAACCGTGGATCATAGTTTGGAGCTAAAATCTCCCAGTTTGTTTTGTGTGTGCGTTCATGTGGGGGTTGTGGGTACTTAACAAAGTATTCCTCTACTTTTTAGAAAGGGTTGTGGTGTCGGGCACCTGGGTGGCTCAGTTGGTTAAGCGACCGCCTTCGGCTCAGGTCATGATCCTCGAGTCCCTGGATCGAGTCCCGCATTGGGCTCGGCAGGGAGTCTGCTTCGCCCTCTGACCCTCCCCCCTCTCATGTGCTCTCGCTCTCTCATTCTCTCTCTCTCAAATAAATAAATAAAATCTTCAAAAAAAAAAAAAAAAAAAAGGGTTGTGGTGTCAGTACTGTTGTATAGGCTGTTTCTTAACTTAATGAACTGTGGATGTCTCTCCAGATTGTTACATGTGCTCCTACCTCATCATTTTTAAGGAGTGCATGCTATTACCCAAGTGGATACAAATGGTTATTTTTGACTTTGACTTTACTACTGAAAAATTTTGTACATTCGGAAGCATTTTTCTTTTTCTTTTCTTTTCTTTTCTTTCTTTCTTTCTTTTTTTATTAGAGGGAGAGAGCAGGTGGGGGTGGGAGAGGGAGAAAGAATCCTAAGCAGGCTCCAAGGCTCAATCTCACGACCCTGAGATCATGACATGAGCAGAAAAGAAGAGTCGGATGCTTAACAGACTCAGCCCCCCAGGCACCCCGGGAAGTATTTTTCTAAGGATAAATTCTTATAAGTGGAATGACCAGGTCAAGGATTTGAGTAGCTTTCCTCAAGGTTGTTCCCATTACATTTCAGGCTGGGATGTATGAAAGGGCTCATTTTTACATATTCTCACCAACATTTCCTACTGGCATTAGTTGCTTTTTGAAATTTGATAGCCAAAATAGTTTCACATTGTTGTTCTGTCCTGGATTTCTGGGATCATAAGCAAGCATGCACATTTTTTTTTCATATACTTATTAGACATTTGATTTTTTTGGGGGGATTGCATATTGATGTATTATGTCTGTTTTTCTACTCAGATATTCTTTTAAAAAAATGACTTGTAGGCACACTCTGGTAGGAAGAATAGTACCTTTTGTTTATTACATGTAAAATTTTCCACATTTGCTGTTTTATATTATCTTTAACTTCTTGCTCTAAAATATATGTAATTGAATGTTTATCCTCCCCCCCCTTTTCTGAAGATTTATTTATTTGGTAGAGAGCGTGTGCAAGTGGGGGAGGGGCAGAGGCGGAGAGAGAGAGAATCTCAAGCAGACTCCCTGCTAAGCGTGGAGCCCGACACGGGCTTGATCCCAGGACCCTGAGATCATGACCTGAGCCCAAACCAAGAGTCTGACCCTTAACCAACTGTGTAACCCAGGTCCCCCTCCCCTTTTAAATATTTAAGTTTGGGGTCAAGCTTAGAAAACTCTTCCTCTTCCTCAAGATTACATATTTACTTCAAAATTTTAAATTTATCTTTTAAATTAAAAAAACCCACTTTTTATTACTGTAGTGTATTGCACATAGCTTAAAAAGTTGAATAGTATTCAGCGGCTTCTAACAAAGTCCCTTGCCGTCCTGGGGAGTTGTGCTGTGGAGCGGAGGTCCAAGGAGCTTGGGTGCAGAAAGTTTGACATGGGGTCAGGGTGGGGGGCAGTTCTGTGCATAGTCGGGCCCCTACATCCCTTGTTTGGAGTAGGTGTCTTACCTCTGCCCTGCAGGGGGCCTGATGTACCCTCTTACTCATTTCTGCCAAGGTTGACCAGCTGGCCCTTTGTCTGGCCTGCCCCAGGCCTCCAGTGGTACCAAGCACTGCCAGGGTGTGCCTCTCAGGGTTCTGGCCCTGACTGGCTGCTTCCTCCCTTGAATAGACTCAAGCTGAGCACAGAATTTGTCCTAACCTTCACTCTGCTAAGGCAGTAACCACCCCCTCCGCTTTGTGACTCCCGCATCTCTGAAACCTCCTCTCCCTCCTCTTTGTCCTTGTGGCTTACAGAGGAATGTCTCCCTGCCTGCCATCCTTCCTTCTTATTTGAGCAGTGTTTTGGAAAGGAGAGACGATACAGGAGGGAGATGGATTTGCCAGTCTTACCAGAAGTCTAATAAAATATATATTTTTATCATTAAATTTTTAAGTCTGTCAACTATTAATTTTGGCTGTGGTATGATATAGGGATCTAACTTTATTATTATTTTTTTGCAAATGATTTTCAGTTTTTCCAGTACTACTTACGGAATAATCCATCCACTGATTTAGAGACACCGATTTTGCTACATACCAAATCACCATACTCATTTGGGCTGAAATTCTGATCTGTTAGTTCAGCTTCACTACTGCATTTATTCTTTTTCCAGTGCTACCCTGGCTTAATTATTAATAACTTAAAAAATCTACAAACGGGCAAATTTTCCCTTCTTCTTTCTTATATTTTTAAAATACCATTTTTTTTTTATGGGAAGAGAATTATGATCTTTATGGTCCCTACTTATCCAGACGTCCCAGAGCTTTCAACTTGTCAAAACCACTTTTTTTAAATGATGCTGTTGTCATTTTTTTTTCTTTGACGTTCTTGTCCTTCTGGAATTTTCTAAGCCAGAGGCATCTTTTCCAAGGTTATATTTCAGAAAGGTTATAGTGCCAAGAAGGAAAACTCTGGAATGGGGATCTCTTGGCTCACCTGTAACCCGCACGGTGCCATGTGTTACGGGGAACCCAGTTTGTGGGTCCAACCCAGATCAAAAAGCAAAAAATCAAAACAACACAGGGGCCTGACTCATTGGAACCAGAGTTCTCCCTGCCTGTGAGTGGCTCTTACGTGGCTGGAATGGCTGCCTCGTGGCAGGCTGCTTCATCATCTTTGGTTTGCTTCTTTCCTGTTTTCTCACTACTTTCCTAGGCACGTCTCTTGGATCTTTCCTATTTCCGTGGATCATCCCCATTCTTCTTGAAAGTCTGGGCCTTGCTATGGCATCCAGACCTTTACAGTTCATCCTACTCCTCTTAAAAATATATATATTCCACGTTTTTACTCCTTTCACAACCATCTCCATTTTTCTTCTGGGCCACTTCTAAAACTTCACACTCTTGCTGTTGTGTTTCTGTGCCGAAGTCACCAGATGCACCAGGGTGCCCCCTTGCCATCCCAGTTCGTGACTGAGGTCTGGGACTACCCCAGGGACTATCTAAAGTGGCACCAGGTGAAGTCAAGCAGAGAGCCACTGAGGTCATAACTCTGTGTCCTACCTTCCCTTCCTTGCCCGGACTTTCCTCACCCACTGATGTTCGTGAGCAGCCATACTGATGCCGTTGCTGTGGGTCTTCGGCAGTATCCTGACTGCTTATGGTGTGCCAGGCTTTGTGCAAAGTATTTTCTGGATAATCCCAGGTAATGCTCATGACTGTTCCATGAGGCGAATACCTTCTGACTCCCATTTTGTTGGTGGGAAAACTAAGACTTGGAAGGGTTGCATTGTCTAGAGTTTTATAGCTAGAATGTGGCAGAGCCAGGACCAGGCTTGGGGTCTGTTTAGCTTGAACACCACTCTGCTATGCTGCTTTTCTTTTTCGTGTTTAGAGGATTGGGAAAGACCTCCTTCTTGAGCGAGGTGAGCTGGACACTGAGGAAGGGCCACCCTTAGCATCAGGGAATTATGACATGAAGGGGTGGTGTGTGGGGCACGATGGGGAGATACCCACAGACAGGGGAGGGCAGAGAGCATTGAGGTGGGAGAGGGCTGGCAGGTGCCCCCTTGGAGATGCCAGCACCTTGATGGGAATCTGCTTCTTTTCTCGCCCTCCGGTCTGAAACCCCCCAATCCCCAGCAGCCTTGAAGCAGAAAGCATAGGCAAATCTTCTCATTCCAACTCAGAACAGCTCCCTGGACCTGGTGAGTAAGGTCATTTCAGGGGAGAACAGAGGGAAGATGACTAAATTAGGTTGGCTTTTGTACCTCTTTGGCTTCGAATGGAGTGTGGGAAGCGATCCAGTGTTGCTTTTCCTGGCTGGCTGTGGGACAGAAGAAGACAGCAAACAGTGGGGGATCTTGCACTCATGTTTGTTTTCCTCTTGGTGTCCTTCCCTGCCTGCCACTTCTGATCCATCAGCTTCCCTCTGATGCCCTCAGCCAAGGGCTCCTGAAGGTGGCTTCCTTTCCCTCAGTCATGGCGCCCATTCTTGTGTTCCTGGAGTTCCCTGTGAATGCTCCCCACCTCCATTGTTTTCTGTCGTGCCTTTTACACTCCCACATTACCTTGCCCTGGAGCTTTTGCTTTGTCAGAGGAGAAGGTTCCATGCCTCAGTTCCTTGGACCCTTCTGAGCCTCACCCTGGCCTCCAGGACATTTATTTACAGACGGACTAGTGTGTATGTTTTGTAGAGCAGAGGTCCTGCCTCATGTTATGGCTCCAGAAGGACGAATAGGGCCAGCATCGATACATATTTCTGGGATAAGGAATGCCTTTAGTTGTTGCTGTCTTTCTGTCCTAGGGACAGCCACCGGAGAGGCTGTCTCTGGAGCCAAGCCACTTGGGTTTCACTCCCCACTCTACTACCTACAGCTCCACAGTTTTGGGCCAGTTATTTAATTCCTCGTCTGTAAACTGGGGATAATATTAATCCTACCTCACAAGGTACAACTGAGGTATTACTTAACGTTCTTTGTAGAATTTCCTGCTCCTCGAAAAATGTTCACTGTTTCCATGCATGACCTATTCTGAGGAATCTTCCTTCTGTCTTTTCGTGCCAGATGGACATGGTCTCCAGAGAAACTTCTAGTATCATTATGGCTCCATGAGAGGTCTTGCTCCCAAATTTGACTTTTCTGTTCCCACTGGCCCTGGAGATGTGTTTTGCTCCAGGTTTTACTGTGGCAGGATGGTAGCTCCAGGGGATCTGATTTCCTCTCTGTCATGGTGGTTTTCAGGAGGACAAACTCTTTTATATCATTCATTCATGCATGCGTGCATTCAACAAGCATTTTGGAGTCCTTCTTATATGCCCGACAAAGGGCTTGATGCTGGGAGAACTTTGTGTCCAAGGAGCTCATAGTCTGGTTGTACTTTGTAGACTTTTGTTGATTTTTTTTTTTTTTTTTAATGTGTCTCGAGCATAGAAAAGCTGCGCATTCTTTTAGCAGATTCCTCTGCATCACAGTGTCTTTGTGAAGGTTAGAGACTGACCAAGAGGCCTCACGGGATGTCCTCCTGGTGAACTCACCATCTTAGCTTGTGCTTATTTTTGGGCTCTGCCTTTTGCTTCTGTCAGCTGGGACCCTCCTCTTGGCAGCAGATGTCCCCGTGGTGACCGCCATCTTGCTTTCCGTCTTCTGTCTAGCTGTTAGGATGACCTTGTGTCCTATTATGATATGTCCAATGCTGTCCCCTGTCTGGGGTGTGGCATTCTGCAGAGCACCAGTGTCTGGCCTGCAGGTGAGAAGTCTGTGCCCAGTGCCACCCTCCCTATGCCACCTGGACTAAGCTCAACAAGGTGGCTTGCTCATGGGAGTCACTCTTCTCTGCCTGAGTTGTGCATAATTCTCAGGTGCATGGACCAGATATTACTTAATCTCTGGGATTCCTATCCTGGTAGGTTTGTAACTTTTTTGAGCACAAATGTGGTGACTTCTTCTCTAATACCATCTGGATCCCAGCAGAGAGATGTTCTAAGTCCCTACCACTCAAACAACTGAACGGCTGAATTGACATCCCCTGTGGCTAGATCACCTTCAGCCTTCCCCTGGGTGCCCTTAGATTTATGGAAAAATGAGAAGAAATCTCAGGAAAAAAAATTGTCCTCAGCACTATGTCTTATTTCCAAATATTCTTATGCTGTCAACTCTGAAATAATAGGTGAATTTCAAACTACTTTCCATCTGAGTGATGGATTGACTGAATCTAATTTACATGCTTTTCATTTTATGTAAATTGGTCCAAATGAGGCTAAATCTCCAGGGGTGCAGTACCTTTCTCTATGAATCTCTTATAATAGTCTCTTCCAGCCAATATAGTGCTAGTTCAAGTTTAAACAAATAACAAAAAGCAACAGGCTTTTACACTCCTGCTTGATTTTGTCCATCTTCGTCCATATTTGCTCTCAACTGAATTGTGTCCCTTCCAGAATTCACCTGTTGAAGCCCTCACCCCCAATGTGTTGGTATCTGGAGGTGGGGCCTTTGGAAGATAATCAGGTTTAGTTGAGATCATGGGGTGGAGGCTTTATCTTGGGATTAAT
Source organism: Halichoerus grypus (assembly GCF_964656455.1). Classification (NCBI taxonomy): domain Eukaryota; kingdom Metazoa; phylum Chordata; class Mammalia; order Carnivora; family Phocidae; genus Halichoerus; species Halichoerus grypus. The sequence goes on along the minus strand of NC_135717.1, from coordinate 14,381,124 downwards.
GCCCTTATAAGAAGAGACACAAGAGAGCTTGCTTGCTCTCTCTCTCCTCCCACCATGTGAGGATACAGAAAGCAGCCATCTGCAAACCAGGAAGAGAGTGGCCACTGGAAACCAACCATGGCAGCACTCTGATCTTGGACTTCTAGCTTCTATAACTGAGAAAATAAATCTCTCAGTTGTTGTTTCAGCCACCCAGTCTATGAGAGTTTGTTACAGCAGCCTGAGCAGACTAAGACAGCTAGTGAGGGATTCAAAGTGCCATCCCGGAAAACTCTGCACAGTCAAGGTTAGGTAGTGTGTGCGGTTACTTCCCACAGACCCACAGTCCCTTGCCTCCTACTGTCTTTGGGAGAGGGTTCCCGACTCCGCCAACAAGAGCCCCCACCTTGTAGAAAGGTGTCTGGATGTATGAGCAGCCAGAAACGTCTGGAAGAGTTAGCAGGGAAACCTTATTGGAGGATCTCAAAGGAAGATCCATAAAAATTTATTAAAATTAAATCCTTTCATATTCAACTTATTAATTAAACGAGGTTATAGTAGCCTGAAGGAGGAGCCTTAAAAAAGCAGCTGAACTTTTTGTCTAATTGCTTTCAGAAAGAACAACTCAAAATCCTCTGCCAAAAGCGTCCTCTGTTGGCAGGCGAAGCTTCAGCATTCCTATGACGCTGGTATAGAATTCCTTCCAGCAGGTGTGTTCATCTGATTACCTGCGTGTCCTCGATCCTTGGAGATTCTCAGGGAGACAGTTCCACTCAGAATCAAAATTGGTAGAAGAGACGCACATCTGTCTGATCCACACTGCTAGGTAACACTAGCCCTTCATGTTTGATCCTTGGACAATCTCAGGGAGACGGTTCTGCTCAAAATCAAAATTGGTATAAGAGACGCACATCTGGGTCCACACTGCTGGGTAACACTAGCCCTTCATGTTAGCCGGCCAAGGCTCTGTCTTCCGAGGCCTATGGCTGCAGACACAATGCGTGCTCATGCATGATGGCTGTGGGTCACTGGACCCCTGGCCCTGAAGCAGCCTTTGTCTGCCTTCAGGGTCCTTGTGGTCCTACCCCCACGTGGAGGAAATGACAGGCAGGCTCTTCCGTTTGTAAAATCATGTTAGTTTCTTCCTAGCTATAAAAATGAAATAGATCCACGGCACTAAGTGTGGAAGGTTGAAACAAATAATACAATTACAGTGAATGCATCACTCAGCAATAAGGAGTATTTACATTTTGCTTTATGTCTTTCCAATAACTTTTCTATGGCTGTACATATGAACATGCATATGTGAACATCTGTGTGAATACATATGAATATGCATATGAATATCGATGTGACTAGGTAATTATATAGTTGTGATTATGCTCTCCATATAATTTTATGGTCTGACCTTATAAAAGTAATACAGGAACAGGATAATAAAAAAACAATGTAAGTGGGTACAAACAAAAAGTAAGAGTCCCCATCAGCCGAACCCTCCACGTCCGAGGCCACTACTTTGAGCCATTTGTAATTGTTAGTGCCCTCGGTGGGTGAAATCGCTCCAGAGGAAATGCTTCTGCATTTTTGGTTCCCCACTTTAAATAGAACCTCCCCATCCTCTCTCATGAAGGACAAGGGGATCCCCATTACCCTACAGCCCTCCCTGTCCTTACCTTCCAGTATCCGCTGGTCACACGTTTATTTTTAAATCTTTGAATTGATTAGCTTCATTGCTTTAGCTCACACACTTAAATCTTTATTTCCTTGTTAACTTTAACTAGTACCTTTGGCCCTCGCACCGGGAGAGATGAGGGACACCACACCTCACATTTCTTTCTCCCCCTTCTCTGCCAGTTGTACCATGAGACGATCGTGGTGTCCAACACGTGTGCTCTGTTCTCTATCTGGAATTGAAATGTCCGTGATTCGGCTGTCGGTTGCAGATTCGAAAAGAACATAGTTAGCATTTAGGATATGATGATGATGATGATGATTATAAATATTACTCTGTGCAGAAACTAATCTTGTGCCATTTGTAGAAAAACATATTTACAAAGCCTCAGAATCGAAGGGAGAGGGGAGTGAAGAGGGGAGCCCACTCTACTTGTCTTTAACATTTGATAGCGACATTTAGCTGCTGCTGCTTTTTTTTTTTTTTAAGATTTTATTTATTTATTTGACAGAGAGATAGAGAGAGAGCACATGTAGGCAGAGTGGCAGGCAGAGGGAGAGGGAGAAGCAGGCTCTCCGCCGAGCAGGGAGCCGGACGCGGGGCTCGATCCCAGGACCCCAGGATCATGACCTGAGCCGAAGGCAGCCGCTTAACCGACTGAGCCACCCAGGTAGCTGCTGCTTCTTAAGGGGCTGATCCAGCTTCAGCCCTGTGTTCGCTGTGCAGGTGCCTTTTCGCCCTGCCTTGGGCATTTTGCATCTGATTTGCTCTCACAGTGGTCTTCTGAGAGCACACCTTCTTGTTAGATTTCACGCCCGGGCTGGAACCCATTCTCTCACTTCTTGGATTCCTTGTATGTTTTGCTGACATAATTCATTGAGTGATTCTGTTAGGAAGTGTCTATGAATCGTACACTTTCTAAGTGCTTGTCTTGATTGGATGTTGCCTGGGTATCCGTTCATTTTTCCCACGAGACTTAAGCTCCTTGCTCTGTTGTCAACTGGTATCCGATGATGCTGATCTGTGTCTCATGCCAATATGATCGTCGTTCATCAGGAAGTTGTCTGTTCTTTGCTCTAGAAGCTTTAGAGTGCTTTCTCTATCCTTGTGTTCTGAAACTTTATGAGGTTTTGGGCTATTTATGAGGTTTGAGCTACTCGATGGGCTTTTTCAGTCCGAAGGTTCATATCATCAGAAATTTTCTTCTCTTATTTCCTTTCCTTCAAGTTTTCTGGTCTCTCATCTTGAAAGGCTTATTAGGTGGATGTGACTGTTTGCATTAATCCTTACTGTTTATGAATGAAATTTTCTATTTTTCTATATTCTGTGTGGTGTCCATAACTTTCCTCTGTAGTTCTACTGAATTTTACTTTTTTCTGGTAAAAATTTTAACTTCCCTGAGTTCTTGATCTCAGACTACTCATTTTTCGAAGCAGCCTCTTGGGTCTCTCTCAAGTGTTATGTTAAAATTCTTCCAAGGTGCCTTCTCTTTCCAGAATCATCCTTCTTATTTCTGGGGTCACCTTCGCTGCCCTGTTATGTTAAAATTCTTCCAAGGTGCCTTCTCTTTCCAGAATCATCCTTCTTATTTCTGGGGTCACCTTCGCTGCCCTGTTATGTTAAAATTCTTCCAAGGTGCCTTCTCTTTCCAGAATCATCCTTCTTATTTCTGGGGTCACCTTCGCTACCCTGCTGATCATCTTCAAGGGTCGGGCAGTCCTTGTTTGGCCATTGGCATTGCTGACATTGCTGAATGGAAGTGCCAGTATGAGTCAGGTTTCCTCTTAATGGCATAGCAGGCGGGGTCCAAGGACCCCGAGGGGGCCCTGCAGGACCAGCCATGAGGGTCCTTGGCTTCGCACAGGATAGAAATCAAATGCAAGCTGGGAGGAAGTGAGAGCAGGGTTTACTGAATAGCGTAAATGATAGAGTGTAGCAGATGGAGTGTCTGGGAGACTCGGAAAAGGAGAGGTGAGTCTCCCCATCACTTGGAGTTGGGGGTTTATATTGGAAAGGGGTCCAGGGTATGTATTCCTTCAGGAATCCAGGGTAGGGTGATCCAAGGTGAGTGTCAGGTGAATAAGAGTTGTCATTCCATAAATCACCGAAGATAGGTGTATGGACACCAGTAGTGACCGAGGTTTGTTTGAAGCTCATGTCCCAGCTCGGGACTGATTCTTCTTGGATGTTACCAGGTGTAAGGGGGCCTAGAATGAAACTCATAGAATGATTCACTTTCTTGCTTCCCCCTTGGGGCAGGAACATAGCTTCTTTGGTTTACTCAGAAGCAAGGTGAAATGCAGAACATGAGTAAATGGGGCTTAGCAGAGAAATGGCAGAGATGGAGCCTTTCTAAAAGGGAGTCCCTTCAGGTTCCCTATCTCGTCCATACCAGCTTTCCCCCCAAAGGTGAGGAATGGCTGCAGACCTTTACAGGGGTGGGGCGTGGATTCAGTTTAACAGTCACAAAAAGCGTGAACAAGTTGTCCCCATGCAAATACCAGAGGAAGAGGGCCTTACCCTGGGGCACCCACCCAACCCTCAGGAAGTTCACTCCTTTAAGAGGACCTTTTCCTTGGGCTGGGAGACCCACTGAGCTGTTCCAAGTAAAGGGCTTGAATCACCACCCTGGTTCCACCCTGTGTCCATTCTAGCTCTTAGTACCTGCCAGCTTGGGGTGCTCTTGGTTTTCGACAGAGCCTCTCTCTACCTCTGCCTTCCCCTTATCATATTTTCAGCCAGACTTGCTCTGCTCAACCTTGTCCATCAAGATGGGCAAAATCATTTAGCCAATTTTTTTTGGACTAATGATGATGGTCCCTTTCCTCCATATTCTGTGCTTTTATGAATATATTCCATTTTGTTCTCCTATACCATGGTTTTAATAGGATTTTAGGAGAGAGAAGTATGTTCCGTTTTATTACTTGAAATGCTTTCTAGAGTTAAAACACCATATTGTAAAGATTTCTGATATCCTTAAAATTTTAACAAGTATCATTGATATGCAGTATACTCTGATATGAATCTGTGTTGCTTATCAATTTCTATACTTTTAGATTTTTTCTTCTTATTTCTTTCTTCCTTTCTTTTCTGTGTTCGTCCATTTTAAATACAACGCAATGCAGTGTTTTTGGTGTGCAAATCTTTGACCATATCTCAGGATTGATTTCAAACAATGGAGTTGTTGGATCAAAGGCTGAGAACTATCCTTTGGACTCTTGATACATAATTGCCAAGTTGTTTTCTCCAAGCTGTCGCTACAAAGTACCCAGCTCATTATATTCTCACCAATATGTTAAAAAGAAAACGGGCGCCTGGGTGGCTCAGTGGGTTAAGTGTTCAACTCTTGATTCCTGCTCAGGTCATCATCTCAGGGTCCTGGGTTCAAGGCCCATTCTCGCCCTGCTCACACACACACACTCTCTCTCTAAATAAATAAATGCTTTAAAAACAAAACAAACACACAAGCAAAACCCTCCTAAATTGAAAAAACAGATAGCGTAAAAATTGTATTTCTTTGGTTACTTAGGAGATCAGCCATGATTTCCATATATTTTATTAGTTGTTTGTCTTTCCAGTTTTGTGACTTATCTCTTCATGTCCTTTTTGTGCTCCCTGCTTGTCTCTTAGTTTTATTTATGCTGTTGATAATGCTTAAAAGTTCATATTTTTATATTGGCAAAGCTCTCAGTCTTTTCCTTTGTGATTTCTGTAGTTACACTGCCAACTTTGAATGTCCTTTGACCATGAAAGATGGATTACGTATTTATATATATTTCATTTTAGGTTTTGATCACTTAATTTTTCTTCTTGGTCTTCTCTTAAATAGTCTCTTAGTTTTATTCATTCTTACAGCATTAAGTAGAATTTCCAGGATAGTGTTACTTAATAGTAGAGCTGATGGCATGTTGTGTTTTTCCTCATTTTAATGGCAATATCTCTGCAGTGGTTTTCAAAGTAGGGTGTGTATGGTATTCCTTTGGATGTAAGAAGAAAAGAGAAGGAAGAAATTACACTTCACTAATGTCCACTGTAGAGAGACCCTGACACTCTCAGTTGCTCATCTACCTGCTGGTCTGATGTGATGGGGGTGATGTGTTCAGGGCAGGTGGGTGTCTATACATGGGGATATTGACCTTGTTTCCACTGACTTCCTCATACGCTTGTTCCCAGTGACTTGTGACACAAGTACCTGGTTACGGGAATTTATAAATTATATTAAATTAGTTTTAATTAGACTAACACCCAAAAGGGGCAAGATATATGCCAAAAGCTCCAGGTTTTGGATCATGCTGATCACGCTGGCCCAAGTGGACCTTAAGACAATGGCTGAGATGGCATTTCCTGCGGTCCCCAAAGGAGACCTTCATCAGCACTTTATAAATTAAAACACCGTCAAGCCCATCAGATTGGACAAAAGTTGGCTGAAACCTCTGAAAAACATGAAAAAGGCTATTTAAAATGTTGATCTGTATCCACTCTCATGAATAATGAAACCTGACCTAAATCTTTGAAACGAAATGGAAAATGACTACAGATGGCTTTTGTACCACAGGAAAGTGTGGGGCTTATTTCAGGGCAAAGTTCTTAAAAGAGTTGTCAAACACGGAGCATCACACACTCTCTGTCATAAACAGGCAAATGATCCACATTTGCTGATCTTTTCTGAGATGGCAGGATGTTGTCCTCTCCACACACTTAAAGATGACACTTTAACAAAGGTTTGAGGAAATGACTTCTTTTCAAAGGAAACTCATGCTATGGAAAGAGCATTTTGAAAATCATGGTTTTGGAAATGTTTCAACCATGATGTGATTTTGTTGCAAAAAAAAAAAAAAAAAGATGTGAGTGTGCTATCTATAAACTCAGATCTGCAAAGTTAAAAAATCTGGAAACAGAATTTTGTCAACCACTTAAGAATCTTCCAAATGAAGAGATCAAGTGTTTTTTAGACCCATTTGTTAAAAATACAAAAATGGGACCGCTTGCAGTTTGCAAGATCATCCATTGACATTAGGGAAGATCAAACTTTCCCAGCCAAATATCGGCAAAAATCTTGGTATGCTTGTAGGATGGAATTGCTTGTAGGATGTGAATACTGTGATTGAGTAAATACTGCCAATGACATTTTTCTTCAGTTTGGATCTGTGTCTCTTTCTGAGGTGTATTTTTGGTTATGGCAGATGTTAAAATCAAGTATGGAAATACACCCAACCTAAAACCAGATATTTAAATCACTGCCTAACAAAGTGTTATGTCGAGAATTTCAATAAGCATGAATGGTATTAAATCACATTGCTTTCAATAAAAAAATCTAATTTCTGTGTTTTGAGAGAAAAATCATATATTTAAGCAGTGTTTTAAATTTATTAGTCTAGAGTTAGTTGCACATAGAAGTCTCATATTTCAGAATGTTTCCTATTCGTGCTTTCTCTATTTGTTTTAATAGACTTGTCAGAGATTTGTCTCGTTTATTGCTTTTGTTTCAATAACCAGCTCTTTTATCTGTTTTCTAATTCAGTTCTTTCATTATTTCTGTTTACTTTATTTTGTTGTTGGGGGTTTTCTAAGAAGTTAGCTTTAAGACTTATTTCTTGTTTATTCTTTCTCTTTGGAATCATGAAAGCAAATACCTCACATTTTATCTGAATGTTACTTTGCTATATACCTCATATACTTTTTTGTATGAATTATTCCCATTTTTGTTTTTTGAAGATAGACCTGTAGTTTTATTTTATTTTATTTAAGATTTTATTTAGTTATTTTGACAGAAAGAGAGAGACAGCGAGAGAGGGAACACAAGCACGGGGAGTGGGAGAGGGAGAAGCAGGCTTCCCGCCGAGCAGGGAGCCCAATGCGGGGCTCGATCCCAGGACCCTGAGATCATGACCTGAGCCGAAGGCAGATGCTTAATGACTGAGCCACCCAGGTGCCCCTAGATCTGTAATTTTAATTTAAAAACTTTGATCTGAGAAGTATTTAAGAGAATATATTAACAAATTCAATTTTAATAAGTTCTAGGGATTGAATGTAGAGTGTGGTGATTGTAGTGAATAATATTGCATTTGGGGGCCTGGGTGGCTCAGTCAGTTGAATGTCCAACTCTTGATTTCGGCTCAGGTCATGATCTCTGGGTTGTGAGATTGAACCCTGCTTTGGGCTCCGCGTTCCTTGGGATTCTCTCTCCCTCCCTTTGCCCCTCCCCCAACTCTCTCTCTCTCAAGTAAATTAATCTTTTAAAAAATATTGCATTGTGTATTTGAGGTTTGCTAAGAGAGTAGCTGTTCTCACCACAAAAAAGAAATGGTAATTATGTGACACAGTGGAGGTGTGAGGGTGTTAATTGTTTTGTGGATATATAAGTGCATCAAATCGACACATTGTGCACCTTAAACTTACGCAGTGTTATATGTCAAGCATATCTCAAGAAAGCTGGACAAAGTGTCACTTTTAGCTATTAAAATATTGACTTTTATTCTTGTTTCCATTTATATTCAACTGTGCCAGACCTGCTTCTGAGTACCTTTACTAAAGTTTGCTTTTTGGTCTTATATTTGATAAATTTTTGTAAATGTTCATAGAAATCTGGAAAGTGATCTCTGGGGGAATGGATATGCCCACGTGGGCACACACATGCATGCTCACATGTTAAATCAGCCTTCATAGGAAAATGTCTACATTATTCATATCCTCTTTTTTTTTTGTTGTCCAGGTAATTTGTCAAAGGCTTAGAGGGTGTACTTAAAGTCTTCACCAATTTTTTAAAATGAATTTTTCTTTATAAGTTATCTTTACTTTCTTTTTTTTTTTTTATAAAGATTTTATTTATTTATTTGACAGAGAGAGACACAGCGAGAGAGGGAACACAAGCAGGGGGAGTGGGAGAGGGAGAAGCAGGCTTCCCGCCGAGCAGGGAGCCCGATGAGGGGCTCGATCCCAGGACCCTGGGATCACGACCTGAGCCGAAGGCAGACGCTTAACGACTGAGCCACCCAGGCGCCCCTAAGTTATCTTTACTTTCTAATATATGATGCATAGAGGTTTGGGACTCTTATTTTGAATTTTACCCTTTTAAACATAAAATGACTTTATACTTTCAATGCTTTTTGTTTTGAATTGTTTTGAAGTTGGAACTTTCTTTTTTTACATTTGCCTTAATATCATTTCCCATGATTTTTAAAAAAGATCTTATTTATTTATTTGAGAGAGAGAGAGAGTGATGGAGAGAGAGCATGAGTGGGCAGAGGGAGAGGGCAAAGCAGGCTCCCCACTGAGCAGGGACCCCTATTCAGGACTTGATCCCAGGACTCTGGGATCATGACCTGAGCTGAAGGCAGACGCTTAACTGACTGAGCCACCCAGACGCCCCCACTTCCCATAATTTAATTTGTAAACTTCTCTACTTATTTTACTTTTTTTTTTTTTTTAAGATTTTATTCATTTATTTGAGGAGAGAAAGAGAACAAGAGCAGGACAGAGGGGGAGGGAGGGCAAGGAGCCTGGCACAGAGCTGGATTCCAGGACCCTGGGATCATGACCTGAGCTGAAGGCAGATGCTTAACCGACTGAACCACCCAGGTGCACCCACTCATTTTACTTTAAATGGCCCTTTAAAGGCAGCAGGTGATGGAGATTGTGTCATTATTCTGGCTGCTTCTTGTTCTGAAGGAAGCTGAGTCTTATTTTGTTCTTTTGTGAGTAGCCTGTATTTTCTACCTGGATGCTCAGAGTACTTTTCCTCATCTTTGAAATTCAAAATGCCACCAGGATACCTAGTTTTGTAAGTGTCCTCACTAAGCTAATGTCGATTGTTTTCATGTGTAAACACAGAATGCTGGATAAAATAGAAAAAAATATAAATATGTTTGCCTGCTTGCTTCAACTGTCCCTGCCCCTTCCCCGGCTCTGCCCTGCGTTGTAGGGACTGATCCCTGCAAACTACTTTTCTAGACTTCCTGGCCAAAGGGAGGTGCCAGCAGGAGATGAGAAGGTGGGGCTAAAGACAGAGGCTCTGGTATTTCTCCCTACCTCTAGCTCCTTTGACAGATGTCTCCAGCAGTGGCTCTCTCTCTCTTCAGTGGTTCCTGCCCTGGATCTTGACAGAGGAGAGCCCCTCCTTCCGTGGCCCCAGTTCCTGCTGAGCAGCCTCTACCATAGTTCTTTCCCCTTTGAGAGCTACCACCCCAACTCTGAAGTTCTGGTAATTCTGCCTTCTCTATGTGTCCCTCCAGACTAGGGGTGGGAATCAATTTCTGTTGTTCCGAATCTCTGCTAACCATGCTCTGTTGGGTTCTTCAGCCTTCTAACCACTTATGTAGCCCACGGTTTTATTTTTTTATTATTTTTATTTATTTTTAAATATTTTATTTATTTGACAGAGAGAGACAGCGAGAGAGGGAACACAAGCAGGGGGAGTGGGAGAGGGAGAAGCAGGCTTCCCGCGGAGCAGGGAGCCCGATGCGGGGCTCGATCCCAGGACCCTGGGATCATGACCTGAGCCGAAGGCAGACGCCTAACGACTGAGCCACCCAGGCGCCCCCGGGGGTGTTTAGTTCTGCCCAGACAATTGCTATAAAGCCTCCAGTGATAAATCAGAACTCCAGACTGGGAGTTCAGGGAAGGGCAGTCCGAATTTATACTACCCATTGGTGCAGGCATTCCAAGCCAAGAATGAAGGTGCAAAGTGGTCCTCAACTGATGGACTGCCTTTGGCACCTGTGCTGTGGGTCCGGCTCTCGGAGCACGTGCAGCTCCAAAGGCGTGAGCAGCACCTGCTGAAGATGCTGCTGGAGTTCCTACCCACAGAAAGTGGTGGACCACACCGGGAAACAGTTTACCGCTAGAAAAAGTCCAAGAAGTACAAAGAGGAGGATTGGTGCCTTAGGAAATTGAGATGATAGGGGCGCCTGGGTGGCTCAGTCGTTAGGCGTCTGCCTTCGGCTCAGGTCATGATCCCAGGGTCCTGGGATCGAGCCCCGCATTGGGCTCCCTGCTCGGCGGGAAGCCTGCTTCTCCTCTCCCACTCCCCCTGCTTGTGTTCCCTCTCTCGCTGTGTCTCTCTCTGTCAAATAAATAAATACAATCTTAAAAAAAAAAAAAGAAATTGAGGTGATAGAATGACACATTGTACACCTGAAAGAAAATTGTGAAAAAGTGGTAGGATGAAAGGTAAAAGAATAAAAATTATAATCCAAGATTCATACTCAGTGAAAAATGAGGGGAGGATTTAGAAAGGGACCAAATTAAACTGCCGAAAATGGAAAACATAGTCATTTAGATGAAAAAGTCAGCGGACAGGTTAAAACCATGAGTTAAGTTACAACTGAAAAGAGAATTGGGGAATTTAATTTTGAGGAAACTGTTTATAAGATACACAGAGTTAAAACTATGAAAATTTAGGGCGCCTGGGTGGCTCAGTTGGTTAAGCGACTGCCTTCGGCTCAGGTCATGATCCTGGAGTCCTGGGATCGAGTCCCGCATCGGGCTCCCTGCTTGGCGGGGGGTCTGCTTCTCCCTCTGACCCTCCTCCTTCTCATGCTCTCTGTCTCTCATTCTCTCTCTCAAATAAATAAATAAAATCTTTAAAAAAAAAATAAATAAAACTATGAAAATTTAAAAAAGAAGAATTTAAGAAATGTGGAAGATACAATAATGTAACAGTTAAGATTTAGCTCAAGGACCAGTAAGCACTCTGGGTATTTTAAAAAGGAAGGGGATTTGATGCTTACGACTTGTTGAAGGGCTAAAGGCCTGGATTTTAGGTGGGTCTCCAGAATGACTCCCGGAATAATTCAGAACTGGCCTTCTAGGAGAGTTACTACTACTGAGACTGCCATTGGAGTAGCCTTCCTGTTCCTAAAACTTTCTCTTGACCCCTCCGAAAACTGGAGAGTGGACCCCTGAAGCTGTGATCCAAGGATCTAAGAGCCACCATCACCACAACCACTTCTTCACAGCCAGGAAGCTGGAGAGTGGACAGTGGAATATTGTTGCAGGAAAATGTCATGTTTCCATTGCCTTTTCTTTCCTATAGAAACAACTGGAAGTGGTCAGGAAAAAGGTTTTCATCCAGTGCAGCCCATACCAGCTTGTGAAAGGCATTAGTTAAGTTTTCAGGAATTTTATAAGCCAGTTATTAAACATAGCCATTCTTAAATGAATGATAAATGAAACATAAACTTACCTTCTTAAATGAAGGATCAACTGACAAAAAAACAAAGGTAATAAATAGTAAAAACTCATCACTTCCTAATTATGTGACTGCATTTTCTTGTTATCTGTGATTTGTGGTTAACTTAGTGGCATCTGTGGAAATGGTGTATGTGGAAATATGTGGAAATACTGTATAATGGTGTGCAGAGTAATTGGCGAACGTGTGGAAGAATCTAGAAAAGCTTTGGCTGGAAGCCGGTACAATAACAGCAACGATGACTGATAACTTGGGGCTTGAAAGTAAGGTCCACCTGAAATACTGGACAATGATAACACGGAAGAACAAGGCAATCCAAAAATGATAAAAAACCCAATAGATAAAAATGAAAAGCAAATCTACAGAAGAGGAACCCAGAATGGCCAAAAGTCCTATAAAAAGATGCCTAAATTGGCAATCAAGGAAATCCTGTTAAGAAAAATGAAACAGTCTGATAATACCAAATGTTGGCAAGGCTATGGGGGAAATAAACGCGCTCTTAGACGAACAATGGGTCTCTAAATTGCCACAACCATGAGGATGGTTTTAAAATACATCCACATATTCTTTGGTACTCCATCTTTCAAAAGGTGGAGCCTGATTCCTCCTTCTGTGAGTGTAGGCTGTACTTAACCACTTGCTTCCAATGAACTGAGTATGGTGAAGGTGATGGCGTGTGATTTCCAAGACCAGGTCATCAAATCTCCTGTCTCTTGGATCACTTGTCTGGGGGAAGCCAGCTCCCATGTCATAAGAACACTTTAGCAGCCATATGGCAGGGACCACAAGGAAGTGAGACTTTCGTGAATAGCTGTGTGAATAAGCCATCTTGGAAGTGGATCCTGCAGACTCAGTCACGCCTTCTGATGGTGGTAGCCCTGGTCAATGTCTTGACTGCAAACTCATGAGATCTCCTGAGCCGGAACCATCCAGCCAAGCAACTTTTGATTCCTGACCCACAGGAATCGTGGGTGAGATAGTAAATATTTGTTGTTCTAAGCCACTGATTTCAGGGGTAATTTGTTTTGTAGCAATAGAAAACTAACTCAGCCATTTTGGAGAGCAGTTTGGCAAAACTGTGTAATATTTTATTTAGGTATATAGGCTAGAGAAATGCCTGCAGATCTCATTGTAGCGTACTTTTAAAAAAAGATTTATTTAGGGGCACCTGGGCGGCTCAGTTGGTTAAGCGTCTGCCTTCAGCTCAGGTCATGATCCCGGGGTCCTGGGACCGGCTCAGGTCCTGCATCAGGCTCCCTGCTCAGCCTGCTTCTCCTTCTCCTTCTGTTGCTCCTTCTGCTTGCGCTCTCTCTCTTTTTTAAAAGATTTAATTTATTTATTTAGAGAGCGGGGAGGGGCAGAGAGAGAGAGAATCTCAAGCAGACTCCGAGATGAGCTCTGATCTCATGGATCGAGCCTCTCTGGGGCTCGATGTGAGGACCCTGAGATCAGGACCTGAGCTGAAACCAAGAGTCTCACCCTTAACCAACTGCGCCACCCTGGTGCCTGCATGCTTTTTTTTTCTTTCTTCAGCTTTATTTATTTAAGTAATCTTTAAATGCAATGTGGGGCTTGAACTTATGACCCCGAAATCAAGAGTTGCAGCTCCTCCGACTGAGCCAACCAGGCACACCCATTACAGCATACTTTTATGTCAGTTGGATAATGAATAAATAAATTGCAATATATTTATACCGTGGAAAACTATGGAGCAGTTAAAAATAAATTAGGTGTATGTGTATGGATTTGGATAAATCCCTAAAATTTAATGTAGAGTGAAATGTGCAAGTTGTAAAAGCATATGTGTGGTGTGATATTATTTATGTAAATTTAAAGATATATACAGCAATACTATAATATATTCTATACAGTTACTCCCAAATGTAGGAACATTTAAAACATGATGGGGAGGATGCATTTCACAGTGGAGGGAAGGCGGTGGAGGAATAGAATAGGTGGGCAGGGCATCAATGTCATATATTATTTCTGTTAAAAAAAATCTATACCAAATAAGGTAAAATGTTCAATCTGAGTGGCGGGTCCATGCATGCATTATATTATTTGCAGAATTTTCTGTTTGTTTGAAATACTCCTATTGCCATTAATGTAGATTTCCATTCTATTATTTTTGGGGTTTCTTCTTTGTTTTGCAAGGTCTGCCCCTTTTCCAGATCGGCTTGCCTCTCAGCAGATTGTCTTGTCTTTTTGACGTGATTTCTCCTCACCTTACTGTGATATTTCCTAATGAATTTGCATTCTTATTTCATACATACCCTGCTTTCTTGTTTCCTGCTTACTCATTCATGTCTGATTTGCGCTCTATCCAAACTCTGTTTGCCAATTGGCTTGCCCCTGCAGGATCTTCACAAGGGAACACAATTGTTTTATAAGTGCTTAGGCAAATGCCCGTTGGGTGTCTGGCTGGCATTCGTGGGGAGCATCTTTGCTGGGGGAAGATGGGCTCTTGTCTCCTTTAGAAGCACTACTTAGAGTAGTGCTTCTCAAACTATTTGTGGGGAAGGATTAGTTCAAACATGAAGTCAACTGGTCACATGCTTAGCTCTTGGACAGGAGACATTTCTGGGGTGTTTGAGATACTCTGCAGTTCTTCCTTCATCAAAAGTAAGGCATGAAAAACCATAACCCACGTAGTTCTTTGCTTCTAGGGTCCTCACTGACACCTGCAACCCACACCCTTCCATTTCTAGCCTCATTGCATTTTGGGAGGTGTAATCCCTGAGTAGCTGGAGGAAGGGGTCCTAAGGACAGTTTTGATTTGACCCTGGCTGCTTTTAAAAAAACTAATGATGTCATGTATGGTGATTACCGTAACATAATAAAAAAATAATAATAAAAAAAAAAAAAAAAAAAAAGTGCTTCCCAACATAGTCTGAAGGGTGATAGCCTGAGGTCATGGTTGACCATTCCCGAGTCCCTAGAATAGAAGAGAATGGGGGTAGATAAAAATCTTTTCTTATCCATTTCCCATCTGACTTTGTCATTTAGTCTCTCAAAGTGTGGGCATGCCACTGATTGTCATTCTTTTTTTTTTTTTTTTCAAACCAGCGGTATTGTATTTTTCATTTTTTCCTTAGTTTTTTATTGTTATGTTAATCACCATACATTACATCACTGATTGTCATTCTGATCCTAACTGTGCTGACTTAGTGGAAGCTTATTCCACACCCTGACATTGGTGCTATGGGGAGTATCACTATTTTCATGTGCCTTCATGGGTATTTTTAGGGGAATTTGGCAAGGGCCCTATCGGGGCTGGCTAGGCTCTCTAACTTTTAGAATGCAAGGTCAACATTGCCTCTCGTATGTCTGGTAATTAGAGGACAGGAACCTCTGTGAAGTCCGCAATAGATTCTAGGCACACCCCGGGTACCCGCAGAGAGCACAAACTTCTACTGAGGTCTTGTACCCCCTTTCTAAAGTCCATCGAAGACTTTTAAAAAACCTTAAGTTATTTGAAAAAGTTTCAGACAGAGGTTAAAATGCATTTCTCTAGATTTTTTTCCCCCCCTCTCTCTGTGGTCCATTACCAGAAACGTATGCAGCCTAAATAAAGGACTTTAGAGTAGTGCTTCTCAAACTATTTGTGGGGAAGGATTAGTTCAAACATGAAGTCAACTGGTCACATGCTTACATGTTGGGACAAGGCTATACATTGCTATAAAAATTTCTATGCTTTCTTTCAAATCCAGTCTTTATCTCATTGCAGAGCAGCAACGAGCAGTGTTCAGCTGGCCGTGGTCCATGGACCACACTTTGAGGAGCACTGCTTTAGAGGCCCGGCAGAATTACATTTTGGTACAGTGTTTGTCCAGAAAAATAGTATCAGCCTACAGCAGTGTGCCTGAATCTTTGCTCTTGTAGACCAAAAAAAAAAAGGAAGGTGTATTAGTCTGGGTTCTCCAGAGAAACATAGAGAGAGAGATTTATTATAAGGAATTGGCTCACACAGTTAGGGAGGCTGAGAGGTCCCCTGATGTGCAGCTGGCAAGCCGGAGATCCAGGAGAGCCAGTGGCCTCAGCTCCAGGCTGAGTGCGGGTCCCAAGGCGGGAGAAGATGGTGTCTCAGCTTTGCAGTTAGGCAGAGAGAAGGATTTCTCCTTCTGCTTCTTTGTTCTCTTCAGGCCTCCCGCAGATTGGATGAGGCCCATCCACCTCGGGGAGGGCACTGTGCTTTCCTGAGGCTACTGAATCAAATGTGAATCTCACATTTGTTCAGAAACACTCTCACGGACACACCCAGAAAAATGTTTAAGCAAATACGTGGGCACCCTGTGGCCCAGTCGAGCTGACATGGAAAATTAACCATCTCGGAAGGGCATCAAGTAAATGTGAGTGGGGGGGTCTTCTGTTTATTACTCTGCCAGGAAACATGCCAGTTCCTTTACCCTAAAAACACAGGAGCCACCCCTTTCGTTATTTATTTGATCATTTGTGTATTATCTTAAATGTTATTTCTAGTATAGTTAACATATAGTGTCCTTTGGTTTCAGGTGTGCAATATAGTGATTCAACAACCCTACGCATTACTCAGTGCTCATTGAGATAAGTGTGCTCTTGGGGCGTCTGGGGGGCTCAGTCGGTTAAGGGTCTGACTCCTGGTTTCAGCTCAGGTCATGATCTCAGGATTGAGCCCCATGTCGGGCTCAGTGTGGAGCCTGCCTAAGATTCTTCTTCCTCTGCCCCTTCCACCCCCACCCCCCACCTGCCTCATTCTCTCTCTCTCAAAAAAGAAATTAAATAAAAAAAAAGATAAGTGTACTTTTAATCCCCTTCACCTGTTTCACCCATTCCCCCCCGCCTTTTGTTTTAGCCTCCTGATACCTTGTCCTTGAGGTGACCCTGAAGCCGGTCTCCCTGGTGCCCAGGAAACAGACTCCTCTTCAGTTCTGGTGCTTTCCATTCAAAGAGCTCCTTCCTCCCGATGGAATGAGCTGCTTGCTGACAGCATGTGGCACTGGGAGAAGTCTGCTTCTCCCTCTCCCTCAGCTGCTCCCCCTGCTCATGCTCTCTCTCTCTCAATCTCAAATAAATAAATAAAATCTTTTATTTATTTATTTGAGAGAGCGAAAGTGAGAGATCACAGAGGGAGAGGGAGAAGCAGGCTTCCCGCTGAGCAGGGAGCCCGATGTGGGGCTCGATCCCAGGACCCTGGGATCGTGACCTGAGCTGAAGGCAGACGCTTAACCGACTGAGCCATCCAGGCGCCCCTAAATAAATAAGATCTTAAAAATAAAAAGTAACCCAGTGTGTTTTATCTTCAACCCAGTGAATCCATGGTCTCTTTGCCCTGCATCCTGCTTCATATAATCTTTAGCAAATATTAGTGATGGTATTATTGAGAGTATGCCTGGCACTAAATCTAGTGCTTTCTATAAGTTATCTTATTTCATATTTACAAAAATACTGTTCAATGTGTATCAAAATTTTTGAAGAGGAGAAAATTGTTGCTGACAGAGGTTAAGTAACTTACCCACATTGGCTAATAAGGGTAAGAGCTAGAATTTCAGTCTAACACCGGTTTTGACCAGAAAGTTCCGATTCTTTACCATGAAACTGCACTGCCTTACAGAAAATACAAAAAAAAAAAAAAAATTCACATGATAAACAATCATAAATAATATCTCTCAATGAGTAAAATTGCCTTTGGAAAAAAAATGTATTTTGTTCATTTTCCTCCCTAGAAGGACCCATCTTTAAGTTTCAGTTCGGGATCGTGTTTATCTTTGCTGATGAACTTGTGTGTTTCCTTTCCCTAGCGGAAGAGAGAATCTTAAAGCTTGGGTTTCCCCAGGTGGCTTGGAGTGAAATTCAGCCCTTAATTGCAGTGGCTGTTTTTAGCTTACTTGGGATGATGTTCTTCCCTTTCTTGAACATGACTTCATTTATCCATGCGTATGGTTCGCTTGCCCGTTTCCTTTCCCACTAGGCGTGGAGCGTTTTGGGTGCAGACTGAATGCACTGAATGTGTCCCTAATTTTGTAAGCTGCCTTTTCCAGAAGCAAATTATGTTGGTATGTCAAAGGGTTTCAGTTGTGGCCAGTTTTCTCTGCAAAGTACTCGACATTTATCCTGTGGCTTAACTAGGTTGTGGCTTGGATATGTTCGATCGAGTATAACCTTGTTACTGCGGCTATAAAAATTTGTGTGGCACCGTGAGAGCATCAGACAACCAGGTGAAAGGTTGATAATGGGAAGATGTTTATAAAATTCGAGGAGAAACTAGAATGATGAGCCACGACCAGGGAAGGGGAGGCTTTCTGCACGTGCGTGCGCTGACCTCAGGGGGCCTTATCCCCAGGTGGTGAAATTAGTGTCTTCCCATGTTTATAGGACTGAAACATTGTTTAAAAGAACAGCTGATGAGGCAGACCGGTCCAGTGGTGGGTGCTGGGAGGGAAGCTGAAGCCACACAGGAGGCATTCGCCAGTGTTGTGAAATAAACACAGCCCAGGACCCCCCAAATCAGGATCGGCCCCAGGAAAAGGGAGGGTGGTCCTAATTCATACGTCTGATTCTCACTTTTAAACATGTTTGGCCTGAAAATGAAGTTGGTGAAAAGAGGAGATGGTAATTGAAGTGTTTGTCCAGAAAAAGATTCTTGTATTTTATTTTATGTGTAAAGATAGATGCAGCTGGGGGAGGGTAAGGCTGACTTATAATCAGCTGAAGATATTCCCCATATGAATTGGCCAGCGCAGACGTACTTCGTTACTAACATCCTGCCGTCTGTGATGGGCCCATGGATGTCCGTTTTGTTCGCCGGGGAGGGGTAAGGGTGGTTTGGAGCCTGTTGCTGGCTCTTGCCTCAGCCATGTGTCTGTTTTACTTTTTGGGGCCCAGAACATTCATGAGAGATGTCCCAGTTGTTATGATGAGTGAAAAGTACCTTTGATAGAAATAGAGAAATCAGGAAGTGTGGCCTATTTTTTAGGAAGATAATTAATTCATTTTTAGACATCTTGAGTTTGAAATGAGAGTTTGACATCCGGTGGAAATGTCTGGTGCTTAGCTGAGGCTGCTTCGTCGAAATAGCACTCAGGAGGCTTGTGTTCTAGACCTGATTCCTCTACTAACTGGCTTTGTGTTCTGGATGAAGCCCTGTAACTTTTAGGAGTCTCGGTTGGTTTGTAAGTCAGGGGCTCTCAGCCCAAGTAGGGACATGCTGGTGTGTGCTCTAGGTTAGAGGGAGAGAGGGCAGGCGGGGTCCTGCAGGGCTTGTCACTCAGTGGTGTCCCAGGGAAAAGAAGGCAGGAGCCCCCCCTCCCCCCGCCATGCCCACCCCCAGTGCCTGCCGGCTCCAACATCCCACGATTAGGACAGTTGCTATCATGAATGTGGTTTGAGGGACAGCAAGGTTTGGGTGTCCTGAACGGTCATCCTCGGAGACTGGCTGTCTTCCTGTAATTTATACCTTGTAACTCAGCCCCTCAGTACCTGGAGGGGCCATTGGGGCTGCCCCCACTTACCGTACAGATGCAAACTTGATAAGAAACAGCACTCTACAAGTAACTTATGTGGAGAATGAGGGGTGTGTGGGGAGAGAGCTCAGGGGTTGTTTCTCTCCCACAGAATCCTAGCAGGGAGGCCCTCACCTCTGCTTGAATGCCCCCAGTGGTGGGGAGATTACCCCTTCTGGTGCCGCCCGGTCCACCTTCCTGGAGCTCTGTTAAGAGGTTTTCTCTACCCACAGCCTGTAATTGACTCCCCATATTTCCTACCTATTCCCTAATTCCACTCAAAGGTTGATCAGTCCTCTTAGCCCCGTTTCCAGATGGGGAAGCAGAACATGCTTCCTGACATGCTCAGCAGCTCACTCACTGTCACAGAGTCATGTTCTCCCTGCTGTGGAGGAGCCCACCGTTCTGCCTTGTCTTTAGCTCTGCTGTGCTTGCTCTTTCCATCTCCTTACCAACTCTCTTTCCTCCCTCTTCCCTTAGCCTGCATCACACTGTGGGCCAGCGTCTGGACGGAGGAGCTTTGCCTGGAGGGTTTGTTGGTCTGGTCTCAGGGATGCTTTGATTCCCTGTGAGGCTGCTGGGAGCTGCTTTGTTCTGGGGCAGGTGAGGTGCCGCTCACCTTTATAGCAGGGCAGGTGGTGTGAGTGGTGTCTCAGAGGGGTGTGCTCGTAAGCCGGCCCCGCTAGCTGGTGTCTGCATCCCAGTCAGGCCTGGGGGCTGCTTCTCTGAGGTGCAGAAGGCTGTATGTGTATTAACTTAGGGCCTGCCATTTCCTACCTGATTCAAGTGCTGTGTGAGTGGGTCATCTGCTTTACCCGGGAAAAGTGGAACACTTGGATCTCCGCTCGGTCACTGCTAAGACGCCCAGTGGTCCCCGGGGAGCCCAACATTTCTGGGATGTGCATTCCTGATGAGTACTGAGAAAAGAGTTTGTCGGGCCCAGGAAAGGAGCAGAGAGGATTCCTTTTTGCATGGAAAGGACTTGCTGATGACACGGGTCTCCCACAGTCTGCAAGATTCACGATTGAGTCGGTAAAATGAAGTCAGGTGCAAAGCGAAGAAGGTGATAGAACCTGAGAGCATTTGGGGACTGTTCAGACCATGAGGACCCTGGCATTTTCTGACTTTCCCTCTAGAAATGTGATTGTTACATTAAAAATGACACCGGCCATCTGGGAACCAAGGTGGCCCTCTCCGGAAGGACAGAAGGAATGAATGATAATGTCTTTTCTCTCCCCACTCCCGCTTGTCTTGTGAACAGGGAAAAGATGCCTTTCCACCATGTGACCGCTGGCTTGTTGTACAAGGGGAATTACCTGAACCGATCCCTGTCTGCCGGCAGCGACAGCGAGCAGCTTGCGAACATCTCCGTGGAGGAGCTAGACGGTAAGGGGCCCGCCCCGTCTGGGAGGTTAGCCACTCCACGGAGGCCTTCGAGGCTGTTGTGCCTCTAAGGTGAATGCACCAGGCTCTGACCACCCGCCCGTTGTGGCCCAAGTCTAACCGTGGTGCGACGGGAGAGAGCTCAGGGACAGGTCCGCACGAATGACGTCTTCGTGCGGGACCGAGCCGGTAGCCTGAGAAATCGCTGGTGAATGTCTTGGTTTCTTCGTAGGCTGACCTTGGGGCTGGCCTTCAGCTACCAAAATGTGTTTTCTAGTTTATGGAATCTTTATCATCCGTGGCGTTGTCATGTTTCCACATTGTCATTTCCGTGGGGCCCAGCTGTAGGGGAGGCGAGGGCTGGAAAGCCCCGCTCTTGACCTGGGGCTGTGGTGCTTTGAATCCTGCCCAGAGCAGAATCATCTGGAAGCCGTGTCTAGGTGGGAACGGACAGCAATTATTTTAATTGCCTCTGTTCCTTTGTAACACAGTGTAGCCCTGGGTGTTCAGGGCAGGGTTAGGGATGAGAACAAACCTGGGTACACCATGGCTGTATTCATCCTGGGACAGTGCCCTGTTGTATCCTCATTGGTCAGCTAAGCCCCTGATTAAGCAACCACATTAAAATGAGGAAGAAGGAATTTATTTCTTCTGGAACAGAGAATTAGGTTGATCCAGCCAGATGTTTGCCTAGGTGCCCCATCTGCTGAGGCTGAGCCAGAATCCGTTTTCCCTAGTATTCTGGAATGTTAGGCTCCTTGTAACACAATTTTATTTTATTTTATTTTATTTTATTTTATTTATTTATTTATTTATTTATTTATTTTTTAAAAAGATTTTATTTATATATTTGACAGAGAGAGAAACAGCGAGAGGGGAACACAAGCGGTGGGGCGGGGGCGGGGCGGAGTGGGAGAGGGAGAAGCAGGCTTCCCGCGGTGCAGGGAGCCCGATGCGGGGCTCGATCCCAGGACCCCAGGACCATGAACCGAGCCGAAGGCAGACACCCAACGACTGAGCCACCCAGGCGCCCCCTCCTTGTAACACCGTTTTAAAGCATGAAGTCGAAATTTGCTTTCAACAATAGAGAAGTCAGAATTTCCCCAGACGGCCCACATATTCGCTTTTAAGTGGAATGGTCTGACCAGCATGCTGTGTCTGTGCACAGATGGGAGCCTCACGGCCGTTACTCACAAGAAGAAGGTGGGGAAATTCAGCTCTGGGCCAACGAAGCCACACTTGCTTCTGAGTTGGCAGGAGTTGAGGGAAGTGGAGGATGGGGTCGTCTGATAGCTTTTCCTGCTCTCGTCTGGTTTGATTGCTTGCTTATCTGAAAGACTGGCTTGTTTACATGAGCCAGGGGTAGAGCCGCGGAGGGTGCTGGGCCAGGTCCGCAGGGGAGGCCGGGGGTGTTATAGGAGGCAGGAGCGCATGGCGGAGCCTGGCTCCTTAGGGCCAGCGGGTGCTCACTGCAGTCTGGACAGAGGCTGGTGGCAGGAGAGGAGAGCAGGACCCTCGGATCTCCTGGCCTTCTGTTGGCCAGAGGACATTCAGACGCAGGATGCAGGAGGCCGTAGAGCCCTGACTGCCTCCAAAGCGAGGTGACCAGAAAGAAGGACCAAAGCTCTGCTGGCGTGTTTGGCGGGGCCCCAGGCTCCCAGCACCCTGGGGAGTCCACTCCCCGGAGACATCAGGGAAGTGGTGCATTGATTTGGGGGTGGGTTTGCACTTGTGTTTTTGTTGAGTAGGTCGGTCCCTGGGCTTCGTCATCGGCAGGAGGGACTGAAGGCCTCGCTGAGCAGAGGCCATGAGGACGGGGCAGGAAGTCCCTAGTTTAGGATAACTCTTAGAGAGGCTGACATTACTAACCAAAGGAAGTTTGGGGATCACCTGTGGCTTTCACAGATCCTGGCTTTCCCTTTCCTTCCCTCCTCCTCAACTTCGCCATGAATAATCAAGAGATGACTTCTCCTCAGGTCGTCGGCTTTTTTCTCTGTGAAATCTGGGCCACTGCCAGGGCACGCAGCTTTTCAAGAGGACTGAGGGCTGGATTTTGTCCCCCCAGGGTGCCCGGCAGAACCACCTTCCGTATACTTGGGCGAGCAGCCGAGCTCAGGAGCATGTTTCGCTCAGGCAGCTGAGCCAGGCTGAAAGGTGTCTTCTCGGCAGGCGAGAAGAGCAGGGAGAGATTCTAACAGGCCTCAAGCCTAGGTGGGCAGGCTTAGCAGTGGGGGGCCTGCAGGGTCACTGATGGAATCCAGCCAGACTTTATGGCCTGAGGCCTGAAGCCGGCTGCTCAAGACACTGTGTTTGTCCTTCAGGAGGGTAATCCAGGCTCTCAGCTTGGAGAAGGGCCATTTATTTTCTGATGGAAGATTCCTTCTACTTATTTACTTTTGGCCAAGGTGAACCCTGAGTTATGACTGCTCATGCTTTATGATGAGCATCTTGGGGCCCTGGGCAGGGCTGTGCAGATGTGCGCTGAGTTTAGAGCAAACAGGCAGGGTCTGAAAACCAACCACAGGTTGGTTCTCGGGGACGGTAAGTTTCCGAGGATTTGCCTGCTTGCTGTTTTCTAGGACAAGCTGAGCCCTAAAGTCCTCCCGCTTGGGGCCACTCACTTATCCTCAGAGGACACATGGTGTGGTACAGGGAGTGGATGTGTTGGACACTGGTGGACATCAAAGCATCCTTTGTGATCCATTAGTTGGGTACCATCTTCCCTTACCACGCCCCCCTCCCTACCCCACTGAGGCTGCAGCCCCCTGCTTAGGGATGGCCATGGGGACAGGTTTCCCCCCGCCCAGGGATAAATGCCCCTTTCCTTCCATGTAAAGGCCAAACTTGCCCAGTCCATGAGTGGTTACCCTCCCAAACAGGTGTGAATAGAGCCACTCACCGTGCAGGCCTTCTCGGGCTGACATTTACTCTGGGAAGTTTCTATTTCTTCTCTTTAAACAAAGCTCAGGAGGAAATTATGCAAAAAGCCACATCGAGTTGGCCCAGTTAGAGTCAGAAATCACCTAACAAACAAACTCAGCAATGATGAATTGGTCGAGACAGTCCATTCATTCATTCATTCATTCATATTTATTCATTTGTCCATTCCTGTTTATTCATTCATTATAGGAATAGGAATGTTTACCCAAATGCTTTCTTTTTTTTTTTTTTTTTTTAAAGATTTTATTTATTTATTTGACAGAGAGAGACCCAGTGAGAGAGGGAACACAAGCAGGGGGAGTGGGAGAGGGAGAAGCAGACTTCCCGCTGAGCAGGGAGCCCGATGCGGGGCTCGATCCCAGGACCCTGGGATCATGACCTGAGCCGAAGGCAGACGCTTAACGACTGAGCCACCCAGGCGCCCCTACCCAAATGCTTTCTGGGTACAGGAGGAAATCAAAGAAGCATAATATTCACTGCCTGTTCCCCAAGGAATTTGCAATCTACCCAGTGAATTTCTGTATATACAACATTTATTAGCAGTATCTTGTACTTAAAGAGTGTATCATGTGGAATTTTATCAGACATGTGAATTATAACTTTGTAGAAGCCGTTTTCTTAATGCTCTCTATTGAATAATCTTGGGATGTTATTGTAATCTTTAAATTTGCATCCATCTGAAGTTCATTCATATACAGTGTGAATATCCACTGCATGTCAATATACTTCAATTTCTGCACTCATTCCATCCAGGACGGATATTCGGGTTTCCAGTTTGGGGCTGTTAGGATATAATCTAGTCATCCCCCTTCTGTTACGTCTATGATGTTAGGGTCCACTGTCCTCACAGTACCCTCACGGCCACTGTGAAATGTCTGAGTGTGGGTATTTCATGCCTTCCATGCTAATCCTAGATCTTCCTTCTTTGTTTTCTGCATTATATGTCTCTTCTCACATTGTTCTCTGCACTCTGCATTCATTCTCGGGTCTGTCTTCTACACCATTGATTTACTTGGTCTGCAGTCATTTTAACTTTTTTTTATTACTACCTTTAGAGCATATTTTCATTATGGATGAAAGCTTCAGTTTCTTTGAAGCCTGGTTTTATTTCAGTAGTCTTCCTTCCTTTTTAAAACACTTTTTGGTCGAAATAGAATAAAGAAAAGTATTAATGCACGGTTACAGTTATATTCTTGAACGTGAAAACTCATGCAACGGCCACCCAGGTTAAGGATTATAGTATTACCGGCACCCCGAAGTACCCCAAGGCCCTTCCAAATGCCTCTTCCTCAAAGACGACCACCACCCTGGCTTTCTATCATTGTTTCATGGTGTTTGTGTTTCCCTTCAGCTCGGCGGGGTGGGGGGGGGGGGTCACACCACACCATATCTATTCTTTTGTTCCTAGCCTTTCTTCCTTAACATATTTGCGAGACTCAGCCATGTTTTTGAGGGTAGCTGAAGTTGATTCATTTTCATTAATAGATAGTATCCCCTCATATATAAATATGCCACCATTCATTTATCTGTTCTATTCTCAATGGGTATTTGGGTTGTTTTCAGTTTGTAGCTATTAGGATATAATCTCACCATCCCTCTCTCTGTTGCTGCTGTAGTCTTAGGGTGTGTTTTCCTCATGGCTCTGTCTTCCTGCTTTACTGGGGCCATATTTTTTTAATTCTCTCTCAACTCTTTGTCTTATTGAGGACAACTTGGACACAGTTTGTGAGAATCTCTTCTGTTTCTTGTCATAATGTATGTAGATATACATATACATATATAAAAAGCCTTTTCCCCCAAGTCTTCCAGCTGATGCTACCTTTATTTTGCATTAGAAGATGTTTCAATATGGTCCTTTTTGCTTTTTTCTGCTCTGCTTTGTGACTCGATAAAGTTCTTTGTGGGCCCAGAATCTGTGAGCAAACAGGGTTTGTAAAGAATCTTTAGCCTTCTTTGTTCTATCTTTGCTTTATCTCGGACTTGTGATAATTTTCCCCTTGTCACCCCCAGCTGGAGAGTCTGGTTTCTAGAAGACACTCATCTAGTCCATGGCTGCTGGGTGGATGTGGGATCTTGATTGCCCCTACTGTTGCGTTGCTTCCTATGCCACAGAATTCTGTCACTCCTTTGTTTTTCCCTTCTCTTGCTCTTTTCCTGTTCTCAAACTAGTATCCGGCATTCAGTGACCCATGTACACCCTGGTTCTCATCTTGCTCAGAAATAATCCAGGATGGGACACAGCAACCCATGGCTCTAGTTGCTCCCAGAGAGTAGGGTTCCATAAATGAGCTTAGAAAAGGGGTGCTGCTGGGCTGGGTTTGGATTGGGTTGGGGAGTAGGTCACCATGGGAAACACTTGCTATGAAATAGGGAGTGACAGCTTGATTTACTGGTCATTTAGCCTCTGGGTCCCTGGCAGGGGCCAACAATGGTGGTGAGTCAATGTCTTCCTGCCGTTAAGTACTGCCGTAGTTCCCAGGGTGGGTGGAAATTGTGTTTCTCCAGTTTCATTGGTGTTACCAGTCATGAAAATTCTCCTCAACCCTTGACATGTGTATGCATCTCAAAATTACTACTTCTGGTGATATGCTCATATGTACATTTTTGGGGATATTTTAATTTGAGCTTTGGGAGTAGATGTACCAGTCCACCACCTACTGCCATTATGAAGCCCCGTTTCAGTAGTTCCTTGACTTGCTTTAGATTATTCGAGTCATTGCGTCAACACAGCGCAGTTTCCTCAGTGACCCCTTGCTTGCATAATCCAGTGGACTCTCAGTGTTTATTCTGGATTTTCTGCAGCATCTGGCAGTGTTGCTCACATGCTTGGTTTTGGAGTTTGTCGCTGCTTTGGCATCTACGTCATTAGCTGGTTCTCCCCTTTCCTCTTTTCTACCTCTTTGTCATTTCCACTGTTCCTTGTGTGTCCCTCCTCTTCTGCCCACTGCTCACACACTGTTGCCTCCTGGGGTTGTTTTCCCCGTGGACATCTACATGCTGATTGCCTTAAGATATATATCTTCAATCCCTGCCTCGCTCCTGAATTTTAGATCTGCTATCTCTAGGCCCATGTTGATGTCTCACAAGTTCCTTAAGCTCCAAAGATCCAAAGCTGAATGGATTTTCTTTTTTCTCCCAAACTGCCTCTCCTCTGGAATTTTTCTCAGGAAATTATATCACATTATACCCAGTCAGCTACAATAGTAATTTGGGAGTCATCTTTGGTTCCTCTTTTTCTGCTCACTCCCCACATACAATTGGCAAAGTCTTGCAGATCTTGACTTCTCTCAACTTATCTCAAAACTGTTCCTTCCTCTCTGACCACATTGCTATGGTCTTGGGCCAGGTCCCCACCCCCTGGCTGCAGTCACTCGGAGTGTGACTCTTTGGGCCTCATCTACAATGTCACTCATGTATCAGTTCAGTTCCATTTCATTGGAGGGATGCTTCTCAAATACACGCTTGATTGGGTTATCCCACTGCTTATAACTTTTTTCTTCTTGGCCTACAAATACATAAGTATATATTTTTAATATTTCTTTCATCTTTAAAAAATTTTCAAATTCGCAGAGGTTTGGAAAGTACGGTGAAGAAGTGTACACCTTCACCTAATTGTTAATATTAAAACATTTGCTTTCTTTCTGTCTCCCTTTTTTTTCCAACACACACAGACACAGAGGCATGCATCCACTTTTTTCTGTTCTAGAATTTTAATTAGGTTCTTTTTTATAGTTTCCATTTTTTTCTGTTGGAATACTCATCTGCTTACTCATTGAAACAGTATTTTTCTTTAATTATTTGGACATATTTTCCTGTATTTATAATAGCTCCTTAAAGTCTTTATGTACTTAAATCCAGCATCTAGGCTTTAGGCCATCTCGGGTTGGTTTCTACTGTTTTTTTTAAGATTATGTTACAACTTTCCCGTTTCTTTGTGTGCCTGTTAATATTTGACTATCCGCTGAACATTGAGAATGCTATACTATGGAGACTCTGTGTTCTGTTATCTTTCTCTGAAGAGTGCTGATTTTTGCTCCTGTAGATAGCTCAATTACTAGCTGACTGCTTTCAAGTTGTGTAGGTTTGGTTTTATGCTTCGTTAGGGTAGAGCTGTGGGAATCCCAAGGCGTCCCCCAAGCCCCTCTAACTTGGCAGTGACTCAGTCTCCAAACTCTGTCTTCCTTGTGGGTCTTGTCAGGGCTTGGTGTTAGGTTTTGATCATGTGGATCTAAAGGAGGCCTGTAGAGTATATTCTTTACTCTTATGATGAGGTCCTTCTAGTGTTTCAGCTGGATACCTGGGGTATTAATAAGGTTTTTGGACACCTAGGGCTGCTTTAATTCTAGTATCTGTTTTTTCTTCTCAGCCTTGGAGCAGCTGCTTCCTGGTGAGTCCGGTTTAATCTCAACTTACACGAGGGTAGTCTAGCCTTCGGCCAAGTGTTCATGAGAAACCCACATGCGGGCTTCTGGGGTCTTCTCTCTGCAGTTTTCTTCTCTCTGCTGCCTTACCCCACAAGGTTCTAGTTCCTTTAGCTACCCCAGAGTATGAGCTGTGGTTGGGAAATGGTCCCCAGGCAGAGAGCTAGGGTCAACGTGGGACTCACCGGGTGAGTTTCCCTTCTCCCTGCACCTGCAGTCACGTGCTGCCTGTTGTCTACGGCCTGAAAACAGTTGCTTTAGATATTTTGTTCAGTTGTATGGTTGTACATGGTGGCAGGGTTATTCTTATACCAGTTACTTTGCTGTAGCAGAAGTCTGTTATTAATAATTTTATTTTTTTACCCAAACTGGTTAAAAGTAATTTTCAACCAACGTGGCACTTGACCCTTTAATAGTTCATTTTTGTTTATAATTCTTAAATGCTCTCCACAGCCTACAGCTGGGTGAGCCATAGGGAAACGCTGTAACAAAGCATAGGAAGTCCTGTGTGGCCTGGGCCCTTCCTTTTTGTCTGCCTTGACTCCCTGCTTTCCTTCCAGATGGTTCTCTACTGCCTCAAGATCTTTCCTGCTTCTCTGCCTTTGTTCTAGCTGCTTCTGTCTACTGGGACCCATCTTTTAAGTTTCAACATTGTCATCGTCACCATCATCATAATCATCACAGCCGAAGTTTATTGAGTGCTTACTCTGTGCTGGGAACTGTTCAAAATGCTTTAGATGAATCAACACCCTTAATCCTTTCAATCATCCTGGAATGCAGGTGTTATTATTAACTCCATTTTTGCAAATGTGGAAAATTGAGATGTAAAAGAACCTTGTCCACGGTTACTAACTAGTGTGTGTTAGAACTGGGATGCTGATTTTCACCGGGCTTCAGAGCCCATGCTTTTTAACTTTTATGCTATGAATCCTCCTCCCTGCTAGATGAGACCCTTTGTGCCTTCCCTGCACCCTCATGTCACTATCCTATATATCACTGCCACCACTGTGACACATGGGTGAGAACTTGCCTGATTAATCAAACTTTCAGTGGGTGGAGAGATATTTTTAAAGCTCTGTGTGAGCCCAGCGTGCTCCTCACTGAGAGCAGAGGTACACTGCAGCCCAGAAGAGGCTGGTGATGGGCGTGATCTCTTGCTTTGAGCCCCCTTGAGGGGGCTGGCTCCCGCGCCATGAGCTCTGAAGGACCCCTCTCCACCTCCACCCATCTGGTCCATCATTCATTTTCCTGTAAAGAAGACACCCGTCCCTCACTTCCTTTCTCTTTGTTTTCCTTTCCTCCTCTAGTTTTGCTGGTTGATTTAAAAATCCAAGAGGCACACCCTAACTTGCCTTCTTGGAGACACTTCCTGCTACAGGCTTTTCAAGAGGGGTTTTAAGGAGGCAGAGACATTACTGTCATAAGAGAAACTCACAACTCTTATCTGAGAAGGCTGATGGCTCCAAGTTCTCTCCTCCAGAGGAGGTTATAAAACCTCCACAAAGAACCACATCATCCGACAAGAGTGGGAGTGCCAGATACACAGCTCTGCTCCCGAGCTGAGAATTAGCTTTACAACCCGGGTCTTTTATCTATCTACGTACCTTCCTCCTGGAGGCTTGACCTGCCTTTGAGCCTTGAGAGGGAAGTCTTTGGTGGAGAGCCACGAAGCTCTGTCAGTGGAGCCAAGGACAGATTTCTCTGATGGCAGCCGCTTTCAAGGGCCCCCTCCTTAAAGGGACATTTGCTTAAGTCTTCTTAGAGTTTCCTGCCTCTTGTTCTGAAAATGCAGTTTGATAGCTGTGTCCAGGAAAGGAACCTGAGTCCCGACCCTGCCACTTTCATTTTATTCATTTGTAATTTATATGCTGCCTGCTTCCAAATGTGATCGAGACATCATATGATAAATGAAGAAACAAACTGCAAAGGCTGTTAGAACAGAAATAGAAAATAAAAATCCACATACAAAGAGGAAGAAAAAAAACCTATGACAGCCCCTTAAACTATGCAGTTACTGTGAATGAGCGTGAAATTTAGCTCCAAGCTCTCAACGGGTTGGGGCAGAGAGGTAACACTAGTTATCTTATTCCAATGACAGCCTTAAAGTGCCCCATTGGGAGAAGAGTCCTCTCATCTCATTTTAATTAGGAGCCCTTTGGCCCATAATAAAAATATCCAACATACAAGTATTTTGTATTATTTCAGAGACGTTGGCGGCTTTGAACTTTTTCTCACCCTTGTATTTCTGAGGATTTTTTTTTTTTTAACCTATTTCCTCTAGCAATAGTGGCTTAGGATGGTGGTGATTCTCAATGAAGGATGAGGAGCTAATTGTAGACTCTCCAGATGCAGAGAGGTGAGGACAGATTGTAGTTTACAAAGTCTTCCCACCAGCTGATTCTATGAACCCCCTATAGAACATGTTTCTCTGGTTCCTACTCCTAAGAATCCTGCTTGAGCTAGTAGGCAGAAGTGATACCTTGGTCTAAAAGTTCAAGAGCCGGCATCATAAACCATGACCTTGACTTGAGATATTTGAGGAACAGGATTTACCAACCATCCATGTCTATCATAAAATAACCTTGGTACTGTTTCTGTGGAATCTTCTACTTTCAGTAGAAATACATCCTAACAGATCTACTAAGGTAATTAAGCCCCACAGTGCTTCCCCAGATAACTAAGTACGTTAACCTGTCGAGTAGAGTTGCTCAGCATTATCCATCTGGATGCTGGAGAGAGTTTGCCAGAACTCATCATTTTGATGTTGGCTTCATTGATACCGAGCTCTTTCTCCTGGTGGTAATTGGCTGACAGCAGGTTCAGCTGCTTCCTGGGACTACTCAGGGATGTGATATTAGCAATATGTTCTAACAGGGGCGGCTCCCTGGTCTTCCCCCTTCACAGTGGCGTCCAGGGCATCTCATCTAAGCACAGCTTCAAATAATTTAAACTCAGGTGCTGAGCTGAGACACAGCCATTTAAAAAATATAAATTTTCACTACCAAGATGGTCATTTCTACTTTCTCGCATTTTCAAGCCAAAAGAACACTAAGTTTACATTGAGACCTGAATTATTATATTGCTGTGTAACAAATTACTCCAAAAACTGACTTAAAACAGAAAAAAATTTATTTCCAAGTCTCTGTGGATCAGAAACTCAGGCATGGTCTGGCCCAATGGCTTTCAAAGGGTTGCAGGGAGGACTGCAATCATCTGAAGGCTTGATTGGGGTTGGGGAATCCAATTTCAAGCTCATTCACAAGGCTCTTGGCTGGACGCCTCCCTTCATTCCTTCCATGAAGGCTTCCCCATAGGATTGCTTGAGTGACTTCAAAGCATGGGATTTGGCTTTTGCTAGAACAAACGATCATGTTATGACCTTGTCTCAGATGTCACATATTGTGACTTCTGCCACATATCTCATTAGAAGTGAGTCACTAAATACAGTCTACACTTAGGGTAAGCCTCCATCTTTTGAAGGGAGGAGTACCAAAGAATTAGCAGGTGTATTTTAAAACCACCAAAGACCATATAAATTAGCTTGGAGATGGTTTCTAGCTGTTGAATTGAAGGCTAATGAAATATTATAGAAAGTTCTGAAATCACAGTTTGCAGTTTCTTTGGTAGTGAAGAAGAGAGGACCAATGATCATTGCTATAAAAATAGGAATTAAAGCCTACCTGTTCTTAATGGAGTAGGGTCTCTGAAGTTCCTCAGATCTGGGTTCTTATCCTAGTTGTACCACTTAGCAGCTACAACACAGATGGTTAGCTCTTTTCCAATATCATTTCTTCCCTAATAACAGAAATTTTAGCTGGACACATGGATGCTAGAATAAAGACTACATTCCTTACACTTCTTTGAGAGCTAGGTGTGGCCATTTTAGTAAATTCTGACCAATGAGATATAAGCAGAAGTGACATTGGGCAACTTCGGTGCACACTGCCTCTTCTTTATCCTTTCTTCCTTCTTATTACTGGAATGGGAATGTCATCATCTGACACCAGGAAGACAAAGAGTTTCACCCTTGGATGATGGAATGCTGAGCTGGAAGGAGCCTGGCTGCCTGAGGGTGGTGGAAAAGAGAGAAATCAACTTCTATCTTGTTTTTCTGTCACTCAGAGCTGAACCTAAACCCACAGAATCAGCAGCCGTATGACCACAGATGAGTAATCCAGTCTCTAAGCCCGTTTTCCAATTTTTAAATTAGTGTCTTACATACAATACTACTTTTAGGAATCTCCTGCTTGCTATTTTTGAGGAGGAAGTATTGTTGGTAAGGATTAGGTCTGAGGAGTCTATTTTAGAGCATTGGAGGTTTGTCCCTTTCTAATATATATATTGGCTCTATTTCAAATTCATCTTTTGAAATTCTAAAAGATGAGGTTCAGCAGGGCAAAAGGGGATAGAGCTAGCAGGACGGGCTGGATGGCAGAGACCCTAGAACCCTCTAGGAGGACATTAATTTCGGGTGGGTTTGTCTCAATGTTGAGGGCGGTGCACTTATACATCATGTTCGTCCCTATGAGCAAACAGCAAAAGCCTAGGCACACAATGATGGCTCAGAAATGCTTGTTGAATCAGTGGTTGCCAGCCAGATCTTCTGATAAGAGAAGTTTGTGAGCTAATGGTTCCTGATTATTCGTTCTCTACTAGGAGTGGATTTGGGATGAAATATATGGTGGTGAAGCATGGTTGATGATGCATCACATTTAGGGTCCGATGGCTTACTTCAGTGCTGCCTGAGTTTTGGTTTTATTACCTGTACAATGTGGATAATAGTATGTACGTTATAATGATAATATGGGGTAATAGATGCAGAGTGAGTTACTGTTGTGTATTTGACATGTGGTAAGTGCCCAATAAATAGTAACGATAGTAATAATTGTTGCTAATGCTGTCATGATGGTGGTGGTGGTGGTGATGGTAATAGTAGTAATGATAATGACAAGACACACCCAAAGGATTATCACTCCCATGTAGGGGCATGTTGGCTCTTTAGAGGAAAAAGCAAACTGCTAGCCAGAACCCTGTGCAATTGTCCTATCAGGACAGGCTCAATTCAGGATGTGAATGTGGAAGTATCTTGACATCCCATCATGATTTTCTGTGTCTTAGCTCTAAGCCAATAGAGACACCTTTCCTTCTGCCCCAACCTCAGCTCTTTATCTTTCAAAGACCCTGTCCTCATTGGTATAGAGGTAGGAGTCTAAATTGTCAAAGGAAGGAGAGGAAAATGTACCCAATGACAATAGCTTCAAAGCCTTGGGTGGTCCTCAGAGATAGAACCAGGATCCTGTAAGATCTGGGCTTTGATGTGAGAAACATCTGTGGATGGCTGAAAGTTCAGGCTTTTCAAGTCTTCACTGTGATGCCTTCGAGGATCAGGAGTGAACATGACATAAATTTCCTTTTAAATATAAACTGATGTATCCCACAATACTTATTCAGTGGGTCGGAACAGAGGTGGTGATAGGAGATGGGGAGCCTGAAATCGTGGCCCAGTGACCAGAACTCACTCCCCTTTGGGAGAGGGGCTTGTCAGCAATTTGAGTTCAACATATTGGAAAGCAGATTTTCATTCCTTCCTCTCTGAAGTGGACAGTTGTATAGGACTAGTGGTGGTTTCTGGAAAGGGAAGAACCCAACCATCAGTTTTGCTAGGTGTAGCTTCTGTGAACATTAGCATCCCTGTTTCCCATTGCCATCTCCTCCTTAGTCCCTCAGGGTTTCCCTAACCTTATCTGGTTCAAATTCAAGCCCATTTTTGTTTTAATGTTTCTTCCAAACTTGAAACAGCAACTGCAGTATTAATGGTTTGTTTGTGACACTAAAGTTTTATGGTGATAGAAAAGAATAATTATTTTTCCCATAAAGCTGCTAAAATAAATGGCCCCAGGACCTAAAGTAATGCTGGTCTAGGGAGTGTGCCACCATTTCAGGCTCAGGTGTGGGACTAATTCCTAAGCTGGTGCCAACTGGCTGTGCTTTGCTGGTTATTACTCTGCTGGTACCAATGAGATGAGCCGCAGGATGTGTCACTCTCTTCAGCCATCCGGGTGGCGATTTAGCATTTCTGCATAGAAGCATTGCAGGGAGGATGGGTCCTAAAGTTCTTGGTCTGGTGCCCCTAAGCAATTTGTAGGTGACTTTAGAGAGCTTAGTCTCTCCGCCATCCGGCACTCCGGTAGGGAAAGGAGGGGAAGGGGAGTCTTGGGGACAAACCTGAGAGCTCAGTATTTCCTGCACCTCTCTGGCGCCTCTCCTCAGACAGCCATGTGCAATTTCTTTTCCAGCACCTATTGAGGCCGAAAAAACTTCTGCAAGTTTCAAATGCATGATTGATCATGATTTTATGCTACTCTCTTTAAGAACTCTTCAGAGGTGCCATCCAGTTCTGGGAAAAGTGCCTTGAGCTGACTGCCGAGTTCTCTTGCCAGATTTTGGAGACCCTGAATGTGCAAATTAAGAAATGTGTTGTTTCAAATTTTGAATCCTCAGTGACTGAGGTTAGCCTAGAGGACAGACTTATGAAGAGATATGAAGGTGCTAACGGCCAGGCCAAAGAATGATTTTAGTCAGAGCTTTGAACCTGGGGTCTGTGTATCTTCTAGGGCTTCTGAATATTTTTTGTGTTTGTGAGTAGTGCTTTTTTTCTGGGGAGAAGATGTACTACTTACGTCATATTCCTAAAGGGAGTCAACAAAAGGGTAAGAGCAATCGCTAATCTCTAGCTTGTGAACTGGATCTTTCTTTCTTCTTCTTCTTCTTTTTTTTTTTTTAAGGATTTTATTTATTTATTTGACAGAGAGAGAGTGAGAGAGCACAAGCAGGGGGAGCGGGAGAGGGAGAAGCAGGCTCCCCGCTGAGCAGGGAGCCCAATGTGGGGCTCGATCCCAGGACCCTGAGATCATGACCTGAGCTGAAGGCAGACACTTAACTGACCGAGCCACCCAGGCACCCCATGAACTGGACCTTTCTTATACCCATCACTACATCAAGGTTTGCTTTCTGTAGGAAGACTGGACATGGTGTATCAATGCGTGCTAGCTAGGTTCTATTTGTTATTGCAAAGATGGCATTGGTTATGGTGTGGAGAATGGACTTGGGGGGGAGTGGGTCTAGAGGCTGGGGTATCCCCAGGAGCCCATTCTCAGTCAGGGGAGAAAGAGTGGGGACCTAAACTCAGCAAGTGCAGTAGGTTGGAGAGAAGTGGGCTTGGGAATTGAACAGTGCAGACACTTGGCCATGTTTATGTGATCCAGTGTAATGCTTATAGTAACTCTGGGAGGCATTCTTGTCCCTGTTTCAGATGAGGGAAATTAGTGTGAGAATGATCATGTTGTTGGCTCAAGGTCACACAACTCATAATCGGTGGATTGAGATTCATACTGCGTTTTCTCTGACCCCAGAGCCCATACCCTTCATTAACTACCATGTTATACAGTCCCCACCCATACGAGGTCTTGATGTGTGGAGGTAGGGTGGGCGAGAAGGAAGAAGAGTTAGGTGCACAGCTACCTGTCAAGGTCATTAGCTAGGTGCAGGTGCTGCTAGTCACTGAGGTCAAGGACAGAGGAGTTTGAATGGGGTAGGAAGAAGATCATGAGAACCGAAAATCAGCCCACTGGCGACGGCTAGTGGGCCCTTGAATAATGAATTCTGGGGCTTAGAATATTTAGCCGGGAGATAGAGATTTTGGAATTTTTATTATATTGAAGTTACAGATAAAGGAAAGCGGGCCAGAGATGGAACCTAGAGGCCCCGCATCCAGGCATTCCGTTGATCACAGCTGGTTGCTGGTGGCCAGGGGATTGGGAGGCCCCACTTCTCCAGCTGAGCCTCTTTATATCCATTAGCTGTGCTAATTTATGTGCCATGTTCAGTCCCCTAGTTATCCTTCATATTCTCAAAAGCCAAAATCCTCAATCAGAAGGAAGTTAAAAAAAAATGTCACCTGTTTGTGCTCAAATAATTTGCTTTATTGGTTGACAGTGTCCCTCTCTTTCTAACTTAGTTTGAGTCAGAAACTTGCCTAAACCTCTTAACTGTCTTAGTTCCAAGAAGTTCAGTCTGGCTCTTGGCCATACAAATTCTTTTTTCAGGGTATCATAGAAATACACTATAGTTTTCTCTGCCAAATACACCTACAAAGAGACTGTGTTACGTCCAAGGTCACCTGCCTATAATTAGGACTGCCCCAGGCAACCACCAGGCCAAGGGTAGAGAACTTGACTTGTTGCCTGAAGTGGTAAATTCCAGGGACTCTGGAGTTAGACTGAACTTGGGTCAAAGCCTGGAAATGTCGTTTATCATCTCTGTGCCCTTGGGCAAGTTTTAAACACTTACAGCTCTCAGTGTCCTCATCCATAAAATGGGGTGATAGCAGTACCCCTCTCCTGGGATGGGCTTGTGGCATGACGCCTGGCACTTGGCACAGTGTTCTGTGAGGGCTGATGGTGGTCTCACTGCCTGGCAATCTAGGGGGAGGAGTGAGAGCAGATGGAAATACTGAATTTCTTTTCGCTTTCTCCTGCCTGGCCAATTCAGAAGGAATTGATGGATATTTTAAAGAGAAAGAACAAAACAAGATCTGTGAATCTGGCATCTGGTCATCTTTCTTTTTCGGGGTGTGTGTGTGTGTGTGTATGTGTGTGTGTGTGTGTGTAGTTGTATCTGTGTATATTTATATGACTGTGTGTGTGTATGTGTGATTGTGTGTGTGTTTGTAGGTTTGTGTGATTGTGTGTGTGTTTGTAGGTTTGTGTGATTGTATGTTGTAGGTTTGTGTGGTTGTGTGCCTGTTTGTATGTGTGTGTAGTTGTGTCTGTGTGTGTTTATATGATCGTGTGTTTGTCTGTTTGTGTGTGTGTGTGTCTGTGTTTGTGTGTGTGTGTGAGTGACTGTGTGTGTGTGGGGTGGGCAGGGGTGCTGAGAGCTTGTCCTGGTTCTGGGCTTGTCCCTGAACCTTCTCTATAGAAGCTCTGGAACTCCTCAGACCAGAGCGTACGCCATCATGGTTGTACGAACTTAATCAACAACATTTTGCTGATGTTACTGGGCTGGACATGCCAGGATATCTGGGGAGAGGGATGAACCTACATTGATTATCAGTTTTGTGCCAAGTACACAGACTAGGATATGTCACTGTCATTCTTCATCATCATCATCATCATCATTGTTACCCCATAGAGTTGCTCTCCCCTGATCCCACTCTTCTCTCCTTCCCTTTCTTTGAACCTCCGAAGCATGCAGATCTGCCGCAGGAGAGAAGTTCTGTGGGTACGGGCACTGGAAATGAGGGTGATATCCAGGTTCCCAGGGCCTGGGTGTATTTTCTCTGGTAGGTGTGACCAGGGCCAGGTTTGCCAATGATTAAGATAAGAATTCTTCAAGGCGGGATGTCTTGTTTGATATACAGAGGCGATAAAGCTTGCCTTCTAATGCGACAGTAATAGTGTCCCCACAGGTTGTTAAATCTTGAAATTTACCCATCTGTTCAGGGTCTCTCTTTGAAGAACATTTATTTAAGTGAGATAAGATGTCCGGGCAGGTGCTAATGCCTTCAGGTTTACTTGGGGGCACGTATCATTGCTGTGAGCTCAGAAGTAGACTCTGTCCCATCTTTTTCAAAAAAAAAAAAAAAAAAAAAACACCTATGAAAGGAAAGTGTTTTCCTCTGAGCCTCAGATGATAGTTTTTGATTATAATATGTTTTTCGGTTCTAAAGCATTGCCCACTCACGGCAAAACACATTTGTCTTTATAGGGAAAATGACTCAGTGTGTGTGTGCTCGAGATTGCTGCAAGTCCCTTGGGAGGCTGATGAGTGGGGACAGCAGACAATAGACCTGGGCAGGGGGACTCATACATCACGCTGTACCTTCGTGGCCTTAACAAATTACCAGGCAGAGACAAATCAAGTACACTCTCACAGTCGTGCTCTTTGCCTTCTTCCCAAATTTGATCCGTCCTGAGCAAATTCTTTTTTTTTTTTTTAAAGATTTTTTATTTATTTATTTGAGAGAGAGAGAATGAGAGAGAGCAAGCACATGAGAGGGGGGGAGGGTCAGAGGGAGAAGCAGACTCCCTGCCGAGCAGGGAGCCCGATGCGGGACTCGATCCAGGGACTCCAGGATCATGACCTGAGCTGAAGGCAGTCGCTTAACCAACTGAGCCACCCAGGCGCCCCGTCCTGAGCAAATTCTAAGCAAAAAACCAAAAAACCAAAAATCAGAAACACACACACACACCCAAAACCCAGGGCGTTTGTAGAGAAGGCAGCTGTAACATTGTCTAGTGCCGGGCTAAGGAAACCCAATAATAGAGACCTCCTCGCGAGGTTCTGCAGGGCACAGTGTGCTGGGAGGAAAGGGCATGGCATAGAAGCTCCCTGGGTGCTGGGAGGATTGGTTACTCCAGTCTGCCGTCAGGCAGGGCGGCTCAATGGGCAGCCTCGAAGAGGAGCAGAAACCTCCGTTTGTCTCCCAGTGAAATGGGGATCATTATTTCGGAGTCACACCTTGCCTCACAGAAGAAAGTTGTGAGAATAAAGGTACCAGTTATGTGGATCTGATACATATGTGTAACGTGTAATAACCGAAGTTGTTCATTACATGTTCACACAGAGACAAAAAGTTGCATTCATTCTGCTGGTGTTCGTGGCATCCCTGCAATATCCAAGCTCTATATCCAGATGCTGAATGTCTAAGTGATCTGTCAGACACGGACCCTGCCTTTCAGGGCATGCCCAAGAGACTAATGCCAGGCAGAGCAGTGGGGGTGGAAGGTGGCTCTCAGAATCGGGGAACCTCTGGCCTTCATGCTTGCCAAAGCTCATGACCTTCTCTGAACTTTAGTGTTCCCACTTGGAAAAATGAGACAGAAATGTTGACCTCAGAGTTTTCTTTTAATATCAAAGGCATAACATCATTCATTCATTCATTCAACAAGTATTTGTTGAGTGCCTTCTGACGTTTCAGGCACCGTTCTAAGCTCCTGGTTACTGCAGTGAGCCAAACAGAAAGAATTCCCCACCCTCATGGAGCTTCTGCTCTCAATGCAGAAGACATTGAATATTAGATGATGATGAATTATAGAACATAAAAGAAGCAGGGAAAGAGGATAGGAAGTGTCAGAGGTGGGGTGGAGGCTACAGTATTAATCTAGATGAGAGATGACGGTAGTCAGGGACCAGGGTGGTCACCATGGAGCAGGGGAGAAGTGGTTGTCGGATTCTGATCTGTTTTGAAGGTGGATTTACCAAGGTTTGCTGACGGGTGGGTATGGAGTATAAAAGAGAGGAGGGGCGCCTGGGTGACTCAGTCGGTTAAGCCTCTGACTCTTGATCTCAGCTCAGGTCTTGATCTCAGGGTCATGAGTTCAAGCCCCATGTTGGGCTCCACGCTGGGCGTGGAGCCTACTTAAAAAAAAAACGAATGAATGAATGAATGAATGATGAATGGAAGGAAGGAAGGAAGGAATGGAAGGAAGGAAGGAGTCTGGGATGACCTCAAGATTTTTGGCCTGATCAACCAGAAGAATGGAGATTCATTTAGAGGGAGAAAATCCTAGGAGCTCAGTATTGAATGTAATTCTCAGATGCTTATTAGTCATCCACGTGGAGATGTTGAATAGGCCGTTGGATAATCACGTCTGGAGTGCAGGGAAGGAATGAGACTTATATAGGTAAAATATCTTAGGTGGTGTGTGGCAAAGGTGGGTGTTAAATACATTTTTAACTCTTAGTAATTTTCTTTTTCTTGTGAGATAGATTCATAGGCGACAGTAATAAATAAAACAGAAAGGTCCTCTATGCCCCTTTCCCAGTTTCCCCCAGTGGTAACATCTTGCCAACTTATCATATAATATCACAACCAGGATATTGACACTGATAGTCAATATCCAGAAAATCTCCACCACCACAGTAAATCCATATGAATTTAATCCGTTCGATGCCCTAGAACACTACCTAAAATAAACTAAAGGAGTTCAGAGGAAGGAGCACTAATGTCCTGGGGTAGGGATGGTGTGATGGGTCAGAGAAGGCTTCCAGCAGAGGGAGGCACTTGAGTTGGGCCTTGAAGGACGGGAAAGATTGGGATCTGTGACAGAAAGGTCGGTCCTGGGATGTGGAAGTGTGGTGTGTGCTGGGCCTTCGAGGCAGTTGGGCTTGCTCAGTGTGGAGGGTGTGGTGGTGGGCACATCGGGAAACAGGGTTGAAAGCTGGTGAGGCCTGGCTGGGACTTCGGTGAGTAGGTGGTTGAAAGAGCTGAGCTTGGAGGAGCAGTAGCTTAATTTCCAGGGAAGTTGGTTCAGTCCCTACGTCTAAGCGTGCTGGAGTGAAGGAACCTTGCAGGAGGCCAGCGAGGAGAGTCTTCCCGACAACCAAGACGAAAGGGAAGCAAGGCCCTTGTGGTCAAAGGGGAAAGAAAGGGCCACCCCAAGGACGACTCCATTTGACATGTTGAGTGCTTAATTAGGAGTGCAGGCTCGGGAGCCCCACTGTGCGTCCTGCCTCCCTCTCATTCAGTTCCTACCACTGCTTGGCCAGGCCCCTGCTGTTTTGATTTTCATTTCCAGATGAGGACACTGAGGCACAGAGAGGTTAAGTCACTGCCTCAAGGTTGCAGAGCTAGTGAAAGGCCACGTCAAAGACCAGGCTGGCTGACTCCCAAGACCTCAGATTTAACCTTGAGTGGTTCAGCCTCTTGTGATCATCTTCTTCGGGCAACAGGCTCATTTTTTTTTTTTTTAAAGATTTTATTTATTCATTTGAGACACAGAGATACAGAGATACACAGAGAGAGAGAGCATGAGCGGGGGGGAGACAGAGGGAGAGGGAGAAGCAGGCTACCTGCTGAGCCAGGAGCCCGATGTGGGGCTCAATCCCAGGACCCTGGAATCATGACCTGAGCCAAAGGCAGATGCTTAACCATCTGAGCCACCCAGGCGCCCCAACAGGCTCATTTTTAAGGGGAGGAGTTGGTGGATAGGGAAGAAGAAAACTGAACGTCTTCAGGTAGGATTTAAAAATATTTTTTTTATTTAAATTCAATTTAGTTAACATATAGTGTGTTATTAGTTTTAGGGATAGAATTTAGTGATTCATCAGCATATAATGCCCAGTGCTCATTTCATCAAGTACCATCCTTAATGCTCATCACCCAGTTACCCCATCTCCTCCCACCTCCCCTCCAGCAACCCTCAGTTTGTTCGCTATAGTTAAGAGTCTCTTATGATTTGCCTCCCTCTCTGTTTTCATCTTATTTTGTTTCTCCTTCCCTTCCCCTGTGTTCATCTGTTTTGTTTCTTATATTCCACATATGAGTGAGATCATATATTTGTTTTTCTCTGACTGACTTATTTTGCTTAGCATAATATACTGTAGTTCCATCCATGTTGTTGCAAATGGCAAGATTTCATTCTTTTTTAAATTATTTATTTATTTTTTAAAAAATATTTTATTTATTTATTTGACAGAGAGAGAGACAGCGAGAGAGGGAACACAAGCAAGGGGAGTGGGAGAGGGAGAAGCAGGCTTCCCGCTGAGCAGGGAGCCCGATGTGGGGCTCAATCCCAGGACCCTGGGATCATGACCTGAGCCAAAGGCAGATGCTTAATGACTGAGCCACCCAGGCGCCCTTCATTCTTTTTTTTTTTTTTAAAGATTTTATTTGACAGAGAGAGAGCACAAGCAGGGGGAGTGGCAGGCAGAGGGAAAGAGAGAAGTAGGCTCCCCACAGAGCAAGGGAGGCCCGATGTGGGACTCGATCCCAGGACCCCAGGATCATGACCTGAGCCAAAGGCAGTTGCTTAACCAACTGAGCCACCCAGGCGCCCAAGATTTCATTCTTTTGATGGCTGAGTAATATTCCATTGTGTGTGTGTGTGTGTGTGTGTGTGTGTGTGTGTGTGTGTGTGTAATTACATCTTCTTTATCCATTCATCTGTCAATGGACATCTGGGCTCTTTCCATATAGAACTTCTTAGTTAAATTTGAACAAGCAGTGTCTGAGAGAGAGTGGGATAGAGCAGGAGGGTGATTGGAAAGATTTAGAATGAAGACTGTAGAAAATTGTGGAGAAGAGTCTACATAAGTTTAAGGAAGGATCTTAGCAGGACCAGCAAGATTTATTGAAGGTCTTTTTTATTGTTGA
Organism: Halichoerus grypus; assembly: GCF_964656455.1. Lineage (NCBI taxonomy): Eukaryota > Metazoa > Chordata > Mammalia > Carnivora > Phocidae > Halichoerus > Halichoerus grypus. The sequence goes on along the minus strand of NC_135717.1, from coordinate 14,338,904 downwards.
AAATCCTTTGGATGAATTTGATGGCTATAGGGTGGAAAGTGTTCACTTTGGGCAGGTTCTGCCCCTACTAGTAATTATAAGCATGTGACTTTGGGTAAGGCTCTTGACTTCTTGACCTGACAAAGGAGGTGGGAGGGCTTGGCTAGCCTCTCGGCAGTGTTAGGATGATGCTTGCATAGGATGAGCAAGGGCAAATGTCTGGTGCTTTGCACAGGAAGATGGTGCCTCTAGCTCACAGCTGGCGTCATGGGGCTGGGGAGGCCATTGGATTTCCAGCAGCAGTTAAACTGAGCCATGCAGTGGTGGCCTGAGCCTGTCCCCACTCAAGAAGAGGCGTGGGGCAAAATGATGAATCTGTGTGTCCATGTCTGACCAGGTCATTTGGAACTGTAGGATCTTTAGCTGCTTTTTAGCCCAAGCCATGTGGTTTTTCAATATTTCTTCAATGAAGGAATCTGTGATCTACCACTGTTTGTGTGATTTTTCATTATTTTGCTCAGCTTCCCTTTTATGTTCTTGATTAAAAATATTTTATTTTTACCTTTCTCTTCTCTTTAAAATGCTCTAAAACTTAAAGCATCCTCTTGAAAATGCTTCCCACAGCAACAAAAATATAATCCAGTACAGATTATCCTGATTTTTAAACAGTGACTGAGATTATGATTTTGAAAAAAAAAATTGATATTGGAATTTAACAGATGTGGTGGTCGGCTGAACAATGTTTCCCCCCCCTCCCCCCCCACCCCGCCCAAATACCTCCAGGTGCTTATTTCTGCCACCTGAGAATGTGTAACTTTACATGACAGAAGTTGCAATGCAGATGTGATTGTCTTGAGTATCTTGAGATGAGGAGATTATCTTGGATTATCCGGGTGGGAACAATGTAATCATAAGGGTCCTTATAAGAGGGAGGCAGGAGGGTGAGGGTCAGAAAGCGATGTGACATGAAAAGAGAGAGAGAAGGACTGGAAGGTGCCATGCTGCTGGCTTGGAAGTCAAGGGAGGGGCCACATACTGAAGAACTCAGGCAGCCTCTAGAAGCCAGAAAAGGCAAAGAAAAAGATTCTCCCCTAGGGCCTCTAGGAGGAGGGCATCCTTCTCCACACCTTGACTGAAGGACTTCTGTCCTCTGGAACTATATGAGAATAAAGCTGTGTTTGTGGTGACTTGTTACAGCAGCTGTCGGAAGCTGATACAGACATCTACTGGAGGACGGGGTTGCCACATCTCTAGAAGGGGCACAATGATCATAATTTCTCTTTCATAAGAAAATGGCCTGTTGGAACCGCTGCCAGCTCCAGGACTCATAATTCACACTGTGTGTTCATAAAACACCATCTAGACTCAGCACTGGGGTGGAGAAGTGGATGGAGGAGGATGGCCCCTGGGCTGTCTGTCCCTATATAGAATTTATATAATGAGGAATGGGGACAGTTGGCCTGACAGTGAGGAGGAAAAATCAGACGGTCCTGGGAAGAATGATAAGGTGACCAAAGGGCCACATCCTTACTTCCTGTCTTTTTTCTTTTGGTCATTTTCAGGCATTTCACATCCTTTTGTCATTACTCTCTTATCAAAACATGCTCAGAAGAATCTGATAATAGTCATGTGCACCTTCCATGAATTCATGACTTCCAGGGCCATGGAATTGCCCATTCCCTGAATGTTAGCCTGGGGAGTGACACGGAGGCCGGCTCCTCCATCTGTTGGATGGGCCCCGAGCTCGCTAAGGGGCATGGCCTGACCCCACCACACAGGTCATCACTACCCGTAGGGCCCAGGCCTTCATGCTTGAGTCCGTCCAGAGAGGCTCCCCGGAAACCTCCCCACTTTCCCTGGTGTCAGCAATTTCAGGCAGTTTCTAGGTTTGAAATGGGAAGCTTTTGTCCTCTGCCACAGATGGGAACTTCAGGTCATCTGAGAGAGGGAGGGTGGCATTTGGAGGACGGGCTGTCATGGTCCAGAGGTCCCATTGCATAAGGACTCGCTCCCTTCATCCCAAGAACCAGCAGGAGTGGACCCAGGAAGACCTCCCCTTACTAAGAAGATATCTGGTGTTACTTTTGTCGGATACCAGGAAACTGTGGGATCGGGGAAGGCAGAGCGGCCCTGTGGGGAGGAAAGACATAAGGGGAGTCTAGAAACATCTTATGTCTGAGTTGTGTTTTGTAGTGACATTTTCTCAATTAAAAACTGTGGAGGAGGCGTAATGATATAAGCATTCCTACAAGGACTAGGAGACTCTGTGGGCAGCTACATTCCTTTGCAGTTTGTTGCTGATGGGACAGAAAAAAAAAAATGTCGAGGCAGGGACTCCAGAATCACGTATTTGAATCGCCTGTGAGGACCCTAGCTTTGCCTCCAGCTGACTGTGACATCTGCAGGTCACTTCAGCTCTCTCATTTTGGTTTGCTGAAGTTTGCAGTAGGTCACGTCCAGGACGCCACGCAGGCTGTGGGCGAAGCGTGGCATGCACGTAGCTGGCGCCCAGTAATACGTGGCTCTGCTGAGTGAGTGTTTCTTCCACGACTGGACGGGGCTGCCTGATGCAGGGCACGGATAGACCAGAGGGCCTGGGGGAAACAGCCTGCCCACACAGCACCTCTGGAGGGCATTGGGTTGGCCGCCTCGCCTCACTGGAGCATCTTCCTCCAAGAGAATGCATCCCACATGATGTTCTGTGGGGGAGGAAGGTGAGGATGATGCTAGTCTGGGTCATGGTTTCTTTCCCTCATGTGAGAAGCGGGAGGCTGGTTGAAGTGTCTTTTCTGTGGTCTTACCCTGGGACCAGGATAAAGGCATGGGTAGCAGGAGCTGGAGTGCAAGGCAGGGAGTCAGGGGATGTAGCATAATTTAATTAATTGGAAGTTGAGTTTTCTCTCTCTTAAAAGCAAGGCCTAGGTTACATATGTCACGGCTGCATATGGAGTTGAGAAAAGCAGTGATCAGTCTCTCTGTCAATCCACAGTGTAGAAAAGCCACCTTTTCCCACCTCCAAGCTGCTTATGAGTATGTTTTCTCTGCCCGGGCAGCCCTTTCTGTCCATTCTTCATCTGCTGGGATTCTATTCCTCCTGTCCCCCAATTGCCACCTCTTCTGTGGAACCTCTAAAACCCACCCCCAGCTAGACGGATTTCATTCTTTGCACTCAGACCTGGCTTGTTCCTCATTTATATCATAATAACAAATTATAGAGCCTTTTTCCCCCCTTCTGTATGTCTTAGTTCCTCTACTCAAGTATATCCTGGAAGACGGGAACACATTTATTTTTGAATCCCTCATAGTGTTTACAGCAGAGTCTTGCACATTGTAGGCACCTAACAAATATTTGTGGACGCATTGAATTGCTTTGAATTGAAATAATTAAAAGCAATTCCCAGAATTCTGAAATAATCAGACTTGAGGGATCTCTACCCTTTCCTTTTATTAGATTCCCGTAAAGATTTATTGAATATCTACTACCTGCTAAACACCGGGAATGCACTGATGAAAAAGTCAAGGCCTCCGTGACTGAGATGACAAGATTTCTTCAAAAAAGTAGCTTTGGGTTCTCTTCTGGTGCTCCATCCAGGTTCAGATCTTCCTGAGAAGATCATAGTATAATACTTGGAGATGGAATAGCAGACACTCATGGTAACCTTTTGCTAGCAAATGAAGATTAGGGAGAAGAAATAGAAGTATGTTCTATATTCTAGAAATATGTCCATTCACACTTATTAAATAGAAATCATCTCTGGGCCTCAGGTACAAAATTCTCTTACGTGGAATGAGTTCTTTTCCTCGTACCACAGCTCGATGGCCCGCTGTGTTGTCTGCATACGGATCTCGTTATATCATCTGGAAGTCCTATGGGCTCAGAGGGAGCAGGGGCCTTGTCCAAGGTCACTCATTTTAGCCAGGAGAACCAGAGTGCTGACAGTGAGCTGGAGGGGGGGTCATATTCTTCTCCCTTCCTGTGACTTCGGCTGGCCCTCTGAGTCTCCGTGGCCTGCATCTTTCCTGCACCTTCGGGGCGCAGGTGAGGTTGGCTCAGTCAGTGCTGAGTGCTGAAGGTATAGCGATTTCAAAAACAAATGGCATTAGTCAGTTGGGAATAGGAAAAAAATCAAGTTTTACTTCCCTTTATCTGATTTACTGGTAAGGTTCAGACAGTTGAGGAAAATTGGGTTTGGGGAATATCTATGGATTTCAGATGTCTTTACTAACCTTGGTATCATTTTTTTCTGATAATAATTGAGAGCCAATTGGTTTTAGATTTCAAATGCGTTTATCCAGGACTTCTAGAAGTCTCTGAATGTATGCTCATTTAATTTCTTTGAATTATTTCCAAATAGATGAAACCTGACGTTTCCACTAGGGTGGATTTTATTTTCTCAACAGTGTGTAAAAAAAAATTATGAATTTGTCCCTCTTATTCTCAAAGGTTAAACATACATTTAAGATCTGAAACTCACACATAGAATTACCATGTGATGCAGCCTGTTCTTCTGGGTATATACCCAAAAGAGCTGAAAGCAGAGACTCAAACAGATATTTGTACAGCCACGTTCGTGGCACTGTTATTCACAATAACCAAAATGTGGAAATGACCCAAATGTCTATCCAAAGGTAAATGGATAAACAAAACATGCAATGGAATATTATTTGGCCTTAAAAAGGAAGGAAATTCTAGCACATGCTACAGTGTGGATAAACCTTGAAGACATTATACCAAATGAAATAAGCCAATCACAGAAGCACAAATATAGTATGACTCTACTTATATGAGGATGTATCTGGAGTTGTCAGATTCATAGAGACAGAAAGTAGAATCATTGCCTGGGGTCAAGGGGAGGGAAATGGGGTGATTTTGTTTAATGAGTAAAGAATTGCAGTTTGTGATAATAACATTCTTGACATAGATGGTGGTGATGGTTGCACAACAGTGTATATTTATTTATTGCGACTGAACTGGACACTTAATGGTTAAAATGGCATCAGAGAAATGCAAATCAGATCCACAATGAGCTATCACCTGACACCTGTCAGAATGGCTAAAATCAAAAATACAAGAAACAATAAACAACGTGGAGAAAAAGGAACCATTGTGCACTGTTGGTGGGAATGCAAACTGGTGCAGCCACTGTGGAAAACAGTATGGAGGTGCCTCAAAAAATTAAAAATAGAAACACTGTATGATCCAGTAATTCCACTACTGGATATTTACCCAAAGAATACAAAAGCACTGGTTCAAAAAGATATATGCACCCAAAGAATATGAGAACAGTAGTTCAAAAAGATAATTTGCCCCACTGTATTTGTTGCAGCCGTATTTACAGTAGCCTAATTATGGGAGCAGCCCAAGTGTCCATCGGATAAATGAATGGATAAAGGAGATGGGATACACACACACACACACACACACACACACACACACACACACACACACACACGTATATAATGGAATATTACTCAGCCATCAAAAAGAATGAAATCTTGCCATTTGCAACAATGTGGGTAGATCTAGAGAGTATAATCCTAAGTGAAATAAGTCAGAGAAAGACAAACACCATATGATTTCACTCATATGTGGAATTTAAGAAACAAAACAAATGAACAAAGAAAAAAGAGACAAACAACAAAACAGACTCTTAAGTTTAGTGAACTGATGGTTTCCAGAGGGGAGGTGTGTGTGTGTGTGTGTGTGTGTGTGTGTGTGTGTGTGAGAAATAGGTGAAGGAGATTAAAAATACGCTTACCATGATGAGCACTGGGTGATGAGCACTGGATGATGTATGGAATTGTCAAATTCCATTCTATTCCATGTATTGTACACCTGAAACTAATATTTATTTATGTACTTATTTACTTGAGAGAGAGAAAGAGAGGGAGAGTGAACAGGGGGAGGAGCAGAGGGAAAGGGACAAACAGACTCCACACTGAGTGCGAGCCGGACATGGGGCTTGATCTTAAAACCCCGATATCATGATCTGAGCGGAAACCAAGAGACAGATGCCTAACTGATTGAGCCACCCAGGCGCCCCTACACCTGAAACTAATATAACACCATATGTTAACGATGCTGGAATTAAAATAAAAAATGGTTATAATGGTTTAAAAAAAGGAAAGAGGGGCGCCTGGGTGGCTCAGTTGGTTAAGCGACTGCCTTCAGCTCAGGTCATGGTCCCAGGGTCCTGGGATCGAGCCCCGCATCGGGCTTCCTGCTCGGCCAGAAGCCTGCTTCTCCCTCTCCCACTCCCCCTGCTTGTGTTCCCTCTCTCGCTGTTTCTCTCTCTCTCTCTGTCAATTAAATAAATAAATAAAATCTTTAAAAAAAAAAAAAGATTTTAACTTCAAAAACTGTCATCATAGTGGCCTGTGCTTTTCAGATAGCAGGTGTTGCTTTTGTTCGTGGACAGAGGTATGGCTACACTACAGTTTCTGTCACTGTAGACATGAGAGTGTGCTGTGTTGGGTGCATTTGAACCTTTGTGTCCGTGTGCAAGGGAAAAACAGAATGGTGCTCTTGCCTTGTGTGACTTTTTAAAATGATTAAAAACAGAACAAGAACACCCAAACAGCTGCCGTGGACAGATCCGAAAAACATTGCTACCCCTTTCACATAGGCTCACACCAGGCACAATCTGGTGCCAGGTCAGGACCAGTTGAATGGGCGGGTACTCTACAGTGTGCAAGGCTGATCATAAAGTAATGTGAGTGATTGCCCTCCTTGAACTAAAATATTCCAGTTCAGCGAATATTAACTGAGACTCTACCAGGTGCCAGAGGGTGTAGTTGATGCCAGGTCTGAGTTGAAGGGGTTAAGAGATCGTTTGACCCCATTTCGGTGCATCGGGAGGCGGCTGTAGACAGTGATTACAGTATGTGGCAATGGATTATGCGGGGTGGTCCCTGCAGCAGGAGTATGTCGGTACAAGGCCAGAGGAGGAGGGTTCATTCTTTCTGAGGAGGCTGGTGGGAGCACCGTTTCCTGGAAAGATCTCTTGATGGAGCTGGGTTTTAAAGGACCAGGTATTTGTCCAGGATAAGCAGACAAGGTTAAGGGAACAGCAGGGCAAAGACTCCAAGGCACGATGCAGCTGATGTGCACAGGTCACTCTGAAATATAGTTCAGTCCAGTGGGATTGAAGGACCCTGCAAATTAGTCATTCTTTCTCTAAGAAAGCTACCCTTGCTCCAGGAAGGACCAGCTTTCTTTTTTGGAAGCTGTCTTGAGGCCCTGGAAGCATCCTCAGGAATATACTCCCTGGTGACAAATCTCTCTCTTTGGAGGGCAAGTATAGTTTCAGCATCAGCTAATGGCTGTTTTAGAGTCAAATCGGGTAGACCAGTTGACTGACCAAGGTGGCCACACCGCTTGCATCATGATGCGGTGACCAGGTTGATGTGTATTCCTTGACATGTACAAGAAGGTTCTCCCAAGTGTTTTGAGCAATGACAGCAGTAGTAGGTCCTGTGGAGACCCCCATGCTCACGGGAGAGTCTGTTGAAAACATCAGTCTCATGTCATTACAGTTAGAACTTTGGGGGAGTGTCCTCTGCAACATTGGTTGGTTATTTATGCAACAAAATGAGCTGGTTGTAAGAGAGTGTCACTCATATTTAAACTTGAAACTTGATTTCAGTGCTAGAGTGACGCTCAGGCAGAGCTTAGATTTGGAATAGACACCAAGTCCTATCTCCTTTGTACCGAATTTACATTTTCCCTACCTGTCCTGATCTATGATTTCCAAGGCTAGCCTACTTTTGGTAGGAGAGGCATTTTGAGGGTGGTTCTGTTGGTTTAATAAAGGGGATGGTGTTGTTCTAAGCAGTACATGCTGTCTGCTCCAAACCCCACTGATGTTGAGGCCACATTTAGCGTTAGCTGGTGGGGGCTGAGCATGCTGAATCATTTGACAAACCACGGTTTTGGTTTTTCTACAGAATCATGTTGGCCTACTGAGCCAACTGACCTACAAGCCCGCTTAGCGTGGGGATTTAGAAAATTAACACCTTAGAAAAGTGATACTTTGGAGAGTTTAGAAAGATTTTTCTGTCTTCATATAAAATATGGTAGTACATTAAAATTTTATTTCATGTTAATTTTACTACTGTGCGGCATTACTACTCGTAGGAAACAACAGAAATAAAACAATATTATTCCTGCACTTGGGTGTGCTCAGGAGCTGAGACAGCAGAGCACCATAGAATATTTGAAGAGGAAGCACCAGGAGGTGCGTTTAGAAATCATGGTGTGCCCCATCTTACTTGAAAGATAGGAAGTGAAGGCATAGGTTGACATAAACTTGCACATGACTCTTAATTGTCAGTGTAGGTCAGGGGTCTGAGGCCCCTCAGTGTTGCTTGTCTAATTTGGTAGGGGGGTATCTGTGATGGGTTCTGTCTCATTAAAGTCTGTTTTTTCTATTTCACCCCTGAGACCATCAATTCCTATGGAACAGGTGCCGGCAGCTTAGGCTTCTCGCTACTCATTCTTGTAGAAATGTGTTTCCCTGCATGGAGCATGCTCTGGTTAAAATTAAAAAGGCAATGAAAAAAAGTTGAAATATTGAAGTTTAATTTCAGTGTGCCTTCATAACCAACATAATTATTCCTGAGCGACAATTTTACTGTTTTCCAGGGCTGACCCACACAGACCCCAAACAGCCAGCCCTCACCTGGAGCTTTGGTGAGCCCACCTTTCTTTCATAGAGCATCCTTCTCCTGTGGGTCATTTTCCTCACAGGCTTCTGGAAGCTGCCTCTGCCTTTGGGGCGCTGCGTGATGCTAGATTATGCACGTGTATTATCCTGGCAAAAATACCTTCTTTCTTGCATTTGTTGCCAACCATGCCAGGCAGAGAGGGCCATGACCTTGTAAGCTCTCTCATTTGTCCTGTTGGCATTTCTTGGGCACTCCTTGGTGCATGGTTTCCATCCCCGCGGTATCTGCAGTCTCTCCTTTCTTATAGATTTCCACGTGAGTGGCCACAGGAACTCCGGTTTGTGGGGAGTCTAGAGAAGGGTCCTCTTTTTTGCCTTGGTGTTAGGCATTTTGGGGAACTTCTGAGAGATGGGGGTTCCAGCTAAGGGCCTGATGGCTCTTGAGTGAAGCCAAGCCACCCTCGAATCAGCCCCAAGCACCCATAAAAGCCAGCCTCAAATGTTGGCTCCCCACAGGGGGTTTTTCAGCCCTTCTCCCCGTGGTGATGCCGGGCCCCATTTTGGCTCATCTCTCTGCTCTTCCTGCTGGTCTCCCCAGTGACCTCAGTTCCTGCCTCTGCCACCCGGGTCTGCGGCTCTCTCTAGTCCTTTTCTTAGTGGCAGGTGCAGACTGCCTCTCTGGCCCCGTGCTCTGCCCCTTGTCTCCCTTATCTGGGATAAGGACCACCGGCTGCAGCTCCTGGCTGGCAGGTGTTTGCCTGATGTTGGAGGGACTGCACTTTGTGCTGTCTCAAGTCCATTCAATTTCCTCTTACCAGCATAGTAAGAATTCCCCAACCGGTCAAGCTTCATCTTGTCTGCACATCAGCTAAATTGTGTAGGACCCCAGGTGCTGGAAGGTGTTATAGGACATAAACCTGCTCCTTCAATATAGATCTTGAACACTGCATATGAAATGCTACTAATAACTGACACTTACGGAGCCTTTTCCACGTGACAGATACTCGCTAGTACCTACGTTTACCATTTAAGTTGAAAACCAGTGACACCCCCATTCTCCCTGCTTCCCTTCCCCCCTCTCCTCCATAGCGTAGTTAGCTCTGGGACATGTGGTTCTGCTTGTGGGGACAATCTGATTTTGGGGAGGGGTCGGCATTATCCACTGTTACGCAAATGGAGAACAACGTGCAGCCCTGAACTCCCGGTGAAAGCAGATGAATGACAAGACTTAGGTTTCTCATTGCATCTTTGCTACTATTTTGAGGGGCAGGTTTTCCTTACTGCTTTCCTAGTTTATTCAAGATATTGGAACCTCTGGGGATGGGGCAACCGGGTGACGGGCATGAAGGAGGGCACTTGATGTAATGAACACTGGGTGTTACATGCAACTGATGAATCACTAAATTCTACCCCTGAGACTAATAATACACTATACATTAACTAAATTGAATTCAAATAAAAAATTAAAAAACATATTGGAACCTCCGTATTGTGTGTCCCTGGGGAGAGACCACCCCATTTTGTTGGTTTCTTCTCTAATCGATTTGGATAGTGGATGAGCTAGATGGGTAAATCTGAACACTGTTTGAGTATTTTGACTTTGGGTATTTTGTATATTCCCTTTTGGCCCTATAAGCCAATCAAATATTCAGTAAGCACTTAATAGTAATACTGAAGCTTACTGAGCCCTTACCTTATGGGATAGGTGTCATGTGCATAACAAACCTTCAAAGTTGGTATGACTCCTCTCTCTTTTTAAAGATTAGGTGATTTTTCTGCAATTTTCCTCCTAGTAAGAGGGGGCCAGGATGCAAAAGCAGGTCTTTCAGACTTCAGGGCTTGGTCTTAATCGGGACGCTGTCCTACATTGGAGCTTGTTATTCTCCTGTAGGTGGTATGGGTACGGGTGTGTGAGTGGGGGTAGGGAGTCAGCAAGGCTCAGAGGGAGAGTCGGTCCTCACTTGCCCTTGCAGGACTGTACAGCCAAGTCGGGGAGACGAGGAAGAGCTTTGATTGACAGATTTCATAACAACACGAGACAACAAGATGAGCGAGATCCTGGTGAAGTCCAGGGTTCTGGAGCAGGGTTCTGGAGAACTGGAGAGCTTTCCCACACATTGAGAAATGTGCCAGGTCCCCTGAGTGGGCCCTGAGCACTTTTTAAAAAAGATTTTTATTTATTTATTGGAGAGAGAGAGAGAGAGCCCATGAGTGGGGGGGGGGAGGGGCAGAGGGCGAAGCAGACTCCCCGCTGAGCAGGGAGCCTGACCTGGGCCTAGATTCCAGGACCCCAGGATCATGACCTTAGCCGGGATCATGACCTTAGCCGAAGGCAGACGCTTAACCCACTGAGCCACCCAGGCGCCCCGGGCCCTGGGCACTATTATAGTCTAGTTAATGAGGGCTGCTTTAGCATCCTTCTCTGCCCTGCAGCACGGTTTGCAGGACTCCTTCTGGTGGGCCCGTGAAGGGTTTCATTTGCAAGCCTGTCTGTATGGGTGTTAAATAATTTTTACACCCTGGAAACATTTCTTTAGGAGTTGCCTCCACAATAGATTTCTGTGGAGCACATTATTTTTAAAATGCACTAAGGGAGCTCAGTATTTAAAGAACTTCTGTGAATCATGGTCACCCTCTAATTGGTCTGTTCTATAAGTTTTTATTTATTGTGTTTCTTTAAAGCAAGTTTTCACCCTTATGTTGGGAAGTGCCGAAGTATTGCTTCTCTGCTCTTCCTCTCCACCATCATGGGGTTCTCACTGAGATCCAGGAGCTGGGGTGCATGCAGACTTAAATTAGAGATGGTCTCCTCCCCGAGAACTTGGGAGGATCAGACAGGTGGACTTTAACAATGGGAACCACAGTTCAGGATTTATGACAAGGTCACCCTGGCAGATTGGCCTCAGGTGTGTTACTTCGCAGAGGATGCATGGCTGGCTGGAGGCATCCAGGGAGGGTCTCATCTTGCCTGGGCTCTCGGGGAAGTTTCTTTTCTTCCCTTCTCGACATCCAAAGCAGAGCTCTCTCAGCTTTTCCCTGCTCTCTGTAAGGCTCTGTTGGCCGTAAAAGCTTGAGGCTACCCAAGGTGAGCTCTTGTCAACCTTGCCTTTTTCCTGCGAATATCCCCATATCCCTTTTCATTATCATGTTCTCACTCTGCACTTCCGTCTCTTGAAAGGAAATGACTCTTTTCTTTGTTAAAACCGTGTCCTCCTCTCCCCTCAAACCCTTAATTCTCCAGCCCTTCCCCCCTAATCCTAATCGACCATTTACCCCCCCGGCACTCCCCCAAGCACACAAGTGTGTTCAGGAGCCCTTGACTCTAAGAAATGCTTCTCTCCCATCCCACTCTGCTCTCTGACAAAGCTACCATTTATCCCCTCTCCTTGACCTCTCCATCGCGGTTCTTAAGATGGGTCTGTTCCTTTCTACTCTTCTATTCCTGTTCACCCTTTGCAGTCTGATTCTTGCTGTCACCACGGTGTCGAGTTAGCCCCTGGAGGGTCACAGGTGGCTTCCTCAAGACCCTCTTCTCCTTTGGCTTGTCCTCTGTCTTCTGGCTTGCTGCTTCTCCTTCTTCCAACCCCTAAATGTGTCTGTTACTCAGGCTGTCTCCTGCACACCCTTCCCTACTGTGCTGGTGCTTTTGGCTTTCACCTTGGCACTCAGATGTCCCCAGATGGGATCCTGACTGCCGACTGCACTCCTGGGCTTTTGGCCCAAGCTTTCCACGCCTTGCTTGATGCTCTCACTGAGCTTCTCTGTGTCCCCACCTCCTCTTGGCACCCCTGCCCCTCTTGCTGCAACCAGCTCTCGTAACCCCCACGGATGGCGTCACCGTGCACCTGTGGGCCAGCCTTATTGTCCTCTTTGGCTCTTCTCCGTAGGTCCCAACCTTCAGGCGATTGCTGAGTTCCCTATGGTTTATCCACCCATTATCCCAACACACACCAGCCCCTCCACACGTCCTTCCCCATTAGCCTGCCTCCTCACCCGTTCACTGCCCTATTCCGCAAGAATAGTGCCCTTCTTTGGAAAAACATCTCTGGAGGTTCTCTGCCCATTTTTAATCAGATTATTTGGCTTTTGCAGTGTGGAGTCATATAAGTTCTTTATATATTTTGGCTATTAGCCCCATAGAGGTAAGAGGAAGGGTGAAATAGATAAAGGGGATGAGGAGTACACTTAGCTGGATGAGCACTGAGAAACGTATAGAATTGTTGGATCATGATATTGTACACCTGTGTATGTTATATTAAAACAGATAACACTGTACATGTTATATTAAACTGTATATGTTATATTAAAATATAACACTGTATATGTTATATTAAAAAACAACAACAAAGGAATAGCGTCTTGCCTGGCCACCTGCTGCCTCGTGCTTCTCCTCTAGCACCTCTTATACATGCCAAATATCGGTATCGGAAAAATGTAGCTCCGGCTTATCACTCTCCCCCTTAGATCTACGCTGACCCCGGCAGTCAAGGCTTTCCACCATAACCGTGCCCGTATCAGTTCCTTATCCCTGCTGTAACCCATTACTACAAACTTCGTGGCGTAGAATAATACCAAGTTATTTTCTTGCAGTTCTAGAAGTCAGAAATTTGAAATGAATTTTGCCAGGCTGAAGTTAAGGTGTCGATAGGGCCGTGTTTTTTCTGGAGATGCTGGGTGAGAACAGTTTCCTTGCTTTTCCCAGCTTCTAGAGGCCGTGTGCTCTCCTGGGCTCACGGCCCCTGCCTTCATCCTCGAAGCCAGAAATGTAGTAGTTCCACTGTTTCTCTCCCTCTGACTCTCGTCCCTCCGTCTTCTATCTTTTTAAGCCCCTGTGATTACATTTGCCCACTGGGATGATGCAGGGCACTATCCCCCATCTCAAGCTTCCTGATAAAATCACACGTGCAGCATCCTTCTGCTCTGTGAGGATACATACCCATAGATTCTGGGGATCAGGGCATGAGCATCCTTGGGGAGTTACTTTTCTACCATCCACGGCACCCAGGCTACCTTCCACATTGTTTTTTCTTTTTCCTCAATTGTGTCTTTTGTGCTGGACAAATAATAAGAGCATAAAAATAGCAACCAGCACCTGCAGAGTGCACGCACCATGCCAAGGAACTTCCATGCAGAGCCTCACTTAAACCACACAGCGATTGGGGCGCCCGGCCGGCTTGGTCAGTGGAACCCGTGACTCTTGATCTCGGGGTTGCAAGTTCGAGCCCCACGTTGGGTGTAGAGATTACTTAAAAAAATCATAAAAAAAAAACAACCCCCAAAACAAAACCACACAACTGTTGTATAATACCAGTTATTGTCTTAGTTTCCAGATGAGGAAAATGAGCTTCAGAGAGGTCATTTGCTCAGGGCCCCACACTAATGGATAGTGGAGTTTTTAAAAAATAGTTTGATCGAGATAAAATTTATATACTATAAAATTCACCTGTTTTAGGTGTACAATTCAATGATTTTTCATAAATATATATACATATCAAAATATATATATTTCAAAAATATATAAACTGTGCAAATATGCACAGTTTAAATTGCATATATTACCACAATCCAGTTTTGGAAAATATCTGTCACCCCAAAAAGATACCGAGAGGAGCTCTAGTTCAGTGGGGAAGTCAGATATTTAAACGAATTACTACGTGATGTGCTAAGCTCAGGAGTAGTTACTTATGTACAACATCAGAGCACAGAATGTGGGGGGAGAGAAAACTTCCTAGTCCCTAGAAACACTACTTGGCCTCTTTGGCCAATTTAATTTGATGAGATAAGTAGCCATTGGGACCACAGACATTCACAGACACAGGCCCAGCCCTGGTCAGGCTGCTGTGTTGACCGAAGGGCCTGGGACAGGGGCGGGCAGAGCTGCGTTGATAGGCACTCCGTACAGGGGTTCGATATCCTAAAGCCTGTTGCAAGCTGTTCTGGTTTGCCGTGAACTGAAATCTGACATTGGAGGGCTTCAGCAGAAATGAGACCAGGGGTCACAGAGAGCAAAGCCCCCCGAGAGAGGGTGTGAGTGGGTCCTGGGTCAGAGTCCTTGCCCCACCCACCGAAGACCTTCAGCCCGGCACCCACGGTGTTTCTGGTGCCACTGCATCTCATCTTTGTAATGGTACAGAGACTTCCTGCCTCTCTCTTCCGTGGAAGATGCAGTTGGCCATGATTGCTCTCATCCTGTCCCCGTGAACCTTGCAAGCACTTGGATGGTGGAGTTTGACCTGCGATGACATGTCTGAGGGGGAATCCTGATTATGTTGAGGGTTGATGCTGGGTCATCTAGTGTAGCTGTCCGTCTTCTGGACCCTTCCTTGCAGTTTTATAGGTGAGGAAACAAGCTCAAAGACGAAGGGAAAGCACCAATTAATGTGCTAGACTCCATTCCAGGTGCCTTATGCCACTATGTCTCCACTGGGAGATAGGAGGGATGGTCCTCATTTTGCAGAAGAGGGAATGGTGGCTCAGAGAAGAGTCCCGGCTTCATGAACAGTTTTCCACTGCTATTTCTTTCCCTGTACCCTTTGCCTCGAAGCAAATATGCACAGTTTAAATTGCATGCCTTCGACATTGTGGGTGCTTGCTAAGAGTTTAGAGCAGCTGAGTTTGATTTTCTTGCAAAGAGCACATGGAAGTGGGGAACGCACAAGATGGTGTGACATTTTAATGCCCTTTCAGTGTAAATTCTACAAAATCATCAAGGTAGCACTGAGGGCTTGGCTTTAAAATAGAATACACACTGAATTATCTGCCCTCGGAGACTGAACACTGTGTGACCTTCCTGTTGAGCTGCTGGTCCTTGGCACATAAAACTGAAAATGACTTCTTTCGTTGTCTCTCTGCTCCTTTTGAAGGTGGACAAACACGCCTAAAATCCCCTGCTCCCTTCTTTGCAGTGGCCTTTTTGGGGTGGCCTGTCCCACCCCCATCCCGGTGACTGGAAAGGGGCACTCAGGAGAAAATCAGCTGGAGGGAAAACGGAGGTGGCGGGTGGGAGGGAGCAGGGACAGCCTAGGGGACAGCTTCTGCTGCAGGTTGGCCCTGCTGGCCCGGACAGCGACCCCCCGCCCCCCCGTGCCTGGGGAGGAACCTCCTTCAGCGGGGACTCCGTGGGCCACTGCAGGGAGTCTATGAAGGACAAGTTCAAGCGCTGGGAAGAGCCGGCTCTGATTCAGCAGCAGAACTGGGTCTGCCTTCTGTTCGCTGGTTTTATTTCCAAGCATGATGTACAGCAGTGGGAGAAACCAGTTGTTTCTTTTAACCCCATAATGTCTATCAAAAAACCTATCACCTCCTTCTGTCCTCCTGAGCCAAAGGAGCAGCTTCTTTGGGTGGGCTTGTTTCCCATTTTTGGGGTCGGGATGATATTTGCCTTGCGTTTTCCCTCCTCCGGGGCTCTGGAAGTGACTCCTCTCCTGTTGGTTTTGGGGTGTGCCAGCTCCAACTCCAACTTCAGACCAAGGTCAGCTCTGCTGTCCCCTGAGAATGGGACCGTCTCTCCTCCCCTCTGCCTGAGGACAGCCCAGCAGATACATGGCGGCAAATACATGCCATTCTCATTCTGTTTTGCTGCCACTCTTCCACTGCCTGTTGCTTTCCTGGGACCCGTAGCTCCCCCTGGGACCCCCTAGTTCATCCTGGGACCCCGTAGTTCATACAGGGACCCGAAGTTCATCCTGGGACCTGTAGCTCCCCCTGGGACTCCCTAGTTCATCCTGGGACTCGTAGTTCATCCTGGGACCCGTAGCTCCCCCTGGGACCCCCTAGTTTATCCTGGGACCCCGTAGTTCATACAGGGACCCGTAGCTCCCCTGGGGCCCCCTAGTTCATCCTGGGACCCCGTAGTTCATACAGGGACCCGAAGTTCATCCTGGGACCCGTAGCTCCCCTGGGACCCCCTAGTTCATCCTGGGACCCCGTAGTTCATCCTGGGACCCATAGCTCCCCCTGGGACTCCCTAGTTCATCCTGGGACTCGTAGTTCATCCTGGGACCCATAGTTCACCCTGGGACCCCGTAGTTCATCCTGGGACCTCGTAGTTCACCTTGGGACCCTGTAGTTCACCCTGGGACCCCGTAGTTCATCCTGGGACCTCGTAGTTCACCTTGGGACCTTGTAGTTCACCCTGGGGCCCGTAGTTCATCCTGGGACCCTGTAGTTCATCCTGGGACTCCGTAGTTTATCCTGGGACCCCGTAGCTCCCCCGGGACACCCTAGTTCATCCTGGGACCCCGTAGCTCACCCTGGGACCTTGTAGTTCACCCTGGGACCCCCTAGTTCATCCTGGGACTCGTAGTTCACCCTGGGACCCCGTAGTTCACCCTGGGACCCCGTAGTTCATCCTGGGACCTCGTAGTTCACCTTGGGACCTCGTAGTTCACCCTGGGGCCCGTAGTTCGTCCTGGGACCCCGTAGTTCATCCTGGGACTCCGTAGTTCATCCTGGGACCCCGTAGTCTCCCTTCGGACCCTGTAGGTCACCCTGGGACCCCGTAGTTCATCCTGGGACCCGTAGTTCATCCTGGGACCCGTAGTTCACCCTGGGACCGTGCAGTTCACCCTGGGACCCCGCAGTTTACCTGGGACCCGTAGCTCCCCCTGGGGCCCGCAGTTCATCCTGGGACCTGTAGCTCCCCCTGGGCAGCAGACCTTTACGATCTGGCTCCTCCAAACCAGGCACCCACGTGGTAGAGCTGAGGTTCTTAAGGGAGGGCACCCCAGCATTATTAGGGCCTAGGGAGCAGTTCCTAACACGTGGGCCAGGCCGCAGACAAGGAGCCAACCAAACAAAAATCCTTCCACGATCCTTCCATCGTGTGCCTTGGTGGTGAGGCGTTATTGTCCAGAGAGACCTGGTTGGCTTTTTGGTGGGTGGGCACTAATGTTTCCCTCCTGTGGCAGGCTGGGCAGGGCTGGGCAGGGCTGGGCAGAGAGAAAGTTCGTGGGGGTGGCCTTCGCCGGGGCTGCGTGTGTCGTGGCCGCCACCAACGTGCCGTGAGCTGTGTTTGCAGCGTATGTCCTTCTGACTTGAAGGTCGTAGAAATGCCTCTTTGTTAGAACTTTGGTCTTCACTTGCTTCTCCATGGGCATCCGGTGGGAGTTACTGAGACCCTCTCCCAGAGGTGGCAGCCAGATGCCATTTTAACCCGAGACCAACTTTCCTTTTTTGAGGCCAGCATGTGCCCGGCACCCCTGCATCTTCTGCGCTTTTAGGAGAAAGGCAGAGTTTACGGATGAGAAGGCACAGGCAGAGGAGGTGAACTAAAACCCATCCTGCTCCCGAGGCCGCACTGTCTAGCAAGGGGAGACACTGGGCGCCCGAGAAGGTGCAAAGGTGTGAGTGCTCACGACCGAGGAGGCCAGAGGGAGCTTCCTGCATTGCATATACCACGGAAGCATGAAAAATCGCTGTTTTATTTCAGTACTTGATAATAATGAATCTCTCCAATGGAACTATTCTTCCTTCTTTTTTTTTTTTTTTTAAATCACACAATAAGAACTCTATTACCCAAAGTGTTTCCTGTTCTACTGAAGCTGTCAGGAATTGCAGTGCTAAATTCAGTCCCTGACTGTAATAATTAAATCACTCCCTGGCGTCTGGTGGCAACTCTTTCTCTGCCCCTTTTCATCCCCTTTCCCCACTTCCATTTTTATTTTTAATTGTTCTCCCCCCCTTTTTTTAATGGGTTTAGTTTTACGAGGATATTAAGTCTTTGGGAGGAATGTACGGGTAGAAATCCTAAATAAATAAGATTTACTGCCCAGTTCAGTACCCTACGCCCTCATGTTCCTTCCTCTATTCATTTTCCCCTTAGGTATTTTGCTCCAGGTTACATAATTCATCTCACATTCAGAAAATAAACTCTTCGTCTTGCTTAGCCTCACTGCAGCCCTGAGCAGGAGGCATGGAGCTGATTTGGGTCAGATTCTGCCTGGTGGGGCAGGCACAGGTTAATGGTGGGTCTGAGTGCAGTGTTGCCCCGGAAAACACAGCTCCTGGAGAGATGCCTTTACCCTCAGTTAGTTGGCACCACCCCTCTTGTCAGCCATCATAAGTAATGTTCTGATGAGCTACTGTAGGAGAAATCTTTGCCTGTATTTGTGATGGTTTTTTAAAAATCCAGACTTGTACCAGCAAAAACACTGGGTCAGTGCGTGTAAATGTTGAGGGCTCTTAATGCATTTTGTCAGATTGTTTCCCTGAATGTCGCCAATGACTACTGCCACCAACCATGTATGAGAATTCCCATTTTACTGCACGTTCAAAACATTGTGTTTACAGTTTTAACGTTGTTGCCAATTTGGTAGTTTTAAATAATATGGTGTTTTTGCTTTACTTTGATTACTAGTGAGATTGAATTTTTTTTTTTCCTATGCAGTTAATCCAAGTGTTTTCCTGCATTCTTTGATCCGTGTACTGTTTTGGTGAGAAGGTAGCTCTTGCCTGTTCCAGGATTTTGTTTCTCAAACTGACCCTATTGAACATTCAGCCATGACGATTTTTCCCATTCACGTAGGACATTCTCTTGTACGTGTGTAGTTTCCTGTTCTGTTGCGTGTGTGCATGTTCACAGGCACATACGTGTGTGCACATGTATGTATGCATCGTGAGTGTGTCTGTGTGTATGTTTGCACATGTGTGTGTCTTCAGGAATTTTAATGGAAATGTGGGTCGGGGTACCACATGTTACACCTCTGCTCTCTATGTTGACTCAGAAGTTCAGTTGACTCTTGAGTGACGGGCACTAGACTCAATTATGGATGGCCGTGGGGCTACTGCTAGAGAGCCAAGTTTTCGTGTTCTGTGCTGATGGTCAGATCTTAGTGACTGAAGGTAATTAAGAAATAGAGTGTCTGAGAGCTTATTTAATGCATGCGTATTTGAGAAAAGAGCATGTCATTGGACTCAGAGTCCAGATGGGGAAACCCAGGTGGGGCATTTTGCCGTCTCAGTTGTGTGCTGCCGCGGGCCTCTGCATCCAGCTGCGCCTGGACCAGCAGCATCCGCATCTCTGTCCCCTGTGACTTTTCACCTGCAGACTAGAACAGAGTCGGTGAATTTAGCCAAACTCCCCCTACAGAGCAAAATCACATGGTGGACACGATGCCTGTTACGGACTGAATATTTCTGTCCCACCCAACCCCCACAAATTCATATGTTGAAGCCCCAGTCCCCCCCCCCCCCCCCGCCACCCCAGTGTGATAGTATTAGGAGGTGGGACTATCGGGACGTGATTAGGTCTAGATGGATGGGATTAGTGCCCTTAAAAGAAGAGGAAGAGACTCCGGAGCTTCTCTTTCGGCCACGTGAGGACACAGTGAGAAGGCAGCAGTCCACCAACCAGGGAGTGGGTCCTCACTGGGAACCGAATCTTCTGGCACCTTGGTCTTGGACTTCCAACCTTCAGAACTGTGAGAAATAAATATCCATTGTTTGAGCCCCCCAGGCGTGGCATTTTGTTACAGCAGCTCGAGCAGACTAAGATGGTGCATCGGAGCTGTTGTGTTGTGGGGTCAAATCCACTAATGTCCCTAAGAAGGACTTAATTACCATGCCGCCCCTATTCTTCCAAATGTCTCCTTCTGCTTTTTTGAAGGACAGTTATGTTTATCTAGACCCTGTGTACTAAAGCAAAATGATGTTTGTTTGTGGAAACGTCTTCCTCGAACCTGCTGTTTTCTCCACGGCCAGGGTAGAGATTCCCACCCAGTCCCCCACTCCCGGGAACAGAAACCAATAAATCACAACAGAGCGGAAATTGTTGCTTCCAGACACGCTGGTTTGGACCCAAAGATACCTGTTACCTCTCACTTTCTGCCCCCAGACCTTCCTTAACCATGACCTGTGAACTTTTTTATGGCTTTCTGGCCAATTCACTTCTTTGGCAGAACTTAGCACCTTTAGTTTTGATTTTTTTTTTTTTTTCCTGTTTCCCATATTTTGCTCTTGGAAGAGCACTGGTTGCCATAGAAACAGTGATGTCAGGGCCAAGGAGAGAGCTTTATTGGCCTGGGCAAGTGCTTTATAGAGTTGTTCTCTCTCTGTGTCTTTTTTAAAAGACTTTATTTGTTTATTTGACAGAGAGAGAGATAGCAAGAGCAGGAATACAAGCAGGGGGAGTGGGAGAGGGAGAAGAAGGCTTCCCCCCTGAGCAGGGAGCCCGATGCGGGGCTCGATCCCAGGACCCGAGCCGAAGACAGATGCTTAACGACTGAGCCACCCAGGCACCCCTATAGAGTTGTTTTCTATAATAATGTTTGGGGCTGGTGTTAGTCAGACTAGGAGCAGCAGGATGCCCGGTCCCAGACGTGCTGCCACCCCAAGGCTCCTAGGTTCTGTCACTCCCTGGGACGCTTTCCTACCCTGAGAAGCTGGCTGTACCACATTCTGTCTTCTGACGTTTGGCCACGTCCTGTAGTGGCGTGGACTCAGCCTTAGGGGGAGCCTGGAGGTGGGACAGGCCCACAGCTTTATCAGTGGAGAAGCAGAAACCCCCCCAAAAGGCATTTACTGCCACCTCCCTGAGTCCTTTCTGGTGTTCTCACTATTTTCTCTAACTTTTTGTCACATTCACACATTGCTTAAAACATGTGGAAAAGGTGCCTCTTTCCGAGAAAGAGCTTGGGAGCAAACATTCAGCTACACTGGCCCTTGCTTTACTCTGGGATCGGAGGCACATCTGGCCCAACTCAGTGCCCAGTGCCCACCAGAAAGAGGATACCCCAGCCCCAGTTCTTGTCAGACCTCAGGAGCAAGAAGACAGGTGAGGGAAAGAAAGTGACGTGAAGGTTAAAGCTTCTTGCCCCGTGCTTCTTAGGGGTGTCCATGCTGATCCTTTTCCATCTCCTGAGGGTTCCCCTTCCACCTGAGGGTCAAGGCACTTCCACTTGGGATGTGCTCTATGACAGGGAGAATACTGACGCCTCCGAAGGCGCCCACGTCTAATCCCCGGAACCTGTGAATATATTCTACATCGTCCGCTCTGACCACACCTTGCTCTTAGCTCAGTGAGACCCATTTCAGATTTGTGACCTCTATACCTGTAAGACAGTAAATTTTTCTTTTTCCTGTTGTTTTAAGGCACTAAGCTTGTAGCAGTTTGTTTCAGCAGCTGTAGGAAATGGATGCACAGGCCTCCTCAGAAGATTTGGCCTCCCACTAACAGACTCCAGCCCCTTACACCGTGTCCCCCATGGACTATATCTCCTTGGGGTTCATGAACTCCAGGACAGGAGCCCTTGCTGGGAAGTGAGAGTCCAACCGACTGCAGGTGCGCGTTGGGGGTGTGCCTGGAGAGGGGGCATCGCAGCAGCTGTTCAGGGCACCAGGTGTGGGTCTCCCTGGAAGAAGAGGCTGGGATGGAGTATGTGAGGCTCATCAGGGAGCGGGGAGGGCATAGCAGCTGTGAAAGGTAAGGGGCCAGAAGCAGGACTGCACAGGGGAGCCCCCCACCGTGATGTGAGGATCTGATAAAGCCTTGGCCAGACCAATGGGCGGTTCTGTAGTATGGACCGTAATTAAGGAGGCCCACGGGGGGTAGAAGTGGCCAGGCCCAAGCACCACCGGCTGGGGCTGCCCGGGGATGGTGGCCATGGCCCCGGAGCCCAGGCGGGTCCTGAAGGCGCAAGCCGCACAGGCAGGTTCTGTCCTGGAGGGAGGTCCTGGCAGTGCGGTCCTGGCTGTCTGCCCCCCCCCCCCCCCGCCTCCCCACACCCACCCCCCCAGCAGTAGCTATGTTGGGAGTTGTGTCTTGGTTTTAGCTCTTTTGAAGTATTATGGGATGACAGGGATCACAGTGGGGCCTCCCTGCCCTTTCCCTGCCCTGCCTCGCACCTTTGCGGGAGGTGCCGAGCAGCCCGCCACTGCTGTCTGGGCCAGTCTCGTGGAAACGGGACGTTTCTGGCAGGGTAGGCATCACAGTGTGGACGAGATTCAGCTCATGCACCTTGCAGATGTAGCCACCTCTGCCTCCCTGCTGCTCAGACCGCAGCTGCTCCTAGGCCCTCAGCTGGCCCAGCACATGTCCCTCGCACCCCTGGTCCCTCACCTCAGTTTCTGTCACCCTAAGGGCAAGAAGCGGCTGAACCCTCTCTGGGCTCACGTGCAACCCAATAGCGCCGGGGGGCTGGGGCTGGTGCGTGCGTTCCTCTCCCTCCCTGCCTGGCACGCAGAGTTTTGGAGCAGAGCACCTTCATGCAGGTGTCAGGTGAGGAGGCGTGGATGGGCAGTCTCTCAGAGTTCCCCCTTCCCTGCTAGGTTCCCCTTTCTCGTCACTCTTGCTTTTCTGGGATTCTGTCCCCCCAATAAAGTGTTAGCCCTTAAGCTTTTTTTTTTTTTTTAAATAGCTTTACTAAAGTATAATTAATTATTCCGTAAAATTTACAGCACTGCGCAACCATCACCAAAATCCAATTTTAGAATATTTCCATCACCCCAAAACACCCCTCGGGCCGTTGGCAGTCATTCCCTCTTGCACTTCTAGCTCCAGGCAATCACTAATCTGCTTTGTGCTTTTCTCAGATTCACCTTTTCTGGCCCATAAGCTTCGGCCTCTGGCTTTGTTGTTTGGGGAACCCAGAAAAGCAAATGATCCGGAAAATTCCTTGGTCTTAAAGGATGGCCGCTGGGCCTCTTCTGACTCAGAGTGACCATCCTGGGCAACTTGCTACGAGTGGAGAACAAGGATGATGTGTTAACAGATTTTAGTTATTTTTAATTAGGACATGAGCTGCATTAAATTATCATAACGAGGCATGACAGAACACGTCCTAGTGCTAGTAAGATTTTTGCCCAAATAGCCCCCTTGTCTCATTTGCCTTCGGAGTGGAAATTCCTCATCCGATCACAGGCTCCATGAAGTGAGGGAGGGCCCCGAGGGTGGGGCTTTCTCCGGGGGCCCTTGGCAGTCTTGTTTGTATTTTTTGTCTTCCTAGGCAGAAACTCCCCTCCAGGATTTTCTCCCCACGTGGGTGGGTGGGAAGGGGTTTTGTGCTGGAACTGTGTACAAGTTAATATGTTTCCCCTCTTGAGCAGTATGTTCATTTTAAGTAAGGTCTTCAACATCTTGACCCTGAAGCATGAGCGAAGAAGGGCTAGAAGCTATTTTGGAGTGGCTGTGGTGGGGGATGGGGTGCTCCTCAGTCAATGCCCCTGAGGCCTTCCCTCCTCACTTCCAAACTGGGTAGGTTCAGCCCCTCGGGGGGTATTTAAGACAAAGCAAATGGTTCTGTGGTATTAAACAGTCATGTGTCTGAAACCCATAAAAAAGGTTATTTGTCAAGCATCTATTATGAGTCGGGTCTTAAATTATCTATAAAGCAATTTATTGTGCCTTTAATGCGGACTGGAAAGTGCCAAGTGCTTGCTATCATTCTCTTCCGTATTCCTCTTTGCAGCACTCCTGTCTTTCCATGTTAGAGATGTGGAAACTGGCCCAGTTAATGGGGGGCAGAGTGTTAATTCAAACTCAGGCCTGACCCCCTTTGCCGGCTGTCATGTCCTCAGCCAGCAACTCAGATGAAGAGGACAGTGTTCAAGGGGCTCACCTTTTAGAAGCATGGGACAGAAATATGAGCAAGCACATCCAATTCAGTTTTGTAATAATAGCTGCCATTTGTTGAACATTTGTGATGCGGTTTTTTCGTGCCTTGGGTGTGTTATCTCATCTAATTCTTGAGAAGATCTGTTGAGTGCTTTCTATCCATCTAATCGTTTTTGTTTTTGTTTTTTAAAGATTTATTTATTTTTAGAGAGAAAGAGAGTGAGCACGAGAGGGAGGGGCAGAAGGAGAGGGCGAGAGAATCCCAAGCGGACTCCACACTGAGCACAGAGCTGGACACGGGGCTTGATCTTACGACCCCGAGATCATGACCTGAGCCAAAACCAAGAGTCAGACGCTTAAGTGACTGAGCCACCTAGGCACCCCCATCCATATCATTTTATTGATGGGCATGCTGAGGTTCAGCGGATTAAGACAACATGCCCAAAGTCAGGAGACAGGAGACCTACTACTCCACATGGTCTCTCATAGGCGGTGATGTAGGAGAAATGGAGCTCTGCAAGGGTACAGATGACAAGCTACCAGAGAGGGGCAGGTGGATGTGTTTCGGCTGAGCCACAAGATGAGTAGATGTTTGTTCACCAGGCAAACAGGGAAGGGGATGGAAGGGAAGGGCATTTCACGCAGAAGGAAGAGCTTCGCAAAAGTGAGGGTGTACAGAACACTGCCCTGATTTGGGAAACTGTACAAGGCTCCCCCTGTCTGGAGCATGGATTTGAGGAACGTGGCTTCCCGTGATGCTATCATGGATAGGGCAGGAAAAGCGGGGCAAAGACTTGAGGTCTGGAGGGGTGAGAAGGGACAGGTCAGGGACAGCCTTGAGGGTTAGGCTACAGGGAGCCTGAGTTAATTTTGTTGGCAATGGAGAGCCTTGGGGAAGATTTAATTAGAGGTGTAACAATTAAATTTTCATTTTGGAATGATTACTCTGACAGCTCAAAATATCTTAACACAAAATAATTTATTCTTCACATGTAGCAAGATTCCCAGGGGATAGAATACATACAAGAGAAGTCTTACCGGGGTGGAGATGGGGGAGAACAGGAAAAATGGAACTGACAACGTATACCGAGAGCCTTCTAAGAGAACCCTTATCAGCAGGCCAGGAGGTTTGGATGGTGGGACTGAAAGAGGGAGAGGGAGGGGGTGGGGTAGTTTGAGCAAACTTCTATACCTCTGATTGTCCTTTTTAGTAGGATAAAGGGGGATAGCATGGTGAGCGGGCTGGGAAGGGTCCCCCGTGGTAGATAGGATGCCTAGGGGAGGGAAAGCATCTTCAGCAATGGAAGCCTCAGGACATTGCTGGAACACCTTCTTTGGACTGTGTTTTTAAATTTTATTGTTTGGAATTTTTTTTTCTTGTTAAGTATCTCATGCACACAGAAAGGGCATAAAGCATAATTTACAGCTCAGATAGCTTTTGCATAGTGCGGTGACCAGCATTTTCTTAGTTCAAGAAAGAGACTATGAGCTTTGAAAATATTATGCTAAAGGAGAGAATCGAGATGTAAGTGATTCCATTTATGTGCAATGTCCAGAATAGAGAAATCTACAAAGACAGAAGGTTGCTTAGGGCTGGGGGATGGAGGATGATAACAGAAGGGTATGGGGTTTCTTTTTGAGATAATAGAAGTGTTCTAAAGTTGACTGTTATGGTAACCAGATAGACACAGATCTGTGAATATACTGAAAACCACTGACAGGTAGGAAAAAGGAAGGAGGGGAGGAGGAGGAGAACAGGACCAATTTCAGAGCTCTGGGTGGTGATGCCTCCCACCCCCCAGCCACTAGCCTAACTTCTCACCCTGTGTATTTACTTCTTCTCTTTTTGCATTTTGTGTAAAAGGAACCAAAGGGTCTATATCATGTCTGGCTTCTTTAGCTCAACATTTTGTTTCTGGGATTCATTCATATTGGCTTTTTTAAGAATAGTTTTTTTCCCTCATTACGAATTAATACACATACATAAAAAAAAATCTCTAGAAAATGCAGAGAAGTAAAAAGAAGGGTAAAGGTCTCCAAGTATTCCACCGCTGAGATAGAACCACGGTTACTGCGAACGTATTGGTGCATTTTTTTTCCAACTCCTTTTGCTCTGCATGTTAATTTTTACAGAATTGCCAATAGGAGGTACATCCCTGTGGTTTTGACAATATCTTCCATGGATGTGCTTCAGTGATTAAGTGTTTTATTCACATTTAGTATTTGAAATATATTCCAATCTATTTAGAGCTATAATGAAAATAATGCACAATCAAATGCATTATAAATCAAATTTATCAAACTACAAGTATGAGAATGTGTGTAGCTTGGTTGATTTGTGATTGTATAAAGTTTAAGAATAACTTTTCTCCTATAATGCCTGTTGAAGAATATCCTAAGAACAGGTAATTCACTAAAAACGGTTACCATTTGCAAGTATGTGAATCAGGATTTTTGTCAATACTGAATAGCTAAATTAAAATAAGTGAATGTCACCTGAAGCTGTCATTGAACAGAAACTTTCATCCACACCCCTCAATTTAAAATTTAAGTGTTCATTAAAGAGCCTTATTGTTATATTAGTTGAGTTTTTATAAGAAGCAGGTGTTATAACCTGAGCCTCAAAATACATTGATAATAATCAAATACTGCTTTTATCTCTTTTATATGTTGAAAGAATCTGCAGAGATTCTATAAAAGGATTTGTTGGTAAAACTTTGGAAACTAACTTTATGTATAAAATTGCATAGACAGTTGGGTTTCAGAGTATACTTTTTAAACTAGCAAAGTAATATACATTATAAAAGATGGAAAATAAAGATAAGAAGAGAAAAATAAAAATCACCTGGAATCCTGCCTATTATATATAACCATTATTCACTCAACAAACATGTCTTGTGTGTCTGCTATTTACACAAAACTGTTCTAGATTCTGGACTTACAGTGATGAAAAGACAAAGTCCCTGCTCTTACAGTAGGTTTATATTTTTGACAGGGGGAGGTGTAAGATAAATAAATACGATGATTTTAGCTACTGGCAAATGCTATTGAGAAAATGAAACCGGCTGTGACATAGGAATGACATAGGAGGGGCAATGATGATGGTCAGGAGGGGACATTTGAAGGGGGACCTGAAAAATGAGCAGTTGTCTGCCGTGGGAATATCCGAGGGCAGAGCATTCCTTTAACTCAGAACTCACAGGTGGGAATACATTTGCATTTGACTGAGAGACCGAAGGCCAGGGTAGCAGAGCATAGTGAGTAACAGTGAAGAAGAAATTAGAGAGGGACCAGATCGTTTAGGTCCTTGCTAGCCATGGTACCAAGATCAGATCATACCAACATTTTGAGTGGTTCCTTAGAGTCTTTTCCTTTTTGTCATATTTTTAATATTTGATGTTTTATCATATATATAGATGTTGGAAATGATGATATAGGAACAGTTTCAACAACTTTTCAATGATAGATGATGTCTGCATTTGGGTAGATTACTAGTCTTTATTTCTTATAAAAATATAGAAACTTCAGTCATTCACCATGCTTCCCGGCTTCCAAGTGGCCAGATTTGAGAAAAATATCATCAGGGGATAAGTCCATTCCCTGTGAAGACCGAGTAAGCAGGTATAAGAGAACCTTTGATATGGGACATAGAAAGAAATCTGCAACATGAATGGAGAGAAACATCCTGCAAGAAGTAAAGAAGGGGCATATTTAAAAACAGATTTTTGTTCAAAAACAAATTTTAGTCGGCATCTGTTTTAGTCATAGGGAAACTTAAGACAACCAGAGACCCTAAAACAAGAGACAGAATATAAGAAGGATAAGCTTATATGATCAGGCAGCAGACCAAGACGAAAATGAATTTGGCAAAATTTAGAAGAGAATATAAGGAAGCAAGCATTTGGAGGCAAAGCTGGTACGTAGTCTTAGAAGTGAGGAGCAGAATGGATATTACAGGGAACCTATTTCATGATAAGGAAGATGGGTTTGCGAAAAACCCTAGAACATAGAGCACAAGGGCGTGAAGCTAACTCACGAGGCTGTGAATACAGGGGGCAGACAGCGGAAGACCCAGTATGTGGATAATTTAAATTGTTGAAGGAGAGTTCAAAACAAACAGGATAAGAGCTGCTGTGTTTCAACAGCAGGAACATTCCCACCGGACTTTTTGGGGAATGTGACAGAATTACTCTAAAGTTCATTTGAAGAATATTACTGGAAGAGCCAATTAAGTCAGTAAAAAAACAAAACCGAAATGGTGAGTGCGTGCTTGCTCATCCATATATTAGAATTCACTTTAGTTTTTTTTACTTTATTACTTCCTTTTAATTTATTTTTTTAATCTTTTTTCAAACCCTGGTGTCGATGGCTGACTTTCCATAGAATTCACTTTAAAAGTATATTCAGTAAATACGATTGGGAAAATGGGTTCATGTTTGGGAAGAAAATTGTTAGTTTCTTTACTTCACTGAAGCATAAAATAATTTGTGTTTGGATTAAAGAGTTAAATATAAAAGATGAAATCATGAAGAGCTGTCAGAGATGGCAATGTAGGTGAAATTTGTATAAACTTGGGTTTAAGAATGCTTTTCCAATTATAATCCCAAAGTCCTAAATTATACAGGAAAAATTTGGTAGGTTTGAGTTATAAATGTAAAGCATGCAAAAAAAAAATTATGAACAAATCTTTTTTAAAAATATTTTTCTTGTTTTTTTTTTTCTTTTCAAGTTTTTATTTAAATTCTAGTTAGTTAACATACAGTGTAATATTTGTTTCAGGTGTAGAATTTAGTGATTGAACACTTCCCGGTGCTCATCCTGACAAGTGCGCTTCTTAATCCCCATCACCTGTTTCACCTATCCCCTCATCCATCTCCCCTCTGGTAACCATCAGTTTGTTCTCTATAGTTAAGAGTCTGTTTCTTGGTTTTCCTCTCTTTTTTACCCCCATGCTCATTTGTTTTGTTTCTTAAATTCCACATATGAGTGAAATCATATGGTATTTGTCTTTCTCTGACTGATTTCACTGAGCATAATACTCTCTAGCTCCATCCATGTTGTTGCAAATGGCAAGATTTCATTCTTTTTGATGGTTGAGTCATATTCCATTGTATATATATACCACATCTTCTTTATCCATTTATCAGTCGATGGACATTTGGGCTGTTTCCATAGTTTGGCTATTGTTGATAATGCTGCTATAAACATCAGGGTGCATGTACCCCTTCAAATCAATATTTTTGTATCCTGTGGATAAATACTAGTGGTACAATTAATTGCTGGATCATAAGGTAGTTCTATTTTTAATTTTTTGAGGAACCTCCATAACTGTTTTCCAGAGTGGCTGCACCAGTTTGTATTTCTACTAACAGTGCAAGAGGGTTCCCCTTTCTCCTCATCCTCGCCAACACCTGTTGTTTCTTGTGTTGTTGATTTAGCCATTCTGACTGGTGTGAGGTGGTATCTCATTAGTTTTGATTTGTATTTCCCTGATGATAAGTGACATTGAGCAGCCTTTCATGTGAAAAATTATGAACAAATCTGTTTGTAATAAGTAATGATAATGACAAACTGAAGTAAAATATTTCCAACATATAATAGAAATGTTTGTTCTAATACATGAAGTCTTTTGGCAATCAGTAGAAAAATACTCCTAACAGAAACTGGGCAGAGAATGTGAACAGGCTTTGCATAAAAGGAAAAAAAGTCAAAATCACCAGTAAGCCTTCAGAAAAAAATGGTCAGCTTTATTGGTAATAGAAATGCAAAATAAGGCAACAAAATGTCAGTTTCATCCATTATCTCAGTAAAGCTTG
Source organism: Halichoerus grypus (assembly GCF_964656455.1). NCBI lineage: Eukaryota > Metazoa > Chordata > Mammalia > Carnivora > Phocidae > Halichoerus > Halichoerus grypus. Next base: position 14,308,893 of record NC_135717.1, on the reverse strand, counting down.
GGGGTGGGGTAGATATCTAGTGTTGGCAAGGCTGTGTGAAAATAGGCATTTTCATTCTGTTTTTATTCTTTGTTGGTGGGATAAAATTGTACAACTTTTTGGTGTGAAATTAAACAATATGTACACAAGTTTAAAAAATGTGAATTGCTTCTGGACCCAGCAATTCCTTTCTTTCTTTTTTTTTTTTAGTGTCAATCTGTTGCCTTTATTTTTTTTTTTTAATTTTTTTTATTGTTATGTTAATCCCCATACATTACATCATTAGTTTTAGATATAGTGTTCCATGATTCATTGTTTGTGCATAACACCCAGTGCTCCATGCAGAACGTGCCCTCCTCAATACCCATCACCAGGCTAACCCATCCTCCCAACCCCCTCCCCTCTAGAACCCTCAGTTTGTTTTTCAGTGGATCCAGCAATTCCATTTCTAAGAATTTTATCTTAAAAAATAATTGTAGAAGTTTAAAAAATACACATAGAAGCTCATTCCACACTGTAGCAAAGAAGTGGACAAAGAACAACCTAAACATATACTGTTCACCCTGTTGTGGGCAGTATTCTAAAGTCTTTACATGTGTTAATTCATTTAATCGATACAATGTTATAATCCCCGTTACCCTTAGCAGGAAACAAGCACAGACTGTGTAATGACATTGCCAAAATCACATGGCTAATAAATGGTGGAATGGGAATTTGAGCTCAGGAAAATTTTCTTCTGAACCCAAGCTTTTAGTTATTTCATAGCATAATATAATATATAATGTATAGTATAATTCCTATGATGTCCAAAATAGAAGTCCAATGATCGGGGATTAAGTCAACCATAAATCAGTTATTCATAGGATAGCATGCTGTACAGCCATTCCAAATAATATTTTTTGATATGGGAATTTAAAAAAAATCATATGATATTTTGTGAATAAAGGAAACTAGAAACTACAAATTGTATAGTTAAATACCATTAATAAGAAAACTAGTACTTTTTAAAAATTTTATTATGTTATGTTAATCACCATACATTACATCATTAGTTTTTGATGTACTGTTCCATGATTCATTGTTTGCGTATAATACCCAGTGCTCCATGCGGAACGTGCCCTCTTCAATACTCATCACCAGGCTGATCCATCCCCCCACCCAGAAAACTGGTGCTTTTATGAGAAGGATATGCCTGGGAAATGCTGCATGAACAATATGAAATTTACCAGTGTTTCTTTTTGGGTATTGGGATTATGGGTGCTTATTTCCCCCTTGGTACTTCTCTGTATTTTCGGCATTGCCCACATATTGCTGCATTTACAAAAAATGTTATTAACTAATAAGAAAAAAAAAAACCCCAGATTTCACATTTCACATGCAAACACCTTTTAAATTGTTTAGTAGCCCTGTTTTAGGGGAGAAGAAATAAAGCTCTTTGTGTTAATTCTTAAACGGTGTGCAGCAGTGTAAATAATTTAGTGTTGCTGATTACAAGGGAACAGAGATGCACCTGCTATTATCTGAAGTGGTCATAAAACTTGGTGTGAGCTGTAGGGTTCAGGATGTGATCCTGGTCCTGGAAAGTAAGCAGAGAAAGGGTAGTCACTTAGGGAAGTATCACAGGATACCAGGCCCAGGGCCCCCCAGAAATCCCAACAATCCTTAACCTACCTGGATGCTGGAGTCTGGGGACAAAATAATTAAGGGAAAACGCACAATTCCATTTAGCATGACCTACTCCATTTTGGGCATAAATTTAAAGTGACTTTTTTAAAGGATGGTAATTGGTGGTATACATTCTCAAAGCAGGAGTAACCAAGGATGTTATTTTCATAGATGTCAGACTATACAAGTGTGTTTTAAAAATCTTGGGTCATGCCTTCAGTCTCTAGTCCTTTCTCTCAACTGCGTACATGGTGTTCTGGTCTTTTCAGGAACATTTTATTGCTGAGAAGCCAGGGTCCGTCGGATTTTTATTCCTTTCTAAGTATTTTTTTCCCCTCTGATCTTTGAAATGTTTTAATTTTTCCAGTATTTTAATATTTTGCCAGCGTATGTCCATGTGAGGATTTCTGTTCATAGACTATGATTTTTCTAAGGGTCAAGAAAAAATGTTTTCTATTCCTTTTTTCATTAGTTTGTTGTCTGTTGTTCTGTTCTCTACTCTTCCAAAAAATCAATTATCTTTATATTGGAGTTTTTAAATTGATTTTTGATTTCTATCAGTCTCATTATTTTTATTCCTTTATCCTTTACTTCTACATTCTTGGAGAACCTCTCAAGTGTATTCTTAACATTCCTGATTTGATTTTTTTTTTTATCAGTGTCTGTCTTGCCTCACCTCCATGTGGATTTTTAAATGCATTTTGACTTCTTTTATTTTTCTTTTTAAAAATTTTAAAAAAGATTTTATTTATTTGAGAAAGAGAGAGAGCACGAGCATGCATATGAGCGGAGAGGGAGGCAGAGGGAGAGGGCGAAGCAGACTCCCCGCTGAGCGGGGAGCCTGATGCGGCACTGGATCCCAGGACCCTGGGATCATGACCTGAGTCGAAGGCAGATGCTTAACCCACTGAGACACCTAGGCTTCCCTGCATTTTGATTTCTAAAAATTCTTGATTTACTCATATCCCTCTTCATCTCCTCCTGTTTTCTATTTCTCGCAGGCTGTTCTCTTGCTATAGATTTTTGCTCCTGTTTCATGAAGCCCACGTGTCCTTGAATTCTCCTGAGGTGTGCTCTTCCTCTGGGACTCTGAGATATGGTTCTGAAATAGTTTTATAGACCTCTCTGTCAGTTTTTACTCTTTATTTCAAAGCAAGGTCTATCCAGATATGGTTCTCACCAACAGTCAGGGCATATGGCTTGTTCCAGCCTGCACTTTGTGTCTCCTTGGGTGATGGGTGGCCAGCTTTCCTCCTAAAGCCGCATAAGTAAGTAAGTGATTATGATGTATGATGCTCCGAATCTACGCCTTAGGTTCTAGTCACCTTTCACCTAATACTGCTACTGCTTTGACATGGGGACATCTTGTTGTGTCCCCTATTTTAAACCAACAGAGCACTTGAAAAACAACCATCATCACCACTTATTACTACCCAGGGTGGCGTTTTCCTTGTCCTTTACCCATGGAGACACATCTCTCAGGAAGGTTGCATGGTGTTGATTAAGAGCCCTTGCTTTGATGTCAGATCTCAAGTCCCAGCTCCACCCTACTAGCTCCATCACCTGGGGCTAGTTCCATAGCTTCTCTGAGCCTCCATTTGTTCATCTGTACAATGGGACTCAAAGCATTTTTGTGATGATTAAATGGGATAATATATTCTTTGTAAAGTCCTTGACACCTGAGTGCTTATAGGCACTTCACATAGTTTTGAAGAAGAGCCAGGAACTCTAATATTTTCCAGTTCACAGACAAGAATGAGGCCCCGAGAGGTTAGGGTATTTGTTTGTCTTTGCACAACCTAGTAGGTGGTAATGCCAGGATTCACCCCAGGTAGTCCCGCTCCAGAACCGGGGATCTTAACCATATGGCCCCATGTATACTGCCTCAAAAATGTGTCACCGTGTCCCTGCCACTCCCTCTCACTCCCCACATTTCATATTCATTTGGCTCTTTTGGAGTTGATTTAGCTGAACATTGGAATGCAGGAAGAAAGACAATGAGATAGGATGGGCAAGGACATTGGGGTGTATTGAAGAAATACCATTTCTTGACAGCCCAGTTTTCTGTTTTGTGAAGACTAAGGGTGGTTAGTAGAGGTTAGCTGAAGCATCCTGCCAGCCTTCTCAGCTGGCTGTCTTTGTTTTTTTGTTTTTTTTTTAAATTTATTTTTTATTATTTTATTTTATTTATTTATTTTAAAGTAGGCTTCATGTCCAGTGTGGAGCCCAGTGTGGGGCTTGAGCTCACGACCCTGAGATCAAGACCTAAGCTGAGCTCAAGAATGGGACGGAGCCACCCAAGCGCCCCGCTGCCTTTGTTTCATGGGCAGAGCCTGGGGGACCGTGAAGCCAGACCTGGGTAGATTTTGTCAATCCAGCCTTACAGTTGGCGATGGGATGGGGCGGGGGGTTGCCTTCAGACCTGGGCTGTAGTTTGACCATTGGCTTGGTCTTTGAGAGTGAGCTGAGCTTCCATCTTTTTGGCTTGTGGACATTCATGGGAATCTGGGAGAGTAGGCATTAGAGGCTACTGTTGAAGCCTCTACTCCTTATTCTTCAGATGGTTCTGGACAGATTCTTCTTTCCATGGGGGTGCCTTTGAGACTCTAAAGGTCACCATAGGGATTGGTGAGGGCTTGATGACCTGGACGCCCTTCTCTGGCTGCAGCACCTCTTAGACTGTCCCTGGTGATAAAAAAAAAGTCTGCCCAGCCTGAATAAAAGCAAGCATGGGGTTATAGAGCATCTCTCTGCTTTCAGTGTTGACTGTATAGTATGTGGAATGACAAATCTGGTGCCTGAGGACCCTTCTGCTCTTCTCTGGCACAACTTTGATGAATTTTTTTTGTACTTCCTTGTTCTTTTTTAGGTTGGTGCCATGTTATAAATGTAGCAGTTGGTGGAAGGAAGAATTGGTGGGAGTGGGTTATTTTAAGGGGAGGGGTGTGTAGCAGGCAGGGAAGAGAGAGGAGAGGGTAGGAGAGAGGAGGAAGGAGAATGGTTTCTATGTATAAAATACTTGGAAATCCTATCCTGTAGACTTTGATGTCAGGACAAAGTGATCCTTGCTTGAAAAATTGCACCTTATTTTAGGAAAAAGCCTGGAATGGTTTGATAACAGTGATGTTTTTATCTAATCTCAGGTAATAAATAAAGCAAGGTACCTGTGATCCTTTGCCAAAATTCAAATGTCAAATTGATTATGTAAAAGCAGAGAGAGCCAAGTCTTTTATAAGAAGGTTTCTATCTTTTTATGGCCATTCATCGTGCTGAAGTAAAAAACCTTGAAAATATTGAAATATCTGATTACAAATGGCTGGCTTCTTCTTGGTCTTTTGAATTACTCAGACATGTTCTTCCTCTTTTAACTTCTAAGTGTGTTGCTTGCATTAAGAATGGATTACTGAGAAGGCCAGTGCTATTTTTAAAGCAATTTAAGAAGAAACTGGAATTTTCTTTTTCGAAAGTCTTTAAACAATAAAATATATTTCCCGTAACCAGAGAGCATGAGGTGCCTCCTCTGTAAAGAGTGAAGGAACCCGCCTTTCTAGAGTCTCTGGGGTTTTTACAAATACTGTACTAGATCACAAAGAAAATGTATTGAATCCCTCAGCACAGAAACTGTGCAGGCCACCTTCTCTGGGAATAATGTAACAGAAGTCTAAAGAAGCAAGCCTACCATCTGATAATGAAAAACCAGCAAAAGGAGATCAAATAGAGAAAAACAGATTGTTTAGACAAGAAATGAGGTCACTTACAAATGACATGTGGCCAAAGGTCACTGAAAACTTACACAGAGGTAATGCACAGCTTAAATAGTTTCATTATTGAAGAAAATAAATAACTCATTCAACTAAGGAATTTTAAAAGATTATCCTCCCTTGCAAAAAAGTGAGAAGGAAAAACTCCAACATACCCACAAGTCTATTAACAAGGCAGAGTGGTCAAGGGTGTGGATTTTGGAGAAAATCTGCTTGAGTTCAAATCCTTGCTTTCATCCCCTACTAACTGTGAGCCACTGGGCAAGTGACTGGGATTGTCTTTGCCCCAGTTGCCCCATCTGCAAATAGGAATAAAAATATCTAAGTCATGGGAATTAAAGGAGAAAATGCAGGTAAGGTGCCTAGTAAAATGAGTGTCACACAGTTAAGAGTTTAATAATATATGTTAACTCTTGTTCTCTTCCCCGCTCCTGCCTGATGAATATCCACTCCCGTTTGGGTCTGTCTGCTCGTACCTCTCTGATTCTTTCTTTCTTTCCTTCCTTTTCTTCCTTTTCTTTCTTTTCCTTCCTTCCTTCCTTCCTTCCTTCCTTCCTTCCTTCCTTCCTTCCTTCCTTCCTTTCTTCTCATTAGTGAATCACTTTTGGTTCTAAATATGACATCTTTTATTTTGGTAACAGTGTTACTGAGATATAATTCAAGTACCATATTACTCACCCATCTAAAGTGTACAATGCAGGGGTGCCTGGGTGGCTCATTCGTTAAGCGTCTGCCTTCGGCTCAGGTCATGATCCCAGGGTCCTGCGATCGAGCCCCACATCGGGCTCCCTGCTTGGCGGGAAGCCTGCTTGTCCCTCTCCTGCTCCCCCTGCTTGTGTTCCCTCTCTTGCTGTCTCTCTCTGTCAAATAAATAAATAAAATCTTAAAAAAAAATAGAGTGTACAGTACAGTGGCTTTTAGCCTATTTACATAGTTGTACATCCATCAGCATGATCAATTTTAAGACATTTTTATTACCCCATAAAGAAATCCTGTACCCGTTAACCTTCACCACCCCACACACTCCTCATGGCCCCCCTGGCCCTAATAACTGGTCTACTTTCTGTCTCTATGGATTTGCTTGTTTTGGACATTTCATATGAGTGGAATCATTCAATATGTGGCCTTTGTGACCGGCATCTTTCACTCAGCCTAATGGTTTTGAGATTTCATCCATGTTGGGACTTCATTCTTTTTCCTAAGTTAAGTAGCATTTCATTATATGGCCATACCATATTTTGGTTATCCATCCATTAGTTGATGGATGAAATATGACATCTTACAACTCCGGATGACTTCATTTTTTTGTCTTTCTTCCTTGATTTGCTTACTCATTCACCAAACACATTTCTTCAGAGGCCATAAAACGTTAGAGGCTGTTTTAGCCACTGACGATAGGATGATGAATAAGATATTATTCTTGGTTTCAGAATGCTTATTCTCCAGCAGTGGGAGAATGATGGATCTAAGTATGTGTCTGTGTCTAAGTAACTGAAGCCCATGCTTAGTTCACTGATGGAGAAGGCAGTGGGTATTCTACCTTGAAGGGTCGTAAAGGAACGCACAGAGGAACAAAGCCCCGAAAGATGAGTACGTGTGCACGATCACAGTTGCAACAGACGGTCAGACAATCCAGGCAGTGCTGGCGGTCTGAACTGATGCACGAGGGCACCTAACAATGCGCCACGCTGGGTGACAGGGACTCTAAAGTGATTTGCCTCGCTGAGGGTGAGGCTTGGGAGGGAGTGAGTGGCGAGAAAGACACCTGGAGGCACGGGTCGGGGCCAGACCATGAAGTACCCTGTGTGTTAGGCTGAGGAGTTGATTTTAACCTAAACTGTGTGGGACCACTGAAAAGTGAGGGAGAATTATGAAGAGTAGAAGGGGGGGAAGCGGCGGAAGGGAAGAGGCCGGTTAGGAGAACCTCTTTGCCCAAACCCGCTCCACTTGCAAGAGTTTCGATCTTGCCGTCCTCGTCCCATCAGTCACCAAGCCCGGACAGTTCTGTTAGTTTCAGTGATTAGACACTGCTCACTATCCCCACTGTTATTGCTTCACCTTAGTATTTTTTTTTTTGTATTTTTTTTTTTAAACTTTATTTATTTAGTTGAAGTATACTTGGCCTACAATGTTGCATTAGAACATGGTGATTTTTTTTTTGAAGATTTTATTTATTTGAGAGAGAGAGTGAGAGAGAGAGAGAGAGCATGAGATGGGGGAGGGTCAGAGGGAGAAGCAGACTCCCCGCTGAGCAGGGAGCCCGACGTGGGACTCGATCCCAGAACCCTGGGATCATGACCTGAGCTGGAGGCAGTTGCTTAACTGACTGAGCCGCCCAGGCGCCCCCCAACAGAGTGATTTGACAAGTCTATACGTTATGCTGTGCTCACCACCAGTGTAGCTCCCACCTGTCACCATATCGTGCTATTACCGTACCGCTGACTATATGCCCTGTGCTGTGCCTTTTGTTCCCGTGACGTACTCCCTTCATAACCGGAAGCCTGTATCTCCCACCCCTCTTCACCCATTTTGCCCATCCCCACCTCCCTCCCCTCTGTGTTGCCTTCATGTTCTGGCTGAGCAAGTCTTCACACCTCCAGTCTGCCCCTGCTCCAGACTGCCCCTCACACGGCCACCACGGGTCTTTAGCATGATCTGATAATGTGACTTCCCTGCTTCAAAACCCCCCTGGCCCCTTGTTGCCTGTGGTATGAGACCCAGACTCTAGGCAGGTCACAGGAGGGCCCCAAAGATTTCCATTATCCTTCCCCCCCTGTGAATTTGTGACTTGCAGTGTGACCCCAAGGCTTCTTTTAAGAGGGAGACAGGAGGGGCCCAGTGAGAGAGGGAAGGGCGATCACGAAAGCAGAGGGTCAGAGAGGAATGAAGATGCTGGGCTGGCTTTAAAGATGGAGGAAGGGGCCACAAGCCAAGGAATAGAGGTGGTATCTAGAAGCTGGAGAAGGTAAGGAACATTCTGCCCAAGAGCCTCTGGAGGGAGCACCGCCCCGTGGGCACCTTGATTTCAGCCCAGTGAAACCCCTTCCAGTCTTTTGACCTCCAGAACTGTCAGGCAATACATTTGTGTTGTTTTAAGCCACTAAGTTTGTGTTAATTTGTTACAGCAGCAATAGGAAACTGAGACAGGCTCACACTTGGGGCTCAAAGTTACACTACCAGCCTCATCTCCTGTGACCTCTGCCCCAGGTTCTGCAGCCTTCCTTCCTTTCTCTCTTTATTCACAGGCCACTGTTCTCTCTTCTCTCGTATGATTTGTAGCCTCTGCCTAAATTGCTATGTGGTTCTCTCTTGGTTTTTTTAGGACCCAAAGTCTTGGATGATGGTACCAATTTCTCCAGGCTGTTAATCATGTTATTGTCTCCACTGCCTGTTTGTATGCCTTAATTACCTCCCTTATTATGAGGGATTGTAATTATTTGTTTACGCTTCTGTCTCTCACACTAGACCACGAGTTTCCCCCAAACGATAACAGCCATTTTTTTATGCCTGGTTCCTGCTTTGCGATAGTCACTTCAAGTTCTTTGTTCGGCGAAGAAAAGAAAAAGATAGAACGAAATTAGAAATACGAATGTGTATGTGACAACAGCCATGAAGCATATTTCAACATGAGAACATAAAACGAATGCTAATCAGGTTTTAATCTTTAAGTAAAGGAACATGTTTTTTTAAGCGAAAAAAATTAAATTTATAAAAGTAGGATACTTGCCGAGGGCAGGGTAACTCAGGGCTGAGGAAGAGTTTATATACTTTATCAAATTCCCCCCTTTCCGTGAAATAGCTGATAGAATCACAGTGAATTCTTTCCAATTTTCAAGGTATAGATGACTCCTGTTTTTAAAAAGCCCTTCTGAAACATGGAAAAATTTGCCAGATTTATTCTATTGGGTAATCATGATCTGGAATCCAAGCCTCAATAAAAGTTATTTCAGAGACAAACAGACAAAATAAACACATCTCGCTCTTTAATTACCCAGCATTTTGAAAACTGGTGATCTGCAGAACACTGTTCTGGGAAATGTAAATAGATGTGCTGGAAAAAGGTTCCATAGTCAAATAAGTTTGGGAAATGCAGCACACTCTCTCCCTGTCCTTGAGATTCACGGTGCATGCCAGCTTCCTCCACTGAGCATGCATGCAGTGGAGACCGGCCAATGTCGTTTTAACCCACCATTTCTCAAGCTGGAGAATAATCCCTTCTAAAAAAATCATTATACGTTTAATAACATCTTGCTGAAAAGCCGATAGGGGCATAAAAGTCCAGAAGAATTTATTAGTGGACAGAACGTGCCTCTCTGCATTCAAAATATTGCATACCCAGATGGGAGAGGCTTGTTTTAGGAATGCAAGAGTAAGTAACTCAGAATAAAGTAATTCATTGACCTAGTACATCATCTTCATAGTTTTAGAAACGGAAGAAAAGGAATCTTAATACATAGTGAAATGACTTACTAGAGTTCAATACTTATTCCCAATTGGGGGATAATATAATAAAATCCCACTTGAACCCAGGAACCAATGTTTAGCTGACAGAACAGAATCATTGTCCATAAAGTAGGAGTACAGCAAAAATGTCCATTTTCCCCACAACATTATGAATATTTGGAACTTCGGCCACATGGCAGGCAGGGATAATAACCATTGTGCATCCACTGGACATCAACTCCAAAGGTTGGGACACTAATATGCATGCCAGTTTCCTAATAATCCGTGATGATTCTCATCCAAGACTAGGTTCACACCACTCCTGAGGCTGATTTAGGTTTTTAACCTGAACATTTTGGGGGGTTAAAATTTTCTTACTTTTAGCCCCGATCATATATAACAGCATCCAAGGATCACTTATTTGTTCTTCCCGATTCCTTTCTTAGTCTCTCTCTCTCTCTCTCTCTTTTTTTTTTTTTTAATTTTCCTCAGCTCAGGACCTGCCGTCCTGGAGGCAAGGAGAGTCTTGGTGGAGAGAACGCTTAGTTGCCCCTCCTAGCGCAGGATGGGGGAGCATTGTCTGTGTGTGGTGGGGGGCAAAGATGAAGCATCCTGTGGATTGATGCTTCCTGCTGCTGGCCCTCATTTCTTACCCCTCCCCCCCCCCCCCCCCCCCCCCCCGCACCTGATTCCTGTATCCAGCCTTTGATCAGTTACAGTCTGGGAAGCAGCAGTTACTCTGGGAGAGCCTGGTGTTGACCTCGTTCTTTGGCAAGTAGGACAGTTTTGGCCCTTGTGGCGCATGGTTCTGTGGCATTACTATTTGGTGTCACAAAGTCCGCTCCTGGGAAGGTGGAAAGGAGACAGACACACATATCTTTGGGCTTTATTAGCTACATGATGCTTCTGCCCTCATAAAACATTACAGGATAAATTTTTGAAAACGTGAAAATCATGGATCTCATACACATATAAAATGTGTCTAAGATTTTATTTAGGTCCTCCATTGAGGGAGCCAGTAAGAGGATACAACTTGTTCCAAGGAAAAGTCCAAGAACCACACATGCACAGGCAAGTGAGGAATGCTGATGTGGATTTACAAATGGATGCGAAATGGATCCATCCACTGGGCAGGGATCGCATTCCGCAGGATGCTACTAATGTGCATCTGTGTGGACGAAACTCTCTTGCATTATTATTGGTTTTCTGCAATTTACAGATTGTATGATAGCTCAGAGTTGACGAAAGACTGAAGACCTGGAGAAAAGTGTGTTAGACAAGATACCTAGGAATCCTTTTCATCGTTTCAAAGCCTTACAGTTTCCTTCAACAAAAAGCAGAACAGTAAATAATAATAATGATAATAATACCCTCTTGCAATTCCTAATTGGCTGAGACAATCACTTCCTTTTGCAAAATTCCATCAGGCTCCAGTTGGTTCCATTTTCGTCTTCTGAACACCCTACCCGCCCATCACTTTTTAGCAGATGGTATTCGAATTTCTTTGGTTTGGGAGCTTCTGCTCTGGCTGTCTTCTTGCATATTTGCATATTCAGGATGGGTGTGGACTTTGCCGCTAAGCTCCTCCCCCTTTCCACTGTGGGGTCCTTAACTATTGCCGCTGTAACAATGATCACAAACAGGGCGGTTTAAAACCACACAGTTTTATTATCTTGTAGTTCTAAACGTCAGAAGTGTAAAGTGGGTCAACAGGGCTGTGCTCCTGGAGGCGCTGGTGGAGAATCCGTTGTTTGACTTTCCCGGCTTCTAGAAGCCGCCTGGTCCCAGGCATGAGCCCCGCCATCAGTCTGACCTGCGCTTCTGTGTCGTGCATCCCTCTCTGACTCTTCTGCCTTCCTCTTAGTAGGACCCTTGTGATTACAAAGGGCCCACCCAGATAACCCAGGAGAATCCAGGATCCTCAGGCACACCCACAAAGTCCCTCTGCCATGTAAGGACCTATTCACAGGACATGGACATCCTTGGGGGGCCACATTCTGTCTACCAGAACTGGGCTTATGGGTCTTGAGAGGGTGAGTTCTGCACACCCCGCACCCCACCCCTCCCCAGTCCCCATCTTGAGGGTCTCTCTGGGAAAGCTTCCGGAACAATCCTGAAAAGCCTCTGGTATTTCCCCACCTGTCTACTTGTCACAGCTCATCTTCCTGTCTTCTTTTCCTTTCTTCTTTTTTTTTTTTTTTTTTAAGATTTTTATTTATTTGATAGAGAGAGACACAGTGAGAGAGGGAACACAAGCAGGGGGAGTGAGAGAGGGAACACAAGCAGGGGGAGTGAGAGAGGGTGAAGCAGGCTTCCCGCCGAGCAGGGAGTCCAATGCGGGGCTCGATCCCAGGACTCCGGGATCATGACCTGAGCTGAAGGTAGACGCTTAACGACTGAGCCACCCAGGCGCCCCTTCTTTTCCTTTCTTCTTAAGGCAGTCTTTAGCATTTCCAGCAAATGCTCCTTCCTTTTATGTGTTGGTAGACATTTTGCCGGAGAGGAAGCTCTATGCTTAGACTCAGGTGAGCTTGCTGACTGAGGCCCCCTTGCCTACAGGCTGCCAATTTCTCACACCCGTTCACAGACGCCTTGGGTCGTACCTCCTGAATGCTTCATCCTCCTACAAACTGCAGAACCCTCAGACAATCTTTGCGTTTTCTTTGGGGCGCTGAAGGAATATTTTACTACAACGTGGAACAGAGGGGTAGGACGCAGTGGGGAGAGAACCAGAAAATCATCCAGTATTTGTATAACAAATGCTATGTGTTTCTCTCTCCAGGTATGGCGGAGGACACATGCAATAAGCAATATTAATCATAGCCGAGGGTTATTGAGTGCTCACTAAGTGCTGGAACTGTGTCAAGCACTTTAAATATATTCACTGACTTAAATGTTCTCAACACTATGAGGCAAGGTACTGCTACTTTCTTCACTTTACAGATGAGGAAACTGAGGCACAGGACTTCAAAGAATTGCTCAGAGCAAGGCCATACAGACAGTAAGGGCCAGAGCCTGCATCTTCGATGAGTATGTGATGTGTAAGATCAGGTCCGTCTGTTGGGGGAAGACAGTAGAACAGCGGACTGCTTTTCCTCTGGGGTTAGACCATTGAGAAGAGATGATCAGGGCTTGGGATTAGTCACGGCTGGGAAATGGGCACTAATAGGCACTGAGGATTTTAGAAAGGTTCCTTAGAAAAGGTGGGATGCCCCCTGCTGGGGAGCAAATTCAGTTTTCTTCAACTGAACTCAAGTCATAAGGTCAGTTTTTAATGATCATTTCCCTCTGCTCCTGTTTTAGATCTGTAAAAGACTTTACTGGGGGGAAAGATGTCAGTTTTTCTCTGCTCCAGGGGATTCTGGTTGCTAGGCAACCTATACTTCACATTTGGGAATCTTTTTTGACTCTAGGGATAGCATCCTGGCAGACTGGACATTCATAATTTACTACGGATGGAACATTAAAATTTAAAAATGGAGAGGCTGTAAATGTTAGTTGCCCTGCATGCATTTTCAAAAGAAATCCCGATGAGTGTGTTTCACAGAGATGTTTGTTGCAACTTGCCTATTTGCAAATATACTCAGTATTCTTAATCAATTTGCGCTCTGAATTGGCTAGTTAGTAAATGCAATTGCATGTCAACCACTTTTTGTTCACACTCAGAGGCCTCCTCTCTTCCCTTCCTGACTTCTTACATTTCCTGTCCCCAAATCCTGTATGTTTCACCTTTGAAATGCTCCTGGATTTAATTTCTGCCTCCTTTTTTCTAACTGGCAGATTCAGGGATACCTCTAGGGCTTATAATTTTTCATGTGGATGATAGTAGGCTCCAAACTCATCTTTTTTCTTTCGCCCCTTTTTTATTCATCTACTCTCTTCCCCTTCCTGCTTCCCCTGAGTTATTTTTTTAAAACATAGTTCTGATCATATTACTCTTGCTTAGCAACCTTGACCGTTCCCCTAGAGTCCTTGTCCTGGCATTCAGTGCCTTCACCGCCTGGCTCCACCCAGCCTTTCTCTGCTACTTTGCCAATATATTCTGTCTTCTGGCCACACAAAACCTGGGGCTATTACCCATACAGTTGTTATATTGTTATGCCTTTGCAGAAACCGATCTCCCTGTCTAGAAAGAAGCGCTCTCCTTCTTCTCATCAACACTGGTTTTCAGCCGTTGTTCAAAGCCCTTCCCATCAAGATTTATTTAATCATACACTCATCTATATTCTTATAGCATTGTTAGAACACGTCACATTCTATTATATTTATCTGGTGATGCGTTTCTCACACTAGACCAGCATGTTTTTTATACCATGACACACTTAAACAATGATGCCTATGTATGGGACGCACTGCTGTGTGCAGGGCCCGGTGCTCCAGCCCTGTCTAATCCCTGATCCTCCGCATTTTGCGATGCATAGAGATTGGCAGCGGTGTAGGGCTAACACAGAACCTGTTCTCTTTATTGTTTTGAAAGCAAGTCATTTGCAAACATACCTACACTTATCTGTGGCAAGCAATAAATGGTTTACCTTGAACTTCCAACCTGTGTTCTACAATGCTCCGTCAAGAACAGGGACGGTGCTTTATCTGTCTTTGTAATCCATCCACCTTATACAGTGCCTGTTACAGAGTAGGGACTGGAAAAATCCTCACGATGTAAATATATTGAATGAGCTGAGCACTTGTGTTCTTATTGATCTTTTTTCTGTGGGAATAAGTTTAGCTTTCATATAATCATAGATGAAAGTTATAGAAGTCCTTACTTTGAGGCAGGTGGTATGCTAAGTCCAAAGACTAGTGGGTCATCATAAGGAGGAGAAGGCCACACAAAGGGGCTCTGCTGCCCCAAATGGGGTAATGTAAGCATCGAATGGAATAATAAATGCAATTGATAGAAACACATTGGAAAAAAAATATATATAAGTACTCTATATATGTAAGTAATGATATATATATAGTATATATATTTTTTCATTATGTTTATACCAATAGTAATATATATTTATGTATATAAACATATAAAAATATATACACACATATATATGAAATACTTGCATCAAGCAGTGGTCATCCATGGAAGAAACTTTTTTTTTTTTTAAAGATTTCATTTATTTATTTGAGAGAGAGAGTGAGAGAGAGCACAAGAGTGGGGTGAGGGGCAGGGGGAGAAGCAGACTCCCCGCTGAGCAGGGAGCCCAGTGCGGGGCTGGATCCCGGACCTGAGCCGAAGGCAGACGCTTAACTGACTGAGCCACCCAGGCGTCCCTGGACGAAACATTAGATGAAAGGTCGAAGGGGAACTTTCCAATAGAAATTTCAGGTCTTCACCATCTGAACCTGCTGATCATCACCGTTATTGTGGAGATCCGGATATTGTGGTGTCCTGATGTGAAGCAACATGAAGCTCACGGCACCAACTGTGAAGTTGTCTCCCCACCCCCCAAAAAAAACACTGAATATGAATCTAATCAAGTCTCTAGACCCAAATTCTGTTTATAGAAAATCTGAGGGACAAGCTAAATAACGTCACAAAGTCTTCTTGGATGTCACACCCACAACACTTCTGACACCAGACGCATGGGTTTATTTCTAAATCGACCAATTCTCCCACACCACCTGGGTGTCCTGCAGTTCAGTTCCATTGTGACACTGTCTTTCTGGAGTTAGTGTGAGATGCCAAGTTAGGGGCTCGGTCCCACAAGATTGCCCTCCGTTCAGGTGCCACCAGCAAGTCCCAGGATGTCCCCTGTACTTCTGGCTGACTGGCTATGGCTACTTGGGTTCAGTAATTTGTTAGAACAGCTCACGGAGCTCAGGAAACACTTACCTTTACCAGTTTATGAAATAGTGAAAGATACGGTAAGAAAACAGATGAACGGCCAGATGAAGAGATACATAGAGTGAGGTCCAGAAGGGTCTCGAGCACAGAAGCTTTTGTCCCTGTGGAGCTGGGGTATGCCACCTTCCTGGCAGGTGTGTGGATATGTTCACTAATGGAAGCCCCGTGAGCCGTGTAGTTTGGGGATTTTTATGAAGGCTTCATCACATAGGCATGATCAATTTCCAGCTCCTCTCCCCTCTCTGGAGAATGGGGGGTGGGGCTGTATGCTCCGAACATCTCATCACGGCTTGGTCTTTCTGGTGACCTGCCCCCATCCAGGAGCCCACCCAGAATCACCTCATTAGAACAAAAGATACTCCTACCACTCAGAAAATTCCCTGGGAGTTGGGAGCTCTGTGTTAGGAACAGGGTCAAAGGCCAAATCTTAGCAGGAACTGGGGTCAGATAAATATATATATATTTCTTACTATTTTGCAGTGGGACTATCTATAGGAGAGATGACCTAGTTTCTGTTACAAATTAAAATGCCTTGAAAAGAGTGGGGAGTAGGGAAGAGGGTGTTCGGTTCTAGATGAAGATGGGTAATATGTTTTGTTCATATCCCGATGTGATCATATAAAACGACACTGTGAGACAGTCAGGGAGATGGAATGATGGATAAGAATTAGATGATTCTGAGGAATTATTTTGTTAGTGCGATAACAGTGTATGGTTATGTAAGACAAAGTTTGTTTTTTATAGATGTGCACCGAAGTATGTAGGGATGAAAGGACATGATACATGACATGTGCTTTACAGTGTTCCAGCAAAAAAGGGGTTGAAAGGAGAGATGCAGTACACACATATGCATTTATGTGTATAGGATATTTATGCATATATATGTGCTTATATGTGTATAGGATATACACATGTATATGTATAATTGTAGATATTTATCTTCCACTTCAGTTTTAATTTCTACAGTGGTAAGTTCAATTACCCTCAAGTGTCCGATGAGACAAGACTCTGTTAGAAAACTTGCCAGTTGCAGTTGATGGACACTGGAGTCTGCCTTGTTTAATAGCACTTACCTTGACCTGTTTGGTTTTCTGGGGCAGATGTGTTCTGCGGGGCCAGCCATCCCTCTGAGGCAGAGTAGGGATGTTCAAGAAAATTGTGCATCCTGGAAAAAGAGCTTTTAATCTCAGGCATATTAGTCTTCATTCAAATGATATTAATTACCCATGAAATTTATTTAGTCTTCAGAGCTGTTCTGGCTGGACATATAAATAGGATAATAAATAGAATATTTTTCTTATCTACTTCCTTTTGTTATTGAATGCCCTTGAAAGTCATAATGAGGAATTTATTTTAAAGGATCTCCAGTCCAGATCAACTTTCCACCTGAGTAGTCCAAGTAAGATCTTACTTGCACTTGAGAAAATATCTAAATCTTAACTTTGTTAATTTTAATCTAAAAAAATTGCCAATTTTCACTTAGCATCTTGTTTGTTGCAAAGAAAATTATATTTTGTGTTGAAGTCAAGTCTTTTAAAGTAAGGCATAATGTCTACAGACAAAAATTAAAACATGAGAAAGCTTGGATTTCAGATTTATCAAACAAATATGACATAAAATACAAGATAAAAGCATTTCAGAGCTCACTGTTTATTTTTTAATGAACTCTAAATTTGACAAATTGAGTTTTGCAACCCCTGGTTGAAATAGATGTCTATGATATGCTTAAAAGGTACTAACCATGTGAAAAATTAAAATGAGAATATGTCAGAAAACCCATTTTCAAATTAGTCATTACAGTGATTATATGTTGGACATCACTCAATTTGATCTCTCCCACGAAGATTTTACTGTGGTCACATTGCCCACTGCTTCTTCTTTATCAGGATTTCCCTTTAATATAGAGTTAAATAATTCTCAGTGCAGCCCGGGTCCTGGTCAAGATTTGCTGGAAGGAGTCTTTCTTCCTGTGCCTGACCCTGCCTTTGTTTCCGGTCCTTTGCTTATTCTTCAAGGATTCACGAATTGTCCCTCACCCAGTACACATTGGCTCTTTAGCTCCCTCTGACTGGCCTACAGATTTTTCCATTGCACCTTCAGCATGTTATTTGGAGGAGCTAAATGCAAACACACCTCCCTATTATGCTTTCAAATTGGGGCCAATGAGATCAATGAAATTAAAAATTCGCAGATCAGGCTACTGACCAAATGAGCTGTGCCTTCCCTCTCTGAGCCAAAGCAGTTGGCTGGAAAACAGGTGGTCGGATTGGAGTGAATTACTTTTTTGCTCTTGCTTCGCACCTGCTGAAGGTGCTAATGAATACTGACCTGTCCACGAAGCACAGAGCTACAGCAAGAAAAAGCAAACAACTTGGTTGCCTTGGTGGCTGGAGTCCTGGGGAATGACTCTCTTTCCTACAATAGGGTCAAGTCTCCAGAAAATGTCCTGTTTTTTTTTTTTTTTTTTTTTTTTTTAAAGATTTTATTTATTTATTTATTTGACAGAGAGAGAGTTAGCGAGAGCAGGAACAGAAGCAGGGGGAGTGGGAGAGGGAGAAGCAGGCTCCCCGCCGAGCAGGGAGCCCCATGTGGGGCTCGATCCCAGGACCCTGGGATCATGACCTGAGCCGAAGGCAGACGCTTAACGGCTGAGCCACCCAGGCGCCCCGAAAATGTCCTGTTTTAATATAGAGTTTAGCTTACAGGATTTGAATTCCGAACCTGTCGAGTATAGTAAGAAATTACCCACAGAAACCCTGAGCTATTTGTCTGTCTAATGCTGACCCCCTGGCCAGGCCTGCCGGGGCAGCCTGCGAGGTCTTATTTCTATTTACCTTCCTAAAATGTGTCTTCTTTTGTGAATATACTCCTCCCTAAGTCAGGTTAATCCCTGGAAATAACAATGAGAAGAGTCCACACGGTCTAATCAGGGAGGACAGCGTCCTGGTACATCACAGCGCTCACATGTTCAATGAATGAATGAATGAATGAATGAGTGAATGAATGAGTTCATGTAGTTTTTTTTTAAAGATTTTATTTATTTGACAGAGAGAGAGTACAGATAGGCAGAGTGGCAGACAGAGGGAGAGGGAGAAGCAGGCTCTCCGCGGAGCAGGGAGCCTGACGCGGGGCTCGATCCCAGGACTCCGGGATCATGATCTGAGCCAAAGGCAGACACTTAACTGGCTGAGCCACTCAGGTGCCCCAAGTTCTTGTAGTTTTTATAGTTTCGTCATAATGCCTAAGGATTACACCCATGCATCCTTCCAACACAGCAGCAGATGAAGGTATGAGTTAGATGTCACGTGAGGATGACTTTGACAGTCAGCCACCCCAAATTACGATAGGTGTTTCCACTTAGTCACTGTGGTTTATGCTAACTTCAGGCACATTATTCATGACGATATGAACTTTTGGAAAGGAGCAGAACCAAGCACCATCGCTCTCCAGGGAGAGTGTTCCTGGGCCAAAAGAAAGGAGGGGAGTCGGATACCAAATAGGATAGAAAGTTCTCTCTCAATTCTATCCTGACATTTTGATTTTCTTGGAGGATGATCACCTGGTGTAAAGCAAGGTGGTGCAACCTTGGGCTTTTCTGTACCAACATTGAACAACAGGAAACTTCTAGTCTTGCAGAATTCTAGAATCTTCAAGTTGGAAGAGGTTTTAAGGGTTACCGCTACCTTCCCAAAAATGTTTCTACAAAGTCCTAGTCTGCCCTGCCTCTCCATAAATACCTCCAGGACCAAGAAACTCCCTCTTCAGTGTGGCGGCCAGTTTTTATCTTTGGATTATTCTTTTTCGCTACAAAGTTGTTTTTTATTTCCAGATGAAGTTTGCCGTCTTCAGATCCACCAGTTTGTCCTCGTCCTTGTGACGAGACTGTACAGAATCAGACGACACCTGGTGGCAGGTATCAGATTATGTTCCTCAAGAGTCTTCACTTGTTTCTCAGATGGAATGCTTTCTTGCCCCCTCACCCTATTCTGAATTGCCCTGGTTTATTCTTATTTTTTTTAAAATGTATTGAGATATAGTTTCTATACAGTAAAACTGCACATATTTAAAGTGACTTAAAGCAGTTTGTTGAGGTTTGATAAATTATTTATGCTTAGGAGACTACCACAGTAATGAAGACATCAGAGGTTTCCATCCCCCCAAACTTCCATATAACCCTGCAAGCCATACCTTCCAACGTGCTCCCTGTTCCCTGTCCCCAGCTGATTTGCATTCTGTCACTACAGATTAGTTTTCATTTTATGGAATTTTATTTTTATTTTTATTTTTTAAATTTTTTTATTGTTATGTTAATCCCCATACATTACATCATTAGTTTTAGATATAGTGTTCCATGATTCATTGTTTGTGCATAACACCCGGTGCTCCATGCAGAACGTGCCCTCCTCAATACCCATCACCAGGCTAACCTATCCTCCCACCCCCCTCCCCTCTAGAACCCTCAGTTTGTTTTTCAGAGTCCATCGTCTCTCATGGTTCTTCTCCCCCTCCTGGAATTTTATATTAATGTAATCATACAGTATATATTCTTGTGTCATTCTGGGATTCATCCATGTTGTTATGCATCACAGTTCATTTCTTTTTATTGTTGAGTAGTATTCTCTCGTATGGATATGCCACAACTTATTTATGCATTCACCTGTTAGTGATGTTTTTTTTTTTAGCCCCATAAGAATGCCAAATAGAACATTCTTGTACAAGTTTTTTTATATACATATGTTTTCATTTATCTTGAGTAAACACATAAAAATATAGGTGGTCCTATAGACTAAATGTTTGTGTCCCTTCAAAATGTAAGCTCCAGTGTGAAGGTATTTGTAGATGAGGCCTGTGGGAGGTGATTGTGTGGTGAGGATGGAATCTGCAGGAATGGGATTACTGCCCTTGCAAAAGAGCACAGAGAGCTTCCTTGCCTCTTCTACCATATGAGGACACAGCAAGAAGATGGGCATCGATGAACCAGAAAGCGGGGTCTCACCAGACACTGAATTTGTCAGCACCTCAGTGTTGGATCAAGCCTTCTGAATTGTGAGAAATACGTTTCTGCTGTTTAAGTCAGCCAGGCTATATTTTTGTTATAGCAGCCCAAATGGGCTAAGGCAGGTGGTTGTATGGCAGGTAGATCTTTAAGCTTTTAAGAAATTACCAGGGTGCCTGATGGTTCAGTCAGCAGCGTGTGTGACTCTTGGTCTTGGAGTTGTGAGTCTGAGCCCCACACTGGGTGTAGAGATTACTTAAAAAATAAAATAATAAAATAAAATAAAATAAATTGCCGAACTGTTTTCCAAAGTGGTTGTGGCGTTTTACACTCCCATGATCAGTGTATGAGATTTCCAGTTATTCTACATCCTTGTCAACACTGATATTATCAGTCTTTTTAATTTTAGCCATTCTGCTGGGGGTGCAGTGGTATATAATTGTTGTTTCTTTTTATTTTTTTAAGATTTTATTTATTTATTTGACAGAGAGAGACACAGTGAGAGGGAACGCAAGCAGGGGGAGCGGCAGAGGGAGAAGCAGGCTCCTCGCTGAGCAAGGAGCCCGATGTGGGGCTCGATCCCAGGACCCTGGGATCATGACCTGAGCCGAAGGCAGACGCTTAACGACTGAGCCACCCAGGCGCCCCTATAATTGTTCTTTCTATTTTCATTTCCCTAATGACTAATGACAGGCATCTTTTCATGTGTCTCTTGGCTATTTGTATTTCTTCATTTGTGAAGCTCTGTTCAAATTTTTTACTAGGTTTGTTTTCTTATTATTAAACTGTAAGAGCTGTTTATATATTCTAGATTTATATCCTTTGTCTGATGTACATGTTGCAAATATTTTCTCCCAGTCTCTGTCTTGCCCTCTTATTTTCTCAACAATGGCCTTAAAGTGCAAATACTTTTATTTTTATCAAGTAAATGTATCATCATTTTCTGGTCTGATTTATGCTTTTTGGGTCTGATAAATCTTTGTCTATCCCAAGGTCATAAAGATTTCTTCTATTTTATTCCAGTATTTTACAGTTTTTAGCTTTTATATTTAGGTCTGTGGTCAATTCTGAGTTCATTTTTATTTATGATATGAAGTAATGGTCGATATTTATCTTTCTTGCCATGGGTATATCCAGGTATTACAGCACCATTTATTTTATTTCATTTTATTTTTTCATCTTTGCCAGTGTCCTTTATTGATGTGTTTTTCTTTTTCAAGTTTTTATTTAAATTCCAGTTAGTTAACATACAATGTAATATTAGTTTCAGGTGTAGAATTTAGTGATTCATCACTTACATACAACACCTAGTGCTCATCACAACATGCACCCTCCTTAATCCCCATCATCCATTTACCGCATCCCCCCACTCACCCCCTTCCAGCAACCCTCACTTTGTTCTCTGTAGTTAAGAGTTTGTTTCCTGGTTTGCCCTCTCTCATTTTTCCCCCTATGTTCATCTATTTTGTTTCTTAAATTTCACATGAGTGAAACCGTATGGTATTTTTCTTTCTCTGACTGACTTCCTTCGCTTAGCATTATACTCTTTAGCTCCATCCACGTCAGTGCAAATGGCAAGATTTCATTCTTTTTTATGGCCAAGTGATATCCCATTGTGTGTGTGTGTGTGTGTGTGTGTGTGTGTGTGTGTGTGTGGCATCGTCCCCATCTTTCTCCCAGAGATCAGAAAACATCAGGCATGACGAAGAGCCCCAGAGTCTCAGCTCCAACATGGGGCCCTTGGGTGATTCTCAGCTGAAATTTAGTCATTTGTGATTGCCATGTCTTTCGCAGAGATTCAAAACAACTGAGAAATCTAGATATATCCAGATTCTTTGATCTACTCAGAGGAAAAACAAAAAGCTATTTATTACATTTTACCATAGATTTGAGATAAACTGAGTAATTGAGCTAAGAATTAATACTGATCACTTGCACCTGTGGGAACTTTTAGGTAGAACGATCAACACTGAATAGGACTTCACATAGTCACGTCTTCTTTATCCTTTCATCTATCAGTGGACATTTGGGCTCTTTCCATAATTTGGCTATTGTTGATAATGCTGCTATAAACATTGGGGCACATGTATCCCTTTGAATTAGAATTTTTTTATCCTTTGAGTAAGTACATGGTGCAATATTGTAGCACCATTTATTAATTAAACAAACCAACAAAAAACAATCTTTTGTCACTGAACTACCTTAGCACCTTTGTAAAATAACAAATGACTAGATATATGTATACTTCTATTTCTTGGCTCTTTATTCTACCCCAGTGAACTCTAATTCTATTGTATATATTTTTTCAGGTTCTCTGCCCATTTTTTATTTAATTAATTTATTTTTTAAAGATTTGTTTATTTATTTGAGAGAGAGAGTGAGAGAAAGAGCACAGGAATGGGGGAGGAGGAGCAGAGGGAGAGAATCTTCAAGCAGACTCCCCGCTGAGTGCAGAGCCTGACTCGGGGCTTGATCTCACCACCCTGAGATCATGATCTGAGTGGAAATCAAGAGTCACATGCTTACCCAACTGAGCCACCCAGGCACCCCTGTGTTAAGAATTATTGCATCTTTGTTCATTAGTGATTTTTTTCCCTTTTTCTTTCTTTCTTTTTTCTTTCCTTCCTTCCTTCTTTCTTTTTTTTTTTTTTAACTGTAGTTTGCTTTTCCTGTAATTCTATTGTCCACTTTCCAGTTCTTGCTTGCACACAACATACCAGGGCTATGCGTGTCTGGCTGCTGGGCACCTGTCTCCGAGTGTTCTCTGTCAATGGTGGCTATAGGAAGAAGGGACAAATGGTCTGAAAGCAGCTGAAAAGATACGGAAGCCCTTTCCTGGTAGACATCTCATATAGCATTATGGCATCCTTTGTGGGCAAGGATGACCCTACTTTTACTCGGGAGAGTCTTCGAAAGCTAAGTGATAAGCAGTAAGGCTTTGAGCCGTGGCTGAAAATGCACGGTCTTGGATTTAGCCTTTCTACAGGTGTCCTGCCCTCTGCCTGGTCAGTCAGCCTGGGCTCTGTGGCTCTGTTCCCTGTACATTGCCCTTTCACTGATGAGCCTGTGATGGTGTTGGAGAGCGGTGGCAGTAAACAAGGGCCAGGAGCCAGGGACACTGCTGGGCTGTCTCCTGCTCATTCTGCTTCTGCTCTGCTCCTTCAGAGCTATGTGACCTGTGACAAATGTCTTGATCTTCCTGGATCTCAATTTCTTTGTCTTTCAAATGGAATAATGGTACCTTCCTGGTCAGATTGTGTGTGTGTGTGGGTCTGTGGGTGAATAAAGGGTAACTTTTATTGCTGCTTTAATATTTAAACTCTCTGAACCTGAGTTTGCTCCTATGTAAATGTAATAATGTGTAAACATGAGAACCGGTGTTATTTTGGAGCTAAGATGAAGTGATATAGCACCTGGTATGTGGTAAATCCTCAAAATATTCTTTCCATTCTGTCCCTGCTTGACTTTTGAGGCCTTGTTGAGGGCATTTTTTTTTTCTGCAGGTTAATAAATTTGTACTAAGAACATATCAGGCTAAATAATAGAGGTTTTCATGTTTTTTTATTCCTTCATTTGTCCATTCATTCATCCGGCCATTTATTACAGATCATCTCTATGTCAGTCACCAGGCATTTTAGGAATATTATTTTGTGACACTTTTAATTATTTGGAGGTCTACAACTCTAGTTAATGGCTCTGAAGCTCTTTCGGGAGTTGGGGTGACAAGTTTAAATCAGCCACTACCTAATCTTGACTATGTGAAGTCCTATTCAGTGTTGATCGTTCTACCTAAAAGTTCCCACAGGTGCAAGTGATCAGTATTTATTCTTAGCTCAATTATTCAGTTTATCTCAAATCTATGGTAAAATTTAATAAATAGCTGTTTGTTTTTCCTCTGAGTAGATCAAAGAATCTGGATATATCTAGATTTCTCAGTTGTTTTGAATCTCTGCGAAAGACATGGCAATCACAAATGACTAAATTTCAGCTGAGAATCACCCAAGGGCCCCATGTTGGAGCTGAGACTCTGGGGCTCTTCGTCATGCCTGATGTTTTCTGATCTCTGGGAGAAAGATGGGGACGATGCCACCAGGCCTCATATCCAGCCTGGCATTCCTGAAACTTTGGGTTACTTAAACATGATCATGAATTTTTTAAATCCTTTTAAAGATTGTTTTGCAAGTGGTTGTTGCTGTTGTTCATCTCCTTGGCTTAGAGTGGACCTTGTGATCAAAGACAGAGTGATGGTTGCTAGAAGACCATGAGATGCTTTGTCAACTAGGTTCAGAGTCATTAATGCCATAAAGGGACAAGAGAGTGGAACTAAATGGCAGCCAAAGAGAAGTTAGAGGGAGAGAGAGGGTATAAACACTAGGCAAGTGGGGGCCATAGAGGGTGAATGGCAAATTTCACTTTTTTGGGGAGCATATTTCTCCTTCAAGTCTTTTTTACAAGAAGGAGGTGCAGTGTAATGAGAGTTTTGGTCCTTTGTTCAGTGATTATGTATTTCTCTCCCACCACATCAAGTGTGTGGAAATGTAGAGGAGGGGGTGATAAGGATGTAGATATCACCATCTGCATCCTTGAAGAATTCATCATAAATGGGACACAAAATACACCACTATGAAACCGACAAGTGAAGGGAACTATGCTAATTGTATCAGCCAGTTTATAACGAAGACAAATATGATAATAGGCTGCATTAAACTGGCATGGAGTCAGAACACCATCCCTTTACTTTGCTAGTTAAAATCCATAAGTCTGGTTTTGAAAATATATTGGAAGAGACAGATGGGCACAATGTCTAGTTTCTTGCAAACATTATAAATAAAACATTTCTTGTAATCCTTGGAATTTTGTTTGGTGCATTTTAAAAGGTCTGTATTTTAAAGCCCTGAGCTGCAGATTCACTAGAAAATGTAATTTTACTACTGATGCTAAACATAAATACATATCCATGTAATTTTCTGCAGCTTGAATAACTTGTTTTTTTCAATGTATTCACAGTCTCCTTCACAAATAATCAACTTGTGCTTCCCCTCCCTGAAGATTATTGAGTTTGTGGATTGTCAGGGTGAATATTGCATCCCAGGACCTCTTCCCAGTTCATGATCCAAGTCACTCTTTGTATTTTTTCTTTCTTTTTTCTTTTTTTTGAAGGGTGTGTTGAGAAAATGTCAACTAATTTTAAGGTTAACTAAGGGAGAGAAATAATTTTGCTGTCTAAAAAAAGCTACCATGATATCCCCAAACCATATAAAAATGGTTTCTGGCCATGAACATGGATTATATAGATGCGACAACAGACACTCTCTTTTTTTTTCTTATTTTATTTTATTATGTTATGTTAATCACCATATGTTACATCATTAGTTTTTGATGTAGTGTTCCATGATTCGTTGTTTGCTTATAACACCCAGTGCTCCATTCAGTACGTGCCCTCTTTAATACCCATCACCAGGCTAACCCATCCCCCCACCCCCCTCCCCTCTAGAACCCTCAGTTTGTTTCTCAGAGTCCATAGTCTCTCATGGTTCGTCTCCCCCTCCGATTCCCCCCCCTTCATTTTTCCCTTCCTGCTGTCTCCTTTTTTTTAAACATATAATGTATTATTTGTTTCAGAGGTACAGGTCTGCGATTCAACAGTCGCACACAATTCACAGCGCTCACCATAGCACATACCCTCCCCAATGTCTATCACCCAGCCACCCCATCCCTCCCACCCCCCACCACTCCAGCAACCCTCAGGTTGTTTCCTGAGATTAAGAATTCCTTGTATCAGTGAGATCATATGATACATGTCTCTCTCTGATTGACTTATTTCGCTCAGCATAATACCCTCCAGTTCCATCCACGTCGTTGCAAATGGCAAGATTTCATTCCTTTTGATGGCTGCATAATATTCCATTGTATATATATACACCACATCTTCTTTATCCATTCATCTGTCGATGGACATCTTGGCTCTTTCCAGAGTTTGGCTATTGTGGACATTGCTGCTATAAACATCGGGGTGCACGTACCCCTTCGGATCCCTACATTTGTATCTTTGGGGTAAATACCCAGTAGCGCAATTGCTGGGTCATACGGTAGCTCTGTTTTCAACTTTTTGAGGAAGCTCCATACTATTTTCCAGAGTGGCTGTACCAGCTTGCATTC
Source organism: Halichoerus grypus (assembly GCF_964656455.1). Taxonomy (NCBI): domain Eukaryota; kingdom Metazoa; phylum Chordata; class Mammalia; order Carnivora; family Phocidae; genus Halichoerus; species Halichoerus grypus. Next base: position 14,282,048 of record NC_135717.1, on the reverse strand, counting down.
CTACCAACAGTGTAGGAGGGTTCCCCTTTCTCCGCATCCCTGCCAACATCTGTCGTTTCCCGACTTGTTAATTTTAGCCATTCTGACTTGTGTGAGGTGATATCTCATTGAGGTTTTGATTTGGATTTCCCTGATGCCGAGCGATGTTGAGCACTTTTTCATGTGTCTGTTGGCCATTTGGATGTCTTCTTTGGAAAAATGTCCGCTCATGTCTTCTGCCCATTTCTTGATTGGATCATTTGTTCTTTGGGTGTTGAGTTTGATAAGGTCTTTATAGATTTTGGATACTAGCCCTTTATCTGATATGTCATTTGCAAATATCTTCTCCCATTCTGTCGGTTGTCTTTTGGTTTTGTTGACTGTTTCTTTTGCTGTGCAAAAGCTTTTTATCCTGATGAAGTCCCAATAGTTCATTTTTGCCCTTGCTTCCCTTGCCTTTGGCGATGTTTCTAGGAAGAAGTTGCTGCGGCTGAGGTCGAAGAGGTTGCTGCCTGTGTTCTCCTTTAGGATTTTGATGGACTCCTGTCTCACATTGAGGTCTTTCAACCATTTGGAGTCTATTTTTGTGTGTGGTGTAAGGAAATGGTCCAGTTTCATTCTTCTGCATGTGGCTGTCCAATTTTCCCAACACCATTTGTTGAAGAGATAGTCTTTTTTCCACTGGACATTCTTTCCTGCTTTGTCGAAGATTAGTTGACCATAGAATTGAGGGTCCATTTCTGGGCTCTCTATTCTGTTCCATTGATCTATGTGTCTGTTTTTGTGCCAGTACCATACTGTCTTGATGATGACAGCTTTGTAATAGAGCTTGAAGTCCGGAATTGTGATGTCACCAGCTTTGCTTTTCCTTTCCAACACTCCTCTGGCTATTCAGGGTCTTTTCTGGTTCCATACAAATTTTAGGATTATTTGTTCCATTTCTTTGAAAAAAGTGGGTGGTATTTTGATAGGGATTGCATTAAGTGTGTAGATTGCTCTAGGTAGCATTGACATCTTCACAATATTTGTTCTTCCAATCCATGAGCATGGAACGTTTTTCCATTTGTTTGTGTCTTCCTCAATTTCTTTCATGAGTATTTTATAGTTTTCTGAGTACAGATCCTTTGCCTCTTTGGTTAGATTTATTCCTAGGTATCTTATGGTTTTGGGTGCAATTGTAAATGGGATCGACTCCTTAATTTCTCTTTCTTCTATCTTGTTGTTGGTGTATAGGAATGCCACTGATTTCTGTGCATTGATTTTATATCCTGCCACTTGACTGAATTCCTGTATGAGTTCTAGCAGTTTTGGGGTGGAGTCTTTTGGGTTTTCCACATAAAGTATCATATCATCTGCAAAGAGTGAGAGTTGACTTCTTCTTTGCCGATTTGGATGCCTTTGATTTCTTTTTGTTGTCTGATTGCTGTGGCTAGGACTTCCAATACTATGTTGAATAGCAGTGGTGATAGTGGACATCCCTGCCGCGTTCCTGACCTTGTGGGGAAAGCTCTCAGTTTTTCCCCATTGAGAATGATATTCGCTGTGGGTTTTTCATAGATGGCTTTTATGATATTGAGGTATGTACCCTCGATCCCTATACTCTGAAGAGTTTTGATCAAGAAAGGATGCTGTACTTTGTCATATGCTTTTTCTGCATCTATTGAGAGGATCATATGGTTCTTGTTCTTTCTTTTATTAATGTATCACATTGATTGATTTGCAGATGTTGAAGCAACCTTGCAGCCCAGGGATAAATCCCACTTGGTGGTGGTGAATAATCCTTTTAATGTACTGTTGGATCCTATTGGCTAGTATTTTGGTGAGAATTTTTGCATCCATGTTCATCAAGGATATTGGTCTGTAATTCTCCTTTTTGATGGGGTCTTTGTCTGGTTTTGGGATCAAGGTAATGGTGGCCTCAAAACGAGTTTGGAAGTTTTCCTTCCATTTCTATTTTTTGGAGCAGTTTCAGAAGAATAGGTATTAATTCTTCTTGAAATGTTTGGTAGAATTCCCCTGCGAAGCCATCTGGCCCTGGACTTTTGTTTGTTGGGAGATTTTTGATGACTGCTTCAATTTCCTTAGTGGTTATAGGTCTGTTCAGGTTTTCTATTTCTTCCTGGATCAGTTTTGGTGTTGATACATCTCTAGGAATGCATCCATTTCTTCCAGGTTATCTAATTTGCTGGCATAGAGTTGCTCATAATATGTTCTTATACTTGTTTGTATTTCTTTGATTTTGGTTGTGATCTCTCCTCTTTCATTCATGATTTTATTTATTTGGGTCCTTTCTCTTTTCTTTTTGATAAGTCTGGCCAGGGGTTTATCAATCCTGTTAATTCTTTCAAAGAACCAGCTCCTAGTTTTGTTGATCTGTTCTACTGTTCTTTTGGTTTCTATTTCATTGATTTCTGCTCTGATCTTTGTTATTCCTCTTCTCCTGCTGGGTTTAGGCTTTATTTGCTGTTCTTTCTCCAGCTCCTTTAGGTGTAGGGTTAGGTTGTGTATTTGAGACCTTGTTTCTTGAGAAAGGCTTGTATTGCTATATACTTTCCTCTTAGGACTGCCTTTGCTGTGTCCGTAAGATTTTGAACAGTTGTGTTTTCATTTTCATTTGTTTCCATGAATTTTTTTAATTCTTCTTTAATTTTCTGGTTGACCCATTCATTCTTTAGTAGGATGCTCTTTAGCCTCCATGTATTTGAGTTCTTTCCGACTTTCCTCTTTGTGATTGAGTTCTAGTTTCAAAGCACTGTGGTCTGAAAATATGCAGGGAATGATCCCAATTTTTGGTACCGGTTGAGACCTGATTTGTGACCTAGGATGTGATCTATTCTGGAGACTGTTCCATGGGTACTGGAGAAGAATGTGTATTCTGTTGCTTTGGGATGGAATGTTCTGAATATGTCTGTGAAGTCCATTTGGTCCAATGTGTCATTTAAAGTCTTTATTTCCTTGTTGATCTTTTGCTTAGATGATCTGTCCATTTCAGTGACGGGGGTGTTAAAGTACCCCACTATTATTGTATTGTTGTCAATGTGTTTCTCTGCTTTTGTTATTAATTGCCTTATATAATTGGCTGCTCTCATGTTAGGGGCATAGATATTTACAGTTGTTTGTTGGATAGATCCTTTAAGTAGGATATAGTGTCCTTCCTCATCTCTTATTATAGTCTTTGGTTTAAAATGTAATTTGTCTGATATAAGGATTGCCACCCCAACTTTCTTTTGGTGTCCATTAGCATGGTAAATGGTTTTCCACCCCCTCACTTTCAATCTGGGGGTGTCTTTGTGTCTAAAATGAGTCTCTTGCAGACAGCATATCGATGGGTCTTGTATTTTTATCCAGTCTGATAACCTGTGTCTTTTGATTGGGGCATTTAGCCCATTTACATTCAGGGTAACTATTAAAAGATATGAATTTAGTGCCATTGTATTGCCTGTAATGTGACCATTACTGTATATTGTCTGTGTTCCTTTCTGGTCTATGTTACTTTTAGGCTCTCTCTTTGCTTAGAGAACCCCTTTCAATATTTCTTGTAGGGCTGGTTTCATGTTTGCAAATTCCTTTAGTTTTTGTTTGTCCTGGAAGCTTTTTATCTCTCCTTCTATTTTCAATGACAGCCTAGCTGGATATAGTATTCTTGGCTGCATATTTTTCTCATTTAGTGCTCTGAATATATCATGCCAGTCCTTTCTGGCCTGCCAGGTCTCTGTGGATAGGTCTGTTGCCAATCTAATGTTTCTACCATTGTAGGTTACAGATCTCTTCTCCCGAGCTGCTTTCAGGATTTTCTCTTTGTCTCTGAGACTCGTAAGTTTTACTATTAGATGTTGGGGTGTTGACCTGTTTTTATTGATTTTGAGAGGGGTTCTCTGTGCCTCCTGGATTTTGATGCCTATTTCCTTCCCCAAATTAGGGAAGTTCTCTGCTATAATTTGCTCCAATATACCTTCTGCCCCTCTCTCTTTCTTCTTCTCCTGGGATCCCAATTATTCTAATATTGTTTCGTCTTACGGTATCACTTATCTCTCGAATTCTGCCCTCGTGATCCAGTAGTTGTTTATCTCTCTTTTTCTCAGCTTCTTTATTTTCCATCATTTGGTCTTCTGTATCACTAATTCTCTCTTCTGGCTCATTTATCCTAGCAGTTAGAGCCTCCATTTTTGATTGCACCGCATTAATAGCCTTTTTGATTTCTACTTGGTTAGATTTTAGTTCTTTTATTTCTCCAGAAAGGGTTTCTCTAATATCTTCCATGCTTTTTTCAAGCCCAGCTAGTATCTTTAAAGTCATCATTCTGAACTCTAGTTCCACCATCTTACTAATGTCTATATTGATTAGGTCCCTGGCAGTCGGTACTGCTTCTTGTTCTTTTTTTTTGAGGTGATTTTTTCCGTCTTGTCATTTTGTCCAGAGGAGAATAGGTGAATGAGAGAACAAAATGCTAACAGGGTAACAATGACCCCAGAAAAATATATACTAAACAAATCAGAAGAGACCTGAAACCAGGGGAAAAGAAAGGGAAAGAAACAAAAAAGGAAAAAAAAAGAAAAAGATAAAAAAAACAACAGCAACAACAACAAAAAAAATCAGAATATGATCAGATATGATCAGGCTCGTGCATAGATCAGTGCCACACACTAGATTTTGGGTGTATTTTGGTCTGTTAGAAGAAAGTGCCTCCCAAAATTTTAAAGAAAGAAAAACTTATATATGTACAAAATAAGGGTAAATATGATGAAGGGATGGAATATGACTGTAAAGATGAAAATTATAAAAGATTTTATAAAAGGAATTGATAAGAAGTTGGTTGAAAAAAGAAAGAAGAGGGTTTAAAAAAAAAAGGGAGAGAATGTGATTAGGCAGGAGACTAGAACAAAGCCATGCACTAGTGACTTAGGGTATATTTTGGTCTGTTAGAAGAATCTGTATCCCAAAATTTTAAAGAGAGGACAACTTATATATATATATACCAAAAATAAGGTTAACTACTATGAAGGGATAGAATATGACTCTAAAAATGAAAAATAAAAATGATTTTTTAAAAAAGGGATTGATAAGATGTTGGTTGAAAAAGGGAAAAAGAAAAATTCAAAAAATAAAGAAAAAAAGAAAATTAACTTTGAAAGACTAAGGAATCATGGGGGGAAAAACCATGAATTCTATGTGCATTATTCCCCTAGCGCTGGAGTTCTGCCTTTCTCATTGATCGGTAAACTTGGTCTTGGCTGGCTGTTCTTGCTGATCTTCTGGGGGCGGGGCCTATTGCCATGGTTCCCAAATGTCTTTGCCGGAGGCGGAATTGCCCCGCCCTTGCCGGTCTGGGCTAAGTAATCTGCTCGGGTTTGCTCTCGGGAGCTTTTGTTCCCTGCAAGCTTTCTGTGTAGCTTTGGAGGACGAGAGTGAAAATGGCAGCCTCCCAATCTCCGCCCCGGAGGAGCCGAGAACTCGGGGCCCCGCTTCTCAGTGAGCCCCCAGAGAAAAGCAGTCAGTCACTCCCGTTCCCCCAGTCTCCGGCAGCGCTCCGTGCTCACCTGGCCTGTGACCGCACATTTCTATCTCTGGCACACTACTCGGTGTGGAGTCTCCAAACCCAGCAGATCCCTGCGGTGCGCTCCCACGCCACTCCTCCCAGGGGAGGAAGGGGAGTCTCCCCCGATCTGCCACTTGTTGGGTCCCTGCTGGAGGAGCAGTGACCTGACTGTGCCCCAGAGCCCAGTTTATGGCAACCCCGAGCTGAGAGCCTGTGCCTCAGCTCCGTCTCTGCAGCCGGCTTCCCAGCTCCGATCCCTGGGAGCTCTGCTGCACTCAGGCACCCCCAGTCTTCCTGTGACCCTGAGGGTCCTGAGATCACACTGTCCCCGCGAGGGTTCCACCCCCCGCTTAGCCACTGGAGCGACGTCCCTCAGCGGAGCAGACTTCTAAAAGTTCCGATTTTGTGCTCCGCTGCTCTATCACTTGCCGGTAGCGGCCCACGAGGCCCCCTCCCCTGCTGTCTATGCACCCGAATATCACCTCGGATTCACTTCTCCGCACGTCCTACCTTCCAGAAAGTGGTCGCTTTTCTGTTCAGAGAGTTGTTGCTATTCTTTTCTTCGATCTCCTATTGAGTTTGTAGGTGTTCAGAATGGTTTGATCCCTATCTAGCTGAATTCCTGGGACCAGACGAAATCCAGGTCTCCTACTCCTCCGCCATCTTGCTCTTCCCCCCTCAACAGACCCTCTTTTACCTGGACAGTCATTCTTCCCTGAAGTTCATGGCTGCTGAATTAGAATGTTGAGAGCACTTAGGAACTTTATTCCTATTGGCACAATCCTATCTTCTTTATCCTGCCCTGACCATTTGTGCCAAGTGTTTGGAGCTTGGGGTAATCAATTGCTATAGCTCCCTTGACATGACCATGATGTTTCATAAAGATTTCATGAACTCTTAAAAATGTTGCCAAATGACTCCAGTCAGACTAAATAGTTTGGAAATTAGACCATTAGACCTAAAGTGGACCCTGTGGATTATTTTCTCCAATATTTGCCTTGAAGGGAAGGAAAAACCATCTCAGAGATATTAAGTGGTTCTCCAAATGCACAGATCACATAAGTAGTATTGTCAAAACTAGAACTCTTGTCTACTTACTCTTCGTCTGGTATTCTTTTCTCTATTGAATAACTTTGGTAGCAGCCCTAGATACTTGGTTAACTCTAATATGCTTGCGGTACCCTCCCTTCCTCACTTTCTTTCATCCAAGTGTAATTGACATACAATATGATATTACTTTCCGGTGTACAACATAGCAATTCAACATTTATATGTGTTATTAAGCGATCTCAATAAGTCTAGTTACTATATCACCATACAAAGTTGTTACAATATTATTGACTATATTCCCAGGGTTGTACATTACATCCTGGTGACTTATTTATTTAATAAATACAGGCTGTACCTTTTAATCCCCTTCACCCATTTCTCCCATCCTCCTACCCACCACCCCTCCAGCAACCTTGGATTATTTCCTGTATTTAAGAGGCTGTTTCTGATTTGTTTTGTTTTCTCCATTTGTTTTGTTTTGTTTTTCTTTTTTTTAGATTCCACATATAAGGAGAATCATATGGTATTTGTCCTTCTCTGTCTGACTTACTTCACTTAGATTTAAACCCTTTAGGTCCATCCATGTTTTTTCAAATGGCAAGATTTCATTCTTTTTTATAACTGAGTAATATTCCATTATATATATAATATATATATGTCTAATTATATATATATCTGATTATATATATATCTAATTATATATATATCTAATTTTATCTATCTATCTATCTATCTATCTATCTAGTGCTCCATGCTCACCCGGCCTGTGACCAAGTGTTTCTGTTTCTGGCACCCGACCCCGTGTGGATATATCTCTCACATCTTGTTTATCCATCCATCTACTGTTGGACACTTGGGCTGTTTCCATACCTTGGCTGTTGTAAATTAGGCTGCAATGAACATAAGGGTATTGTTCTTGACATCATTATGCTACAATAGTTCTCATCTGAGTTGATAATGCAATACCTTTAAATTGCTTAGAGCCTAGTAAGCCATCAATAAATGTTAACAATTCTTAGTTTTCTTCTCTTCCTCCTTGTTTTATTTCTAACTGCTTTACTTTTATTTTGATAGTTTCATGCTAGAGGTTGCCAACAAGTAGACTTAAACATAGCCTTTGAAGAATACTTTGTATATTTACAACTCATTTGCCACTCCCTCTGTGGCCCATTTTTCTCTCTCGTTTGCTGGAACTCTTAGTGAGAAGGGATAAAATTGTTAGTTTTTATCAGTTAGGAATGCATCTGACAGCAAGTAACAGAAATGTTGATGACCAATGGCTTAAATCACAAAGATAACGATTGTTCATTTAATAAGAAATCTGAAAATAGCAGATGCAGCGACACACTGATGCCCTTAAGTCTTTAGGCCTTTCCCAGTTTTCTACGCTATCGCAAATAGCTGTTAGGTTTTCGTCCTCATGTTTGGTGCTTCGTGGTCTCAAGATGGCTTCCTAGGTGTAGCATCATGCAAACATCTGAAGCCCCAAGGAAAAGATAGGGCACAATACCTTCACCTCCCGAGACTCTGTTAGAGAATAGAAGCTTTCTTCTCATGTATTTACTGGTTAGAACTGCAAGACATGGACAGCCCTAACTGCACATGAAGCTGGAAAAGTGAATATTTAGCTTTTCACTTAGTAAAGGATGGTAAAGGGAGGAAGGAAGTTTGGAATGGCTGCTAGGTCAGCCAACTAAAAAGCTCTGTCACAGACAGCAGGATTCATGCCCTTCCTCCCTGCGTTTTATCTGGTATGTATTCAGCCTTTTATGATGAGACAGCCTCAATCCTGGAGTTCTGCGTATTTCCAGACAATTTTAAGTGTGAGTACTATAGTGAAAGATCTTGTTTAGACATCACTTAAAAAATCTGATGATTCGTATCTGTTTCTGTAACTTTCTGGGTTCTGCCATCCTTAGACCTGAGTTTATGGGCAGTCACCTTGAAGAAGTTTGAAATAGCAGGTTCTGGGTGGTGTGTGGGGTGGGTGCGGTTTGAACCCATGCTGAATCTGTTTTTTGCTGTCAGGCTCTTCAATCTCATATCTTGGTAAGGCTTCTGCTTACTTGCTTATACTTTTTAAAAGCTTTTTTCTTTTTTTTTTTTTAAACCACCAATTTAGAAACCATGAAATGCACAGATATTCGGTGCCCAATTTGATGAGTCTTAGTAAATGTGTGTGCCCATGTGATCTCATTAATATATGTACCCATGTGACCATGTGTATTCATAACAAAGTACTACAAACCGGGGTTTAAGCAACAGAAGTTTATTGTCTCACATTTCTGGAGGCCAGAAATCTGAGATCAAAGTGTCAGCAGGGCCATGCTCCCTCTGAAATGTATAAGGGAGAATC